>NW_024962264.1:16628701-17113791 GCF_019238085.1 Lagopus leucura | reverse complement strand
AAAAAAAAAAAAAAAAAAAAAAAAAAAAAAAAAAAAAGAAAGAAATTGAAAGCCAAAATCAAGACCCAAGTTCAAATGGTATGAGAACCAGTGATGTCTAAGCTCTCAAGGAAGCAAGCACAGAGATACTACATTTAAACTTCAGCTCTGAGGATTTGGCTTTGCATTTATGCATTCCAGAAGCTGGCAGCAAATCCAGCAAGACCTGTCCTCTGTCACCCTCTAAACTTCCTTCAGTAAAAGTACTTTGCAGGCCAAATTTAAGCTTTAAGCCTCTGTAATAAACAAGACTAGTAGAATCCTAGTTGCAGTTTCACAGTCAACATTTGAGTTGAGTTAAAAGTAATGAAATTTTGCTACAGAATGTAACAGGAACTCATAGACCCCACTGTATAATCAATGAACGTACAGATGTTACAGTCATGAGGTATACCGGAGAACTTAGCTACATAGTTACTGCACAAAAGCAGAAAAAATACTTACCCCTTGTAAAACTCCAGCAGAATTTTCTCTAAAGAGAGGGCCAGGGAGAGACCCTCCCCCTCTGCTGGTCAGCTCTTTAATGGGTCTAGGAGAGGTGGAGACAGGCTCCACTCCTTCCAGCAGCACAGGTCAATTGCCTTCACCTGTGCTCCTGTGGTTGACTCATTGCTCACCTCAGGTGATCAATCAGAGGTTCAGGCTGTCATTCAGCAATTCCCATACGCCCGCCCTAAAAACTACCAGGCTGGTTGTGCTGATTCAAGTGTCTAGGCAATGTCACAGAACTTTTCTGATATATCAAAAATTGTGAAGGTTAGAACTTGTTAAAGGAATTTGATCAGAGCACCAGTCAGGCTGACCGAAATACAACCTGATGCAGCTTACCAAATCTACTACTGAAAACAGCAGAATACTATTTCAGAACAAGCAAAAGAGACAACTATTTCTGATTCGATCAAAATACGTCGCACAGTTCCTTAAAGAATTTGATTTATATACAAAGAGGCTCTTTAGACCGTCAGCAGGTCCAGCAGGAACCAGGCTCCCTGCCTGCAAATCTTTCACTTAGCTAGAGGAAAAAAAGAACAGACAATGCCAGAATGTGCCGGCTTGCCCCAAACAAAGAATCTGGCACTATCAAAGCGCTAGCAATCCTCAGTTCATGTTGCCTTATTGCTCTCAGCATAAAATATAGAAGCATTTTTGGCTGTATGTTTTGATGGCAGAAATGAGTACCTTGTAATGTTTTGAATCTACAGCTGAAAGACTTCTTAAATGAACGTGACAGATTTTGAAATGCCCCATGCTGTTGCGCTTAAAGTATGCCAATCACAATTAATAGCAACAGATTGGCTATTCCAAAACAAATAAAACCTGTGGATTTTTCTGCTGAATGAAGAGCTGATGAGTGAAAACAGAAGCAAAATTACTACAATAGCCAGTCAGCCTGTCAGTGGAAATTATTTTCATTTGTCTGTATTCACAAGGGTTGGTAAACAATAATGCATCAGCTAATATAGTTTTGTGTTATATTCAAATTGAAAGTGAAATACAGGCTGACATTATAAATGGATCTATTACTCTTTCACAATGGATTTCTGAGGTCTTCTGAGTCTTGATATTTAAATTGGTCTGCAAGGTTGTTGTATTTTAGTATGAATGCTATTAAATTTGTGTCATTTTTCCCTTTAGCAAATTAAATACTGTCCTTCTGTGTTTCCTTTGAAGGAGAGGTGTATTGTATAGCAACCCCTCACTCAGTGGAAATAAAGCGCACGTTTTAAATTGTTCTATTGGATTGTAAGGAGTTGTGTTGGAAATGTACTTGGTAGAGGGGTGAGATCTCTAAATCTCTCCAAATAAATCTCTCTCTAAATAAATGCAATGCACCTTTTAATTTCTGTGGATTATTATTTTTTTCTTCTGAAGTCTCACAACAGTTTTAGTGCTTTGGGCCTCCGTGTCCCAGCAGCTATTACTAATCATGATTTACTAATGAGTAAAAGCCAGTGGCTTTCAGTAATCACATGGACCAGAAACAGCCAGAATAGTTCAGGTTGAAAGGGACTTCAGACCATCTAATCCAATCCCCTTACTCAAACAGGGACATCTAGAGTGGGCTGCACAGAACAAGCTCCGGGTGGGTTTTGAAGATCTCCAGGGAAGAAGACTCCACAGCCTATCCGGGCAGCCTGTGTCAGCGCTCTGTCACGCTCACAGTAAAGAAATTTTTCTTCATGTTAAGATGGAAATTCCCAGGTTTCAGTTTGTGCCCTTTGCCTCTAACACTGTTGCTAGGCTCCACCGAGAAGAATTTAGCCCATCCTCTTTACACTTTCCCTTAAGACACACTGATCTGATCCCCTCTCAGTCTTCTCCAGAATGAACAGGCATAACTCTCTCAGCTTTTCCTCATATAAACGATACCCCAGTCCCTTCATGATTTTAGTATCCTTGTGCTGGACTCACTCCGACAGCTCCATGTTTCTCTCATACTGGGGAGCCCAGCACTGTGCATAGCACTGTGAGCCTAGGCCTCACCAGGGCAGAATAGAGGGGATCCCTTCCATCAACCTCCTGGCGACAGTGTTCCTGATGCTCTCTGGGATATTATTTGCCTTCTCGGACACAAGCGTGTACCAGTGGCTCATGGTCAACTGGGTGTCCCCAAGGACCAGCAGGTCCTGTTCCACAAAGCTATCTTCCAGCAGGTCAGACCCAAGACTGTGCTGGTGCATGACGGTATTCCTCTCAAAGTGCAAGGCCTTGTGCTTGCCTTTGTTGAATCTCAAGTGGTTTTTGCCCACCTCTCCATCCTGTCCACATATTTCTGACTGACAGCACAGAGCTCACAGGTATCAGCCACTCATCCCGGTTGCACTCTGGGGTATTAGCCACTCGTCCCAGTTTTGCATCTTCAGCAAACTCATTGAGGAGATACTCTGTTCCTTCATCCAGGTCATTGTTGAAGATGTTAAGCAAGACCTGACTCAGTACAGAATGCTGGTGCACCCTGCTAGCTACGGGCCTCACACTAGGCTGTGTTTTGACTCATAAGCCTCTGAGATGTCCTGTGCAGCTACTTCTCAGTCCACTCTTATGTAAACCCTTCTCGGGCTTGCTTTTGAGGATGTCACTGGAGACAGTGTTGAAAGCCTTGCTGCAGTCAAAGGAGACAACACCCACTGTTCTCCCCTCATCTATCCAGCTGGTCATTCCAGCTTAGAAGGCTATCAGATTGGCTAAGTATGATTTTTCCTTAGCAAATCCATGTTAACTGTAAATTGTGGTTTTTTTTTGTTTTTTTTTTTTTGGTTTTTTTGTTTGTTTGTTTTGTTTGTTTTTTGTTGTATTCTTTCTTTCTTGTCATTTCATCTCATTTCTTTTCATCTAACTTCCTCTTTGTCCTTGCGCTTTATTTGAGGTGTTTATTCAGCCCTCCCCAAACACTCACTTTACTACGGTTCTGAAAGCCCTTTTCTATATATGCTAACAGAGCATTCATCAAAGCCTTGAAAGCTAACACCCTAGATCTATGACTTGGAAAACTTTGGGGCACTGGACAATACATATTGACTTGGTCAGATCTAAGGCAAACAATTCAAATTATAACTAATGAGATCGAAGTGTGCAATTAAACTAGCTTTGCCTCCATCCAAAACACTGCTGGGCAGTTTCCTAGAAAGCTTTTAGAGACCAATGATGTTGGGAGTACAGTGGAAGTGCTAAGGCGAACGCCAAGCAATAAAGCTATATAAAATCACCTCATATTCACACAATAAAGAAACTAATTCACAGGTTTTAACCTAAAAGGCAGACAGATGCAATGAGTCTAGTTCTTTAACAGACCAACTGCTCTCTCACAGTTGGATTCCTTAAACAGCTACACTGGGAATATTTTGGACAGAAAGAAAACTTTAAAATCCACCCACATACATTGAAAAAATTATTGTAGCACTAAACTGGCTCTGAAGTCTGTTTTTGTTGTTGTTTGTTTGTTTGTTTTTAATAAAAATTATTATTAAAAAAAAAATACACCAGAGACACATGAAACAACTTCTGCAGCTTTGCTCAGTTGGCCATCACTGCTAAATGCAAATGGTAATGTCAAAACTACTCTCTCTAGGTTGATGAATTTAAAAACATACCTCTTGCAGACAATCACAAATGCAGCTTTTATCCTTTTCTAGGTGATGGTATCAGTTGTTGTTTTCCTCCTTTTAGAAGTTTAGACAACATTCATGTACATCTTCAATTGTCACAAATTTCATTCGATTTTTTTTAGTAGGTAATAAGGTAATTTCTAATTACGTTATTGAATAAATACTTTTACCTATTGTGTTCCATCTGATATCTGTAAGTTTTGAAGTAGTGGCCATGATTCTTTGCAGATTAAATGCCCCATAGAATTACAAGGAGATGTATCTGCGGTGCTAGTATGGACAACAGATAAGTATGTGCATAAATACCAGAAGATAATTGTTTTATTTTGTCAGTTGTCAGGTGTTATCACCTAAGCCATCTTATGTGAAGCTGTGTGTCACGGAGTTGACCAGATCAATCTATGTCCGTGACAGGGGCGACAGGCCTCTGCCCTTCCCCCCCACCCCAGGTGGGACACGAACCCACAATTCCTGACTTAGAAGGCCAGTGCCTTATCCATTAGGATATCCATTAATGCCCCGTACACTACATGATGTTTTGATGTGGAATACTGAAACCCAAAATAAAAACAAACAAACAAACAAAAAACATAGAACCATGACACTGTGTTTTCTCATTCTATTTTGCATTAGAACTCTGATTTGTAGATAAGAATTTTAAGAAGCATATACCAAGCCAAGCCATCCTTGATGCCTTTGGGATAAACGATTAAATATCTGCAGAAGAGATGGACCATGAAAGACTTGGTAATACAAACCAGACTGGGCCACGCTGCTGCAGGGAAGGAAGAGAGAATCCAGGAACGCCAGAGTAACTTGGCTGTGTCTAAGAGCTATATGAGGAAAACTGAGGTAAAGTGGGAAAAGAAGGAAAGAGTATGAGACATGGTAAGGTCATTTGGCGCTGGTGACCAGTCTAAAGTTTGTTCAAAAGCTGAACCCTGACATTTTGAGACTTCTTTGGAACACAGCACTTACACTAAGGATGAATAATTTTTGAGAAGATGATGAGAAATACCCTTTCCAAGCACTAGTCAACTACAAATAAAAAATAAGCTAGCATGTAGTGCTCAAAAAACTTCTCATGGTTCACAACCCAGGCTGCTGCACGCTTTAGAAAACTTGCAGCACATGGCTCAGACGTGCTCCCAGTCCCTCACAGAGGATGGCAATAAGAGACACACAACTGTCATCTCAGGTTCCCTCTGTCTCTTACCTTGTTGCACAAAAGATCCGTACACGAACCACATGGAGTTGTAGAGCGTTGTGGAGGTCATAGATCCCATCTGAAGGCGAGGAGGGTTGAGCCAATTCAAGAGGTAGACCAGCAGTCCTACTAGCAGCACGGTACCAGCTATGCATGCCCACAGGGAGAGGTCAAATGGTGCCAAGCAGGCAAACATGTCCATTGTCTTCTCCGCCTTCCGAAGTAGCACGCCCACCGAGTAGTCCATATAACGTGTTGTGAAGTCCACCACATTTTCTCTGTCGGGGGTGATGGTTAAGGCAGAGATCCCTATGTCAGCTCTCTGAGGAAAGAGGAAGGGAGAATAAAATGTGTGAACAGGAGGTACAGAAATGATCTTTGCTCCTCCTTGATCTTCAGCGGCTAAATTTAGTACGGAGTAGCAGATGCCAAGGCCAACGTTTAAGACACAATATAAGCAAACTCAGAAATGTAAGAAATGTGAGTAGCAGAACAGCTGTACCACCTCTCTTAGCTCCGTGAGCAAACTTTGCTCTGTGGACTCAGAGGTCTTAGCTTTTTAAGTTATTATTTTCAAAAAAAAAATCAGAACACTTCCAATGTAGGTAATAGCTCAAGAAAATCTACTTCTGGTATTTTTCTTGGACTATTGATGCCATCATTATTGCTGTGGCTTTGTGTACAGCATTTCTGATTAGAAGAAATTTGTTCCTGACAGAGCTGTATGATTTCCAGCACTTTGTTGATACGATGCTCACGGTAAAGGGCTGCTGTGTGATGAAGGGCATCTCATACATCCTGGGGTGCTTGGGATACTCAATATTCTGGACAATATCAACCTCGATGGCAGTGCACAAAGTGCATAACAGCAGGCAGCACACACAGATCCTTCTCTGCTAGTTCCTCTGTATGCTACTGCTTTGTGCCTTTTTTTGTTTTGTTTTGTTTTTGTTTTGTTTTGTTGTTGTTTTTTTTTGTTTTGTTTTTTGTAATTTTAAGAACCCACTTCAGATGAGTAGGGGATGAATAATATGTTTTGATCCAATCATTGTATTCCACAGCATGTCTGGATATTAGGACTCCAGAGGCAGCAGGCACAACTACAGCAGATGCTGTTTTCCTTTATATAGATACAATTTTTACCACAGTGAAAGCAGACACAGTAACACTGTTTAAAAAAGCCCCCAAAGTGAAGAAAGACACCATTAATTTTAGATATTTTTGGAAAAAAAAAAAAAAAGAGTATTTAAAATACGTAAAGATGCTACCAGTTTGATTTAATTTGTTCCTGATCTGCCTAAAGCAGCATGTGGTCTTTTGGAAGGGAGTGAGGAGAGCACAAATGCATCAAATTGTCAGTACTGAGTCAATTTTATTAACTGTGTTGAGTTTCTTTCTTCTCGTCCAAAGGCGGCAGAGATTGCTAGCTCCTAAGAAATGTGAAACATTAAGTGACAAATTATGGAGCTGAAACTGATTAGAATCAAATTTGCAAATCATCTGCAAAATACCATCTGTGAGACACTCTGTTGCCCACGGTACAGACACGGCGTTTAATCACAGTGCACTGAAATCTTTGGTTTACACGATGTACTTCACATTAATTTTCGTTTTCTTGAGAAACAGCGGAAAGTAGCTGAGGGCCTGATGATTTAAGCAGTAAGGCGCTTGAAAATATTGGTTTGTTTATAAATCATGAATAAGATCTTCATCTTTAATTTGTAGTTTAGGTCTTGTAGCATCTGAAATGAAGGTTTGTTGATGTATACAGCTGAAAGCTTGGCTCTGTAAATTAATGTATAAAATTATAGAACTTTTAGCCAACAAATGACTTGAGCGTCCCGAGTGTTCAGCCCCAGCTGTGCTGAGCAGCATTCAAAGCAGACATCACCTGAAATGTTTTCCACAGTAGTGAACAGAACCGTACGTTCAAAATAATTTCCAAATCAAAAAGTCCAGAGCTCTGTACCAATAACTGTTGAGTAAAACAATAATCATATTTAGTGTGTAAGGCCATTTTTTTTTTTCCAGAATGTGTCTTAAAACATGAAGTGAGTTATGGGGTGGCACATAGAACCACTAAGCGATACATGTAACCCCTGCTGTTTAACTTCATGTATCACTGAAACACTTCCATACTGCACTAGATAATTGTGAAGAGCCATTCAAGTTGTACTTGGAAGATGTTTAAAGATCTTTCAAGGAAAACCAATATAAGTGAAGAAAATTTCAGGGAAAAAAAGCTGGAGGAGGATGCATAGGTGTTTTTTATTTATTTTTTTCTTTTTTTTTTTTTTAAGAGGAACATATTTCTCCATGAAATACAATGAAGGGCACAGCGTGTGACATTTATAGAAATGCTGCTTCTATTTCACATCCCTGAGGAGTAGTCTTTCACATTCCACAGTGTTATGGTTCCATTCTGGATAACAGCCAGCTACGAGAAAGGAGCAATGTTGTCCTAATGGAAATGTTGCATTTTCTTTGTGATATGGCAGCAGCAATCGTGTTATAGATGTATTGATCTAAAAAATTGCTAGTAATGTAGAGAAGGAGGCATCCTGACTTCTCTGTACTCCCATATGTAGCCCTTTTTCCATAAAATAAAGGTTACTCTGAGCTACGACAACTCATGTTCCTGACTTACAAAATCAAATCATAAACACCAGATTAGTGGAAAACTGTACATTTAGCACAGAACCATGCTTATGCTTCACTCAGCAGCTGATCCACTGAAGGTGAGCATTCCTAATTATGTACAGAATCTGTCACCGTGTATTAAATTGGAAGATGGAAAAAATTAAATGCTTGTCATTAACACGTCAAATTGGATCAGAGAAGATATCAGTTTGGAGGATTCAAGGTTCACTTAGTGCTTCTGAGGGAGAAAAGCAAACGCATATGATTATGTCAATATTTAGATATAAAGCTGCCAATCTGAATTATAAACATGTAAAATTCTCCGCTCAGTTTTCGCAGTGCCAAAATCAACCACTGGCATCTTAGAAGTCTGTTCTAGCACATTTTGGATTAATGAAACTGTGAATCCTGAAATCGGTTCCATGGAAAAAAGTAGAGGGCATTATTTTTCTTCAGGTGACCTGCTTAGGAATTTATAGTTGATAGCAGGTCTCCTGAGGTCAAAGTTGATCAACATCACCGCAAGCAGGAAATCCAAAATAAGTGAACCAATAGGCCCAAAAGCTTTGCTACCTGTCACAGACTCGGCTCATCAGCGATGGTTTGAAATCCTCCCATTCTATTGCTGAAGCAGGTATGCCTTATATACATGTAAAGCGACCTTAAGATGATTCCTGTGGTACATGACTGAGAACAGGGGAAAAAAAAATTGACTGTAAATTCCTCCATGAGGATGTTTATGGTAATTCATTGTTAATGTTGAATCAAGATGCACTGAACGTTGGAAGCAACAAGCCACAGCTCCATGTGCCATGCAGTCCTTAACATGGACACGTAAAAATTAACTGCAGATATAGTTTTACTCACGGTAAAGTGCCTGCAAAAGTAATTCTTTTTTTCCTCAACTGCTGTTGTATATGTTACCTTCTCATGTTGGCTTTTCTGTATGCTTTCTACCTTCCTATGCCATTCCCCTTAGGAAGATGCACTTGAGGGAAGAACTTTATAGAGCTTTCCATTGCCAGTAGTTTGCTTTGGAAGTGCTCGGGCATGTATTTCGCTTTGCATTTCTGACAGATCTAAGTGAAGTTGTTTCAATGCCATTTGCTTCCTGATGGCTCATCAGAAAAGAAGTCACAGCAATTCAAGTGACGTGGCACAATATGGGAAACCGGCTTATGAATATAAATATCACTGTTGTGTTCTGAACCACAAGAAAGTCTACTGTCCTCTCCCAAAAGAGCCTTTTTCTGCCTCCTTTGCTTGTCACACAGGCTCGTCCCCCTGGTAGCACGGCCTTGAGTGTAACCGAAGGAAGTGCTGCAAAATGGTATCTTGTGGCAAAAGAAAGATGTGCAGTAACGCATCGCTTCCTCTTGATTGGCTCTGCTGAATGCTGCCGCTCTCCAAACTCATCCCGTCTGTGAGTCAAAGCTCTGTAGGGTTACACTAACAGACCATCACATTACAGCCAGTTTATTTTGAAAGAAAAAGGTGTACGTAGGAAGGATAGACCTCATGTGAATTGGGCAGAAATGTAAAGAGGAGGAAGAGTGGGTACCCTATTCAAACCACAGACTAGTTGCTCTGAAATGCTGATTCCAGCTCCTATTTCAGCAGCCACTGCGTACAGTAACACTCCATCCTTGGAGCAAGAAGAGTGAACTTGGCAGAAGCTCCACGAGGCGTGTGGGCTTAGAGCACATGTTTGCAGCCCAGGGCTTCCATCCCACGTGGCTGCGAATGAGAGCAGCCCAAGACTGCTCTCACCAGTATCGGGATCTATAGAAGAGCCTGCCGCACCCTGATTTGGATTAATGCATATCGCATCTGTCGGTCCTTAACACAGAAAGCAATGCACTCACTGCAGCAATTACCATTTCATCTGACCCTTTTCCTGCAGTGGGCACAGACATCTTCGGAAGGCACTCACAAAGAGGAGACGACAATTTTCCACTGTGCTTGAGTGGGACTTGTCTTTTGTAGAAATGCACTGTTCCCAAGTAATTTCTGGCTCACATGTTATGAGGTAAAAAGCACTCCCCGTTCCTGGATTTGTTCTGCATGTTGGCAGAATTATCATGTTATATTCGATTGGGAAAATTAGGAAACGCTGTGTGTTAAACAGGTCAGGTCTTTAATTTAAAACTATTCTTTGCTCCTTTGTTTCCCGTCACAGAGTTGCCAAGAAGAGAGATATGTGAGTTATGGGAGCAGAACTTGGTTCGCAGTAAATAAGAAAGCAGCCTTTTGAGAACAGCTTGCACTTGGTAAGGGGTAGTTACAAACTGGCTGCTTGCCCAGAGGTTCTCTTTTGCATCAGGAGGGACAGAAAAAGTGAAGGATGGTATGAACCTTTTCTGTTAATTATAGGAGGGGTCGAGAGGATGCCAAAGAAATGATATTGAGGAAACATGAGTTTTACATTGCAAACGCAGTCCCACTAACACTTCATGTCTTCTAATTGTACAGAAGGATTTCACAACCAATTCGCATTTTCATTTAAAGTAAAATTGCAACAGACTGGCAAATTCATTCCACCCGTGACGTGTATTTACAGATCTAGCGGTTACCGCCTCAAGGGTGTTATTTAGGTTTATGTAAATCCATGGCTAGCACAAGGAAAAGAATGATGTGGAGATTTTTTAGTAGAACAATCAGGCTTCTGAGGTTGTGATTGCTGCCTGATGAATCATTCATTTCAAACAGAAATTGTTCCAGGCCATTATTCCATCTCTGGAGCCACTGAGCACTGGGATGCCTCCAGCCTGTGGCACGCAGTGCCTAGTACTGTCCTTTGCCGAGCACTGCAGTGAGCGGGGTATGGTACAACATTGGGTGCAAGGAGCAGAGAAATGATAAAAAGGAATCGACACAAGGCAAATATGGTCCTAGTCTAAACGGTAGACAATGAAAGTTCAGTTGTGACATTTTCTGAGTTGGAGGAAAATTCAATTTTCTTAATGGTTGCAGCTCAGCACGTATGATCACAGCATTCTGGCTTTATAAGGACGTAAGGAGAACGGCGAAATGAGGTTATCACTACAGTTTAAACCCACAAACCGCATCAAGATTACGGCACGTGCGGATGTTTCCATTCTCACAGGCCTTGTACTGCTTGGGCAATCAGAATAAGCTAAGGTTTTTTCCAGTTTTCCTTTTCACGTGGATTGTGATTGTAATTTTTTGAATTTTTTAGTTTTAAACTTCTTTTTTCTTTTCTGCAAGATCTGATTTTTGCATTTTGTCACCTTGTAGTTCCGGTATTTAATGTTATTTTCTGTGTCTGACTGCATCACTCCTTACGTCTTACAATGGTGCATTATGTTCAACAATTAAATTTCACCTGTAGATTGTGAAAAGGATTTCTATAAACCACCAGTAAATTCTTTTCAAGAATGTCTACAGCAGTTATTTTGAGGAAAATAAAAATAGGAGTCTTTGGCTTTAAAACCTGCACCTCTAGCAGTAGTAACAGCATCTTCTGGTTCACAGAGAGCAACTGAAATGTATACATTCATAACACAAATGGGGCTATTTCTCCCAGCCCTGGTCCTGCTGGTGTAAAAAGGAGCACAAGGAAATCTCAGGATGGGCTTTTCTTTTTGTCGAGAGTAAGCACGTTGACAGGCTGCCATCCTTTAGTGTTTTGTTTTTTTTTTTTTGGTGAGGGGAGGTTAGGGGGTTTGTGGGTGCTGCAGAGTCTCCTGCTAGTAGTGATGAACGTGAGTAAGATGGGGCCATGTCCCACAGAGCAGTCTTGGGGTTGCTGGGTGGGAGATGTGGCATAAGGGACTACTGAAGTGGAAGTGATGCCTGAAAGTTTTTTTTCACTTCAGTTTTTTTTTTTTTTCTTATTGCAGGATGAATGCTGCAGTGGAGCCTGTTGGAGAAAGGATCATCTCAAACCTGTAAGAAATGTGTGTGGTGCTACTACCATGGATGCACCAAGGTCCAGTAGTGTGAGCCTTCCTGCAATGTGGGCTGCCCATGTGCAGCTGAGCCATTTGAGAACAGCTCTGGGGCCTCTGGCAGTGAGATTTGTCTTACTCCCATTAGTGTTGGGAGCAATGCTGCCTTGGAGGTGGTGACTGCAGGGTATAGGACTCTCTTCTTGGGATGAGAGGCCCTTGGCTCTGACCCTGCTTATTTTGGTGCTGGTCCAAGGCCACTGCTGAGTTTCCCCCGCATTTTGGGGTCAGCATGGTGCTGCTGCTGAGCTATCACTCTTTCTCCCCTCCCCCCCCATCCTTTTTTTTTGCTTGGGAGACACACACAGGACATGCAGAAATGGCTTCATAAACTGTAAAGAAAGTAGCCTGAGGTCTGTGTTCTCTATTTCTGCTTTTTGTCTTCTATTTCAGGGTTAGTGAGAGATGCAGCGGAGATTCGTGTCAGCAGTTTTAGCTCTGATGGGACTGTGGAGGTGGTGAGCCCCAGGGAGACACTGGGGGTTCTTTCTCTTTGACAGAGGGCTGCTGGGCTCCCACTGTGCTCTTCCTTGTGCTCTCCTTGCATACTGGAGCTGCTAGGTGGCCACACAGCTATTTTCAGGGAAATGGCTACTGCTCAACTCTGGAAGGCCAAGCACAGCCCTGTTGTGACCTCAATCCTGAAAGGGGTTTTGTGTGTATGATGTGGTGATGGGTGTGAGCAGGAAGGGTCCCTGTTGCCTTATTGTTGCTGGGGGTGGAAAGCAGCAATAGGGCTAATGCAAAAGCAGTATTTGAGACTTGTGTAATGTGCTGAGTTTTTTTGGTCTTATCTAGCTGGATGGGGAAGAGGTGCTGAGGAGCTGTGCAGAGCAAAGATCAGCCTAAAGTATAGAAGAGTTCTGGCAGCAATGGGACTGCTGGAGGAGGTGAGTGCAGGGTGGGGGCTGCCTGCCTGTGAGAAGCTGACAGGCTCCCACCCTGCTCTTTTTTTTGCGGGAGGGGGGGGGCTATTGCTGCGATCCCACTGATTTTTATTAGATGGGGCTTGCTCAGGGCAGCTGCTTGGCTCCTGGAGTCCAAGGACAACTCTGGGGTGCTCTAACTTGCTATAGTGCGTGTTGCACACTTTCCTGCCTCCAGTGATGGGGAGGTGAGTGGAATGGGGCTATTTCTCCCAGCCCTGGTCCTGCTGGTGTAAAAAGGAGCACAAGGAGATCTCAGGATGCTTTTTTTTTAAAAAAAAAACTTGATGTATGCAGTTTCAACTCGTGACTTCTGTTGCAGGTCACCTTTGAGCAAGGATGAATACAAACGTACAAGCAGCTCTGGCAGCAGTGGGACTGTGAATCCAGGCATATGAGTGCCCCTGAGCTTGGAGTGCACTAATGGTGAGTGCTGTAGCTCCTCCTGTTTGTAGTAATAGGGGTGATTTCCTCCTCAGCCCTGCTGCTGGGGCTGAGAAGCAATATAAAGGTCAGCTAAGACGTTAGTGATGTGTGCGATTAACTTCACTATTTGTAATTTTCATCTTTTTCTCTTGCAGCAGAGAAACTTGTGGGTATTTAGCAGGAATTCGAGTACAGAGCAGCGGATGCTGGAGCTGCTTGCATCATTGTGTCTGGCAGCCCTGCAGACTCAGTTAAGTTCTGTTCTTGGGATGGTGGTGGTTTCCTTATTACAAGGTGTGTTGAAATGTGGGGCTCTGGCAGTTCTTCATTGCTGGTGTTCAGTGTAGTGGTGCCTTTGTTTCTGGAGCATGGTGCTCAAGGCTGTTTTATTTTTATTTCAGGTTTTGGTGAGGTTTGTGTTCCAGAGGAAGGTGAGCAGCCCTATTTTCATCTGTCTTTTTTGGAGATGCACTGAGGCTCTTGTGTTATTTGAAGGGTGTGATTTGCTTTTGTAGTGGGGCTGAGAAAGTGATAGAGTGCTATTGTTTGGGTAGCATTCTGGTTGTTTGGATATTTTTTTTTTTGGGGTGCTAGAGACTGGGATTTGCACTATCTCAGAGAGATTTTTTTTTTTGAATGGGAGGGTGGGTTTGGTCATACTTGGGAGTGGCCCTTCATTGGCACTCTTTCTTGGGGGTCTGAGGGAGGAGCCTGTTAGGTGGAAGCTCCCCCTGAATGGGGGTATGTTGGGAGGGAGCCCTCCAAAGATGGGGGAACTCATCTGGAGTGAAGCTATTGCTGGGCTTGGGCAAGTCTTTCTTGCAGAGTGGTGCTCTTTTGCTCCTTCCTGGCTGCTGAGGAGAGCCTAGATCTTCTAGGCCTGACCAGCTAGAAGGATGGAGGAATTTCTCCCGGAGTGGGCTGGGAGAACAGCATGTGTATCTGGTTTGAGGAAGGTTTTGAGCTTTATCTGCTTCTTTAAGTACCTTTGTAACTTGGTGATATCTTCATTGTGAGGCGCTCAAAGCTTGCAGGTTCCATCTCTGGTCTGATTGAAGCTCTGTGATCTCTAGTAGCGGCTGCCTATGTATGCTTCAGGTAGAGAGGATGCCATGCAATAACTAGTACCGGGTGAGGTCTGCCTTTCCTCCTTAGCTGGGGCACATCAAAGATGCTTGATCAGCAGGATGTTGATGTGCCATGTTTGGAGAAGATTTCTGGAGAAAGGGTATATCCAGGTAAGCTCCAGTGGAGCTTAACAGTATCACTTGTATTCCCACTAGTTAACCTCTGCTGGAGTGCATCTAAGAAAGCTGGAGGGTGTGAAATGCTGGCTAGGGCTTGACTTCAAACTCAATGAATAATTATTAACAAAATTGAGAACATTACTTTCGATTCCTATATCTATGTAAAGCATGGTGCAAAAATGTCTTGCATTTGTATTCAATGGTTTTCTAAGTGCTAATTAATATTTATGTAATGTATTGCTAATTGATATGTGAACTTGCTTTGCAATAACCTCCTCCATTCATCTGTGGCAGGTCTTGCAATGTAAGTTAGGGAGTTATGCACCCCATTTTTTTTTGCTTCATTCAGATTTCATACTGCTGTACTTAAAAAAATACAGCCTGCTGCCACCAAGGTAGGCCTTTCTTTATTGCCTGGTGCACTAACAGATGCTGTTATCACAAATAACTAGCAAACGTAACCAAGGATTCATTTATTAAGGTTACCAGGTGATGAAAACAAACTTAAGTAATACATTCTGTATTAAATGACATTATTAAATGTATTATAACCTTACCTTAAATACTAGTTCTCCTATCAGTCCATTCCATGACCCATCATCTTGAGGACTCCCATACTTGTGATCTGGAGCAACGTAAATTTCATACTTAAAGCCAAGGTAACTGGCCAAAGCTTCCAGGACATCTATTGAGAAGCCCTGATACTTCTTTGGTTTTCCCAGAACGTTCTCGGACACCATGACAAAGGGCTCTTCCTAAACAGAAAACAAATGAAGTGACTCTGTTAGTGGAACAAGGGCTTTCCCACTGAGGTGTCTTTCTTTTTTAAAGGACGAAGTAAGTATTCATATTATATACAACATTTTCCACTAAATGAGTACTGGGGTACCTCTGGCATCTTACAAAATGATAGTTTTGGCTTTTACTTCAATATAACTACCTCAAACTCCTGGTAAAAAAAAACCTCTATGACACTTTTTAAGTAAATCACTTGTGACATTATAACATAGCTGCTTTTCAGCAATGCCTTCTGTCTGCACTTATGCTCAGCATGACAGATGCATGCTCATATGTCTGTCTGTAAATATGAAGGATTCTACCTTACTGCTGCTTCCCACCAACTGGGTAAACACTGTATCTGGTAAATGTGACTATTAATTCATGCCATAAGGAGTAAAAAGAGAGCAAAATGCACCAAGCTGCAGCAACATAAAATCTCTCTCCAGTATTTCTCTTGTCATGCTACTATGTTGCACATCTTACTATACACTGGATGACTTGCTGCTTTTTAACTCTAGGCATACATTCGTTTTGGCTGGGGAGAATCATACAGGAGACTTCAATTTCTATAAAGATAATGGGTGAATGCTCATCAAAAGGATAGATAACAAAGGATTTGACTTGATAGGGAGAAGGTGCATTAAATTATCAGGTTACCAAGGAACACAATTCTGTTTTTCTTCTCTGTAGTATTAAAAAAGTTACCTTTCTGATATTGCTCCTACAAAGAGGTGGTTTTGGCTAAGTTCTAATTCCTTTTCTCCCCTTTCCCAGCTCCTTACGCTTTTTTATTACCCTTGTTCTTCCATTACCCTTAATATCTTGCAAAAATATAACACATACTTAGATTAGTAGATAGGTTATATTTAAACTTTTTCTTCCTCTGTGCCCATTCCCCACCATTCTCTCACTGTCTTGGTTACTCACAAGCATACAGGAGGAAAGGTATTATGCTCCCCCTGTGCTTGTGGCCCAAGCTCTAGCCATATCTCCACAAGTGATTTTGTCACTTATAACAATATTCTTACTTTCTTAGCATGCCACAACTAAGAATGAAGAAGAGTAGGGGAGAGGTACTTAGAATAAGAAAGGGTTTTCTTAAATGCCTGAATTAACAGTCATGGGAATAGCTACATTGTTGAATGCTGCCAATGAAACGAGTGAGCAACTGGACTGTAGTGGCAGTGTACTCTCTTTGATCTGCAGGCAAAGCAAAAAAAAAAAAAAAAAACAACAACAAAAAAAAACCTAAGTGACGGGGGAATGCTAGAGGCAAGATGAAGGCAATGTGACATAAAGGGGAGGTGTGGACTAAGGTAAAATGCATCACATTTCAAGCACTCAAACTCTTTTGTCTATTAATTCATTATAGCTATAAAATTCTTAAAGAAAGAAGCAACATCCCCTGACCTAGTGTAAGAGCATGAAATGTGTTATGACTGGTATACTTTTAGAACAAGCTCTCTTCTTGTGGGTAGAGCTACAATACACTTCTGTTATACTCACTTTAGAGGAGTCAGATGCTTTTTCCGACAATAAAAAATGATGGGAAAAAAAAAAAAAAAGCCAGTACATTCTTTAAAAATGAAAAATCTAAAACAAAACAAACTGTTGGAGATTATTATCCAGCTCATCTCAATCCTCTTTTGCCCTTACTATGGTGAGATGAACTTCCTAGCTGGGAAGCTGTACACAGATTAAGTTAGTGAATACACATCTATTGTTTATTCAGATCAGAGAAATTGGTCTCTGCTGGGATTTACTGCAGCCATCAGATCTCAGCTCAAACCTCAAATGGATGGCCTTATGTGCTTTTACTATGTTTGGAGCATGGTTTCAAAATTAGGTTATTTTAGGGGTAGTTAGAACTCATAAAGCATATGAAAATGACTCATAAGTAACATCTGAATGCGCTCTGATGTATTACTTTAATTTTGATAATCTGTATTCATTAACTGGAACTCTATGTTCATTACTTCTTCCCTAGCAAAAGTCAGAAGCGATAGGTGGAAAAAACAAAGCAAGAAATGAAGCTCAGTTGTGAGCAAGACTGTCCTTTAGGTGCAACGAACATTGAATGACTCACAATGACTAAGCACAGCTCTGTAGACACACGAAGACGCACTGGGAGACTCAAGAACTTCAAGAAATATCTTGCAAATGCTAAGAAACTGCTCCCAAAAGGGAAATTCTGTCTAATTACTGGATCTTGCAGTCCCTTTCCAGTGCCTACTAGATGACTAAGCAGAGCAGTTAGAACTTATGAAAAGCGTTACCAAACCTGACTTTGACTTAGAAACCATAACTAAAATATTTTCAGTCACAGGATGCTTTTGTCTGGTCTTCTTATCTTCATAATTACTTTTTCTAAACTCAAAAGAATAACCCCCCACTTTTACATATGAGCTATTTGGCATTTCCTACCCCAAAAGATTTCACTGAAATAAGCAGACCCAAATACTTAATTCCTTCAACAGCTTTACTGACCGCTGTTTTGGGGATTGCATTTGGCTAGGAGTAGCACAGCAGCTTGTTATTTTTAATTGAACAGCAATGTACATTCTTCACATTACAATCAATGACCAAAATTTAATTGAAACATTTACTTCTCTCATTAAAGAAATACTCCCACTAGCAATTGGTTATAAAAGTCGCTGAAAAACATAGTACAATCTCCAGCCCTTAATAACATTAAAACAAAGATGAAGGTTTCAAACCCAGTGTAATTAAAGTATTATTTTCATTAAGTATCCTATTTTGCCAATGGCCCTAGTCACAATATTGGCAATAAATGCACCGTTCTTGGATCCTCTGCTTTTCAAAAAAACCCAGAAAAATCAGTTGTACTAAGAGAAAAGTCCCTTTCTCTACAACTGAAACCTAGTTTGCATCCTAAAAGCTGATGTTAGAGGAAGGCCATTTACAATTTAGCCTTCGCTTGTCCCTGTCTTTACCCACAGACTTATCATCGCTTCTTTCAATGACAGTTTTATCATGATGTTTGATGAGACACGAGTTCATTCAATCTGGTGAATAAACAGCACATTAAACGTGCTTTTTTTTTTTCTTCCAAATTCAGACTGTGGATTCTGTATTTATATCACTACTGGGATTAGATAAATTTTAAAACGTTAGCCACTTCGCCTTCCCTCCAGCGTCTCCTATCGCTTTGCAACAGGACTAAGGCTTCTTTCAAAGCCATCGATAGCAATGGTCTGTCAGGATGCAGCTGAACTCTGCGTATTGATTTTAATTCCAAATAACTTAATGCACCTAATAGCTCTTTCTGAACCATTACAGTTTATGATAGAAATATGGATTGAAGCTGGAATCGACTGGAGTGTTTTAGAGTATGTCCAACATCACAATGCCGGCGTTAACACAACTAGCTTAGACACGTGAATTGGCAAAAGAGTAGTATAGGTGTATTAACCAGCTGGGAGCTACATTACACTTCTCCCTGCGTCTATATGAGAGCTTCTATCTATAACACAGTCCTATAATAGTTCACAACATCGTGCTGTCATCAGTTCACCCTCTTCTCTGTCTTGCATAGAATGCCCGGCTAATTGTAATCACCGCGAGAATCTCTTTCTGCTTAAAAGCCAAATTCCCCGTCATTCTGTGACCTACAAGAATTGCCCAAAAACACCAACATACCCAGTGGAACAGATGGGTGAATGAAAGTCAATGACAAAGAAGGTAAGTGCTAAAGAGCCTTGGACCCTGTAGTCCAGGACATACAGATAAATTAGCCTTGCCCTGCCACGCTGCTTCTACCTTGCTGTCAAACTGTCATCCTGGCCAGGGCCCAAAGACTTCCATTTCCTTGCTACACGCCTCATCTAGCGTACAGTGCCTACTACTTCATAAAAATGAATTTCAAATATTCATTAAAAAAAAATAAAAGGAGCTGGGCTCTCCAGCAGTCCCTGAAATAAAAGTTCACAAAGCAGATGGAAAACAGTAGGCACATACAGCATGAATAACTGCATCATTTATGACCTACCTGTTTTAATGTAACCTAGGTAGCTCTAACAGACACAGACCAGCCATTAAACAGCACCTTTGCCCAGTCACATACCAGGTTCAGTTTGGAGCTTGCACTGGCATGATAGAAGGAAGAGGGATGAACAGGTTCTGCTTTCATCAAGGGATACTAGTTTCTGTCACTATATTAATTAGTCGCTGTAATTAGAAATATTTTCAATAGACCCCACTTGGAGTACACTGCCACATGTAATGATAATGAAAAATTCACAGAGCTATCAAGTCATTTTCAAACGGAAAGCAAAAGCCACGTGCAAAAGGCTGGAGATGGGAAAATCAAACGGGAGGATTTTTGGGACTGGTCTATACCAATTTGAAATCTCTGGCAAGGCAAGGGATACCTAATCAAAGCAGACTGCCCAGATGATTGTTTGTATGTTCATCACAGTGCTCACTTATCAACACTGATCGATTAAAAGGGAATGGCTGAAATGGCTCCTGTTCCCAATTTCTCCATGGTAAAGAAACTCTAAACAGATCTGGCAAGCCTCAGGAGAGAGATGGACAGGGCAGATGTCCGAGGGCGGGAGGCTATTTAGCAATCTTATTTTCTTCTGTCTCTGTTTGTGGGAAAGTAATGCACAAATACCACTCCTTTTCTCTGCCTCGTTGCATTAGTGGTATTGCTTTCACTGCAATCCTATTAAAACACTCAGTGCTCTGATTTAGCACCCAACTATATTAAATGCACTGAACTGCCATCTAGAGAGGGCATGTTGTTTGCAGAGAGGAGAAATAACATTACTTTTCGTGGTAGGAAATGCAGTAGTTGCTCTGAGAGCTACACTTGCTTTACACGGGGAAGCATTTGCTCTAACTACCAAGTTTGCTTACTCCAAAAAAACAAAACAAAACAAAAAATTACAGAAACCTAAGCAACCAAAGAGCAATTCATTCAATTTGTTAATATATAACAACAACATTTTAGAGGAAAGAAAAAATACAGATGTGGCCAGCACACTTACAAAGACTTTTTTTTTCCTTAATCTTCCTTAGATTAGAAATGAGCACACTATTACTAACACTTGTAATAATAAACAGCAGTTTATTTGTTTTTTAATAAAGGGTCAAAGTTTCTGTTTCAGTAAATGCTGAGCTGAAGTCTGACCTTAGCTTCACAAATTGGAAATCTGCTCCGCACAAAGACATGCTGTTAATGACTGACTTTTCCAAGAGATCAAGCCAGTCTCATCAGTAAGTAATATGGAATGATTGCTTTTGAGTAAAAAAACCTAGAGTCGCTAAGAAAAATAGTAAATAACGTGCCTAATTATATCACACATCATCACCCTTGATGCTTTCAAGGATGGATTCATTTACTGATGAAATGAACACATCTACCGCTGTTGCCATAATTAACTACCATTTCACTGCATGTTTTTCATCATGTCTTTGTTTATGAAGGAACCATTTTTTTCCAACTTTCTTCCGCAGGTGGATATATGGGTAACAAAAAGGAAGAAAAAAAATCACAAGGCACGGGGAAGTGTTGCTGACTAGAAAAATACACATTTTTTATAACTAGCAATGACATAATCTAAAACTGGAGATCATTTTGAAATATTTGAATTATAGCACATAAGGGAAATATCAAACACGTTACTAAGTTACAGCGTTTAGAGATTTTAAAAAAGACTACAAAAACTACATTACATACTACTTTTGGCCATTTATGCCTGTGAGTTTGAGTGGCGGAAAGAAGGATTTATCCCTTGCCAATACAAAAGTAAAATATCTTCCCTTAAAACATAAATGCTATTGCTGATGAAGGTGGTCAAGTAATAATTCTTAACATTCACTACGATGCACAGTCCTCCATTGCTTCTCACTTTCTGTTCCTCTGATTACGCATACACTGTCTTATTTCATCTCTTTCATGCCTTTCTTTTTTCTTATCATTCTGAAAGCTGCTGCAGCTTCTTTTAAAGAACTTTTGTCACCTTGTTAAAAGCGGAGTTGGAGGTCAACTCCCAAAGACAGCCTCAGCTTTTAGAAGTAGGACTTAGCCTTATGCGTCACTTTTCTCTGAGTAGGAAGTTCAGTAGACAAAAGGGACTAAAGATGCAGACCTCCTGCCAGCTCACGTCCGTAAAGATACTGTCCTCTTCCCGGTTTGTTTCTTACTTAATCTTGTTCACAGTCATGCGCTTAATGCCACTGTTTGAGAATTAACCTATTCCATATATGAGAATGTTTTCCCAAGTGTCACTGATGCATTTATATCATTTACTTCTCCCACGCTTGTCTATGCTTTTACCAGCCCTCTTGTTTCCTGCAGTGCCCACCTGGAGCCAAGGGTCACCAACCCGCCTCTAGCGCATCTAGCTCTCTGTGAGCAAAGCAAGTAGTAGCAAGCAAGACATCATATGTGCAGAGATATGACAAAGGATACCTCAGCATTGCTCGCCCCCATAATTTTCCTCCTCCCACCCGCATTTCAGATTAATCTGGATATGAAAATGCATACCTCTGTTTGGTTGCCATATCTTCCATTTCCAAAGTCTCAAATGTAATTTTTCACATCTCTAGCAAGTTATGCCTCACACGCTCTCAGAAAAGGCACTGTACACATGTACTTTTCAGCAAGTTGTTAATTCTTTAAAACACACAATTTAAAACTTGTGCCTTTTCAAACAGCTGGAGCTTATTTTTGAAACATGATTTTGTGAACACCTGTTGGCCTGTTCATTGCCAAACAGGCCAAATCTCATTTTGTTGCTGATGGTTTAACATTCATATGAATAATTCATTAATTGCCACAGCTAGTAAAACGATGTTAGGAGAATATCTGTTTTATTCCAGCTGCCATTAGATAAAACCGAACACCTGAAAATGAGGAGGATACAGTGAAATTGCCAAAATGGATATCCAGCTACACTTATACTTAGATTATTGTTCATTCAGAACACTTTCTATTGGGTATGAGTTATTATTCTGACCTTTCACCGAGCTCCACTTCTGAATCTCAGAATACTTCACAGAAATTCACTAGCAAGTTACTTGAACTCAGAAGTAGCTCGTCTAACAAAGTTCAAACTTGGGTTTCACATGGACAGTCAGTTCAAGACAGAAGAAAATGATCATCAAATAAAATTAACCTATTCTACAAGTGCAGAAAGGTGCTAACCCAAGTCAAATGTAACAAGAGATAAAATTGCGTATATGCAGACAATATTACAGTTCTCCCCAGAATAAAACACAAAGAACTGTTTCTTATTCCTGCTTAAGAAAAAGTGAGAGTTTATAAACTCAAAAAAGGATGGAAAAGGAAGGATGAAAACAAACTCACTGCTAAAGTAAAGTCAGAGGGTGAAATCCCCCTTCTACCCAGATTCTTCAGGGCAGTTGTGAACCCGAAAGAAAACCGTGCTTTCATCTATTACAAGTGTTTCGATTTGCATACGTTGCTCCAAAAATGACACATTCTATTTATGTTCACGGAAGCCACAACAGATATAAAGAACACAAGAACACCATTTGGCAGAGCAAATTCCCAGCTAGAAAAAAACACTACTTTTCAATGCAGTCATCACCATTAGCTGTGCATTTTTGCCAGCTACGATAAGAGCCTGTGTGCTCCACTCAGAAAAAATCTGCACCAACAGAGAGACCCTCTGTTTCTGTCACCATTACTGAAATGCATCATCCATCGCCTCACTGTGCTCAAGTCCACTGTCCATAAATGTTCAGCAAGCAAAGAACATCAGCAGGTGCTATTTTTATCAGTGGGGAGTTATCCGTTGACACATTTCTGCTTCATATGCACTTCTGTGTCAAACACTATTTTGTCACACTGCCCCTCTGCTGCCATCTCTTGCTCAACAACAAAATATAAGGGAATATTGGCAGGAAGGTTCAATCTCCACTCCATACCGGCAACAGCCACATCTCTCATTGTAGATCAACATAATAAAATAGGAGGCATTACTTTTGGAGCAGCCCTCTTAGTTCCACTGACTTCAACAAAGCAAACATTTGATCAAACTATAACTTGAAAGAATTATTCTATTTCATAAGATAAATTGACTTAAAAGCAACTTCCATTTGATAGTTGCTCTAAAATAAATAGATACTAACGGCATTCCTGCTTATGTCTTTGGTGACCAGATTTTTCTAAGATCCAATGGAATACCAAGAAATTGAGGGACTACAAGTCTAATTTTCAAAACAGGAAAAAACAACTATGAATACATTGCTGCTTCATTTCCTCAGCGTCATGTTGTCCCGACTAGGACTTGACTCAATTCCAAACACCGTACCAATTTTTCAATTCTACTCCAGTAAAAGTAACTTAATTGATTCATTGCTATAAGCTGTGTGAATAAAGATGGGAACCAAGCTAAGGTTAATAACATGTAAAGGCTATATAGATTTATCCTAAAGCAACGTTTACAAGCAACATCTAACATTACTTACGTGTGAAGTAGTGATATGCTAATGACAGGTGTGTCTTAATTCTAAAATCAAAACAAGATTTACACACTAGCGTATCTTCATGAGTAACCCTTACTCACTCATTGTAAGAGCAGTAAGAGCAACTGCTGTAGGGTAAGCACCCTAAATAATGCTCTGGCACCCACTGGGGTGTTGGTAATACCTGTGGGCATCCAAAGATTGGAGGAGTCTAGAAATAATTGTTACACAGTTAACATGCTCCTTGCTTCTCATCTTTACCAAATAAAACTCAATGAACCTCAGCTTCTAGCATGTTTCACAGATCATTTTGTCTAGATAGCACTTAGTGATCACACACAGCTTCACAGTTTAAAACAATTGTTTCTGTTATGAAGCCAGTATGAGCCATTACCATCTTCCTCCTATACTGCCTTAATTGCACGCTCTACATAAAAGATGAGTCAGTTTGAAAAGCAATAACTTAGTGGATTTTAACAGAGTAGAATTCAGAGTAATAGTGTTTTCGTTAGCTGCGCTTTTAAACTGTCAACAAAGTCAAAGCAGAAACGTGATTGCATCACGTGAGGAGAGGAGCCTGAGCTGGCATGGGACACGCACTGAACTTCACACATCTGCCTTTTGTTTTCATTGTTAGCTTATAAGCTGTGCAACAATTTGTGTCAGACTATACTCAGTTTGGCATGGCAACAGTAAAGCTACAAGTTGCTACATGAGTTAGGGAACTGTAGCTAACAGAGCATTCTATGTTACTTCATCAGTTCATGTGGTTGCATTATCTACTTTAGAATGCACCTGCAAAAGAAAAATGGGTTACAGTAAATTTGGTTCACCTGCTGAATTGAAATTTTCTGATTTTTTTTAAATTACTTTTTAAAAACTTGGGTGGAAATCACTCCCTAGCGCTGGTATTGACATGCAGAAGTTAGGCGCCTGTTTGTTGAAAATATTCTCAATAAAAATGGGTTAAATATTGTACCTAATAAAAACCCTTCCAAATTACCCTCTGATAAGAAGACAAAGCATAAACATTCCTTGTAGTGCAAAACAAAGAACATCACTGCTTACCAACACAGTCACCACTCGCAGAACCACTCCTCGCATGTTATTCTCCAACTTCCTGTCTGTTAGGGACCCATTCAGACCAGTGATGGGATTCCAGCAGCCAAGCTGAAAGAGAAGGCAGAGGTTATTTCCGCGTTGCCCATAAAACCGCGCATTCCTCTCAGGCACCTTCAAGCAGGAGTGTAGGAAATACACAGAATTCCTTCTAGAATCAATGGGACAGAAAGTCGGATAAGGGTTTGCACATGAATTTATCTCTAAACTCCAAATGAAGCAATTAGGTATATCAGTTTGTGCCTTTAAATACCAGAGTGTAATGGATGACAGAATCCAGCATTTGGAGGAATATTTATTGCTTTTGAAGCGCTCGGCAAGAATTTATTGCGTGGAGGAATATTAATAGAAAATAATTGAAATGTGGTAAGGCTGTAAAAAAAGAAAAAAAAAAAAAGGTACTTCCACCTGACTTCCACTGATACGCTAATTGGAGAAATAATAGCGACCATAATTTCAATGTGCTGCCTGCTCCAGCCTGTTGCTCCTAGTGGAACTCTAACAAAAGGGATTAACTACATTTAATTAAAACTTATATTGCTCTTTGGTAATGAAATAGCAGTGATTTTTAGCCAGGATAAAGATTCCATTTAAAGATGACTAAGAAAAAGACACATAGGCACACCAGAGTGCTGAGAAAGGACTCCAACAGATAGTGGAGAGGAAGGAATGCAGCTACGAGATGCTTTGCCCCGATGCTATCGTATCTGATGGCTTTCTACGGATAGAAGCAGCTCAGGGGTATCTGTAAGACTAACATCCTTTTAGTCTGATCAGTAGATAATGAACTCTAATTTATTTTCTGAAGCATAACTTCACTACATTCTTACGTGAAGGTAGATGATTATTTCAGATACAGAGAAATTAATTAACTGGCCACTCATCTGTTGGTCACATGTACAAGCATCACCAGTCTCATTTTTAAAACACAATGCAAAACTCATCTGGCCTCTAAAAATATCGGCATTAAATTCAAAAACCAACAGAACAACTGACTCCAGCAGACCTCAGAGTCAGTTCTGCTTACTCAGTACCTCCTCCACATCATTCCTAGCTATTAACGGTTGTACCGAGGGATCGCTGATGTTCCAGATCCTCATTCCTCCTCTGCCAGAGGTGTCCAACAGCTTCAGATGAAAAATCTAACAGCTCTAGCGCATTACCAGTAATAGTGCTCAGTGAATGTACTGTATATTTAGGCACCGTACACTGTGTGGAATAAATCACTGCCATACTTATAAAGCAAAGTATTCCTCAGTCTCCATTTTTATTTGTTTATTTACGTATTAGAAACATTGAAAACAAACTAAGTTCAGAATAAAAGCACACAAAATTATTTCAGAGACTGTCATTCTCAGTCACATCAAGACACTAATTAGAAGTTGGTTCAAATTAGCATATCCAAATGTGTTGAAAGCCTAATTACCATGGATACCGTACAGTCTTTGCCAGACTTTTGTGAAGAACCTTCGTATCCTTTTGAGGTTAAAGTCCATTTTCAGTTACATACATCAATGTGTACATATTAATATAGTGAAGTTTTCAGCTTGGATCTTTTTACTTTCTTAAGCAAAAAAAAAAAAACCAGCGTAACCAATTGCTACAAATTTAGCAGTTTTCCTTTAAGATGACACATTTCATTTTCAATTATTGTTCATCTAATTTCCAGTTCACTTGTTCCTTTATGCAGCACAGTCATGATGGAGACGAATGTGCAATGCCGTGCCAGTAAAGTCAAAATTGATTTTGAGTGGGAGCTGCTTACTGTTATTAGGCAAAAATGAATCAACATTTATTGATGACAAGTTCAGCATGTCTCTGCAGCTAAAGCAAATGCTAACTTTGCTGAAACAGCAAGATGGGAGCTGTTGTGAGGCTTCCTTTACAGCTTTACCTCTCTCTTTGCTGTTTCTGCAAAATATCTGCTGCTATGTTTATGTCCTCCTTTTGTTCTGTCTCTGAGAGTTGAAAGGAGAGACTAGATTTGACAGATTTAACAGAATCTCAGATTAATTCAAGTTGATCCGTGTAGAAGAATATGGACAGCTACTGAGCACAGTACCTGTCTTCTCCGTACCACGTAAATTTAGCTATTTATACTGCTTTGTACTTCAGATGAAATTCCTACTAATTAAATGACAGTGTTTACTCCGCTACATTCTGATGCAAAATGATGAAGATGGAAGAGCTGACAGTGAGCTGCCTCATTTACTTTCCAGTTTCCAATCTCATCCCACTTCCCAGCTTGTTACCCCTGCTACTATAATCATTAGTGAGGGTTTGCCTCTGCTTTTTCACTGGCAAAGACAAAAATTTGACCTCCTTTAACAAAGGTGCTTCATTACTAGAAATTTTTGCCTCTATGAACTATGCGTGTGGAAGGTCCATAATTTGTAATCAATATAAATCTATAAAAATCTATATTATATTTCCAGTTTCCAGACACAGATTTATACAGAACTCAGCATGCTAAAGTCTATAGTGTCTCCAAAACAGAGCTCATAGGCAGATTTTTTTCCCCAGCTTCCACATTCCAACACACAATTCAAATATTCTGTACTAAATCGGTGGACTCTCATGAGCATCCTTGAGCTTCCACCTTCTTTTGGCAGTGTGACATAAAGCTTTAAATTTTGTCAATTAATTGAGACAATTTGGTGGGCTGGTGAGATCACAGTTGAGAACAGACACACATAATAGTTGAAACCAGTGTATGGGTGCGAATGCATTACTTATGCACACTGATGATAATTACTTGAGATCCTATGGAGTTCTATTGGTTAAACTAACAGAAAATATAGATGAACCAGTCTGAACTCAGACTGCATGTACACAGCAACACTGCAAAGGAGTAGAAAACACTCCAGAGAAGTTGCAAAGAAAATATGAAAGATAGAAAATCATTACACGTGCAACCAGAATCAATTAAGACGCCAAGACTAGTATCGCTCCTTTTTCCTTGATTTCCTTGGCCTCCTTTAAAACAAACAAACAAAAAGCTCACAAGATGTCAGTTCTACTACAAGGAGTACGAGAAAACATTTGCAGTGTCAGTGGTCTCCACAGAGCATTTCTAATAAGCTGCTCCGTTAGAGGCACATATCAGAGCTGATTGCTTGTGCAAACACCACCCTCCTTGCCTGCAGTTCTGGTACGCTCTTCTCAGTTTTCACCTTGGTCCAACCTGCTGTTGGAACTGATATTTTCTGAGTTAGGACTGCAGGAGAAGAAATATTTGTTAAGAACACCCACCTCCATTTCAAAATACAGTAAATTCAAGTAAATAGAAGAGATACCACAAACCTCTCATGAGACAGCATTCAACTCTAAATTCCAGGTGTTCTGGGAAGACTCAAAAATGGAATACACAGCAAAAAAATCACAAAGACACTTTTCTGTTATTATTGTGTGACTGGTGGATTCAGCATTTTCAAAGCTTGTTGGACACCACTTCAAGCAAAATTCAAGTAGGAGTATATGAAGACAGCTTTGCAGAGAATACGCCTGATTACTCTTGTAATACTAACATGATGGAAAGTACAGCAGTAATAGCAGGATGACACAAACCAAAACTGCAGCAAAGGAGGACAAGCCCAAACGTAGCAGCCACAGACACGAAAACAAAGGGAGAAAATTTGCTCACCTTTAAAAGGCCTCAGATAAGCAGGCATCTCCAATGAGAGATCACCACCTCTACTGCCAATGTTTAAATGAGGTCTGGGAAGGGGTGCATCCTGGCTCCACCCATGCCAGTCACTTAGGTACACTGTATGCACCTGAGCTCCCCCAGGTTGGCCCTTCCTTCCCACCAGGTGCTTAATCGCTGCTTCAGGCTGTGACTTAACATCTCCACTACAACTCTTGTCTCATTTGGGATTTAATATACCTGAGTAACTGTGAAATCAGAGACCAAATCACAGGAGAAAAGCCACAAAATATGCATTTTGTCTGTTGTTCAGATACTGCGAGCAAAAGTTGAGGGAGACGCTCTTTTACCTGAGTAAAGTTCTATTAGTTTAGCTCCCCAGCAAACATCCAATGTCCAGTCAGCCACATCTGTAAAATGTCTGGTGGCCATGGGTTAATCAGTGTTCTGGTAATCCTGGCAGTGATAAAAAAAACGAAGACTGGTTTTGCTCTCCACAACCATTTCCTAATGCATATGGTTAGCTGGAAGGATGTGCTTAACCTCACTGGAGCTTAGGTAATAGCAAATAATAAGTTGTTTGAATCAATAGAAAATACTGTGTTTAACAAATTGTATAATGTATAGCAGCACTTGTAATAGCTAAATTCGGTGTAAGGAAGCTATATAATTACTTTTTACTGCATGTTTTATTGTTCTGTCTCTGGACTAGAAGGAATGACTCGCCCCTAGACTCACTCTACTGTTTTCAAGATGTGTTAGGAGCATGTGAGCACACAAGTTCAGTTTTAAATTCAGAGCCTCAAGGAATATAACTGCAGCTCTCCAAGTGCTCAGTTTGTTTTATTAGCCTATCATAGACAAGCACAAAAGACTTAAGTATGGATTTCTTTCATCAAAGCCAAAGCACACAATCAAATAACACAGCTAATAAAATGCTTCACTTTGGAGCTTGCCCAAAACTCCTCAGTTTTTTGAACAGAAATAAAGAAGCTAATGGAAATCTACCTGCTGGTAATGTGCTGTTTGTTTTCCTTCCAGCTTTTGACTTAGTATTTTCTCAAGGCTTTGTGCACCCAGACTTGTGCCAGAAATTCTAACTGAAAGTTTTGCACCATTGACAAATATAGGGAGAAAAAAGCATACACTACGTAACTGCTCTCACACCTTGCACTCTGCTTATGAAGGACAGCTCAGTGCTTAGACCAAGTTTCCAGAGGAACTCTAGTGGTCTGATTTTTGGAAAGCATAATAAATCACAACATCTCAAAGGTAATGAACCATTTCCGTGAGCTAGTGGTGTCATTGCAAAGTTCCCTCCCTTTTTTACACCCTTCATCTCTAGCCTATTTGCACTGTTACTACCTTTCCTTTCATTTGAAATTTGGTGGTTTTAATCCATCATTTCCCACTACTAATTGTCTTCTCTTTTATTTTCAGAAAACATCTTTTTTCCTTCTCAGGTCTTCTGTGTGTATCCAGTACTTTCCCAGCAGCTCATAACCTGTAGTTATCTTGCTCTTTCCTGCATTGCAATTACTCCTGTAATTTCGCTGTATATATCCAGCACACTTTCTTTCTTCTCTGCTTTTCTTTCCCTTGATCTTCTCCTGTGTTTCCAATGACCTTTTTGGATTGGTAGAGGGATCTAGATTTTCTCCTGGATTGGTAAAGGGACCTAAGATTTTTCTTGCTTTTACTTCATCCTGCTTTGACTTATCTTTCAATCAGTTTGTGCCCCTTCTTTCTCTTTAGCCCTTGAATCTCCTTTTCTCTCAGGTAGTTTCCTCTCCCAGGAAAATTCCCCTCACCTCCCGCTCCCCCACTTGCGTTATGATGGACACAGGACTTAACTAAATACATTGAAGTATGGCCTTGCTTTCCTCTTTCAAATTTTTATCACTCCTTTTCCCCAAAATACTTATTTTGCCTTTTCCTCAAAGATCCAAACAGGGATATTAAGGGATCAGATGGCAATCTCTTTCCCACTGCTTCTGTATTTTGATGGAAGTCACACAGTCAAAAGAGTCTCTTTGACCTAGATATCATCCCTTTGCTGTCTGATAGATCGACTATCAATTACCCAGTAAAATCTCCCCTGGAAATCCCAGTGGTGCCTGGGGATTGCCATGACCCCATGCATTCACAGGGAGAGCATTGGTATTTCTTTAGTGGTGTAGTACCACTGCCCATATTACAGAGAAAGCACATGCTTACAAGATACTAGCATGTTCAAATGTATTTTGAATGGTAAAATGACCTTTATAAGGAGGTGAGTTTTGCTTTCTATTTGCTGAAAATTGAGGTAAGAATGCAGTGGCCGGCAGCTGGAATTTTCAGTCAACAGCTGTAGCGAAGCCAGTAAACACCCAGACATTATCATAGAACCTGACTTGGCAGTATATCACCAAGAAAACACAGTGCACAGGAGAAGATGAGAAGGATAAAAAAATTCACTGAAGATACCAGTCGTTAAATCTAACATCTACTTAAACACATTGTATTTTTTTTTAACAGTATTTTTTTGCTGTCTGGAGACAATGTTACCACCTCATTATAGTTTATTAGGTAATATAAAGTAACTTAAAATGGCATTATGACATCCTTCCTCCTCCAAATAAAGAAAAAGCATTACTCTTCCCCCAACATACGTGTTTATGCTGTCAGAGTAAAATTCATTAATATCGTTGTCATAACACATGGAAAGTTTGCTCACCAATGTCTGGACTAATCCAGGGAATTGAAAATACCAATTAAACTCAGGTTTGTGGGCAGATTAAATACACCCCGTTTGATTTTCAAATGGAAAATATAATTGCTTTCTCATTAAGAATTTTGAAATTTTATACAGAAGTCTTTCATCTAAATCGTGCAAGTTCTAAATAAAGCAAAGAATAAGTAAATAGATTTATAACTGAAGTTTCTGCATTCTATGCTGATACATCCCTACATCATTACGAAATCAAAGAGGAAAGTACTCAGTACATTACACCATGACATATAGGACTCTGGTACCATTGAAAAACATTTGATCAAGCCTTATCAGCAGCAAACAATGAGAAATGCTATTTTTCACTGAACTGCACAAATCTCCCTCTCTACTGTAAATATCAAGATGTGCAATGCACATTTCAGCTTCTCATCAATTTCCTGATAGCATATGAACATTCAATAGACTCTCAGCTTTTCCTTCAGCTCACTAAGATGCTTTTTGGGGATTTGATTTCTTAGCAAGGCTATGACATAGTGGAATGTATTTGCACTGTTGCAGGACTTAAAAATTCTGGGGGCAGTGTTTTGGTTTTTTTTTTTTTTTTTTTTTCATTTTTTGCATTTTTTTGCATTTACAGTGAATCAAAATTGCAATAGTGTAAGACAAACCCAACACTATTTTACTATTTTATTTGGGCCCCTCACTACAAGAAAGACATTGAGGCCCTGGAACATGTCCAGAGAAGGGCAACAAAACTGGTGAGGGGTCTGGAGCACAAACCTTATGAGGAGCGGCTGAGGGAGCTGGGATTGTTCAGTCTGGAGAAGAGGAGGTTCAGGGGAGACCTCATTGCACTCTACAACTTCCTGAAAGGAGGTTGTGGTGCAAAAGGGTCTGGCCTCTTCTCCCAGGCAAATAGTAGGACCCGAGGAAATGGCCAGAAGTTATACCAGAGGAGGTTTAGGTTGGACATTAAGAGAAACTTTTTCTCTCAAAGGGTGGTCAGGCACTGGAATGGCCTGCCCAGGGAGGTGGTGGAGTCACCATCCCTGGCAGTGTTCAAGAGGCGCCTGGATGAGGAGCTACGAGATATGGTTCAGTAGCTTGTGGTACTAATAGGAATGGGAGGGTGGTTGGACTAGATGATCTTGCAGGTCATTTCCAACCTTGTGATTCTGTGGGTTTCACAGGTTCTTACTTAGAGAGAAGTGGGTTTAGTAGCAGGTCCAATAAACCACAGAAAGGAATCTTTCAGAGCAGAGCAAATTGGCCAGACTTGAACACCTCGCTTCCGTAACAGAGTGCTGGCTGGCACCAAGTGACTTGGACATCTCCACTCTGCATTGCAGTCAGTGTGGTGAGCAGGCATGCGGGGAAGCACGTAGGATTTTTCTGGATGACAATGAAAAACTCCTTTTGAATGTAACTACAGAATTAGCGGTCTGGGAGTCAGTTCTGAAATGAGCATCAGTTTCATTGCTCTTCCAGCTGCAAGAAAAAAGAAAGGCTCCAGCCCAGGAGCTAAATAACAGACCTGCAATATAGACCTGTGTACTACAGAAATCTGTGCTTGTATTAAAGAAGGCTGACAAGGAGTGATGCGTTTAAGTATGCACAGGGCCCAGTGAGGGTACAGAACATCCAGATGGATCTCAGTGTTACCTCTTTAGCCCTGTTTTTGAAGTATAAAGGAGGTTATCATACCACTACTTGCACGATGAATTCTACATCTGATTATCTTTTCATATGAAGCAAAATGTTATGAATTCTAATTTTTTTTCAGATATAACATATGGAAATCTTCCCTTTCCTTTGGAAAAGGATTTTTTTTTTTTTTAAAGGATTTTAAATGACACAAAACTCCACTGCTACTTATTCACAAGCAGACATATTTGTATTGATTTGAGCTAATCAATGCTCCCTGGGTAGTACTCCTGCACTGGTTTTCATGATGCATGAAAAACAAGAGTTGCCTTTGCAGGACTTGGTAAAGCATGGCAAATATTCCTAGAATGTACATACCATGCAAATATATCATTTGAAAACCTTGAAGAGAAAACTACCTCATTTTCAAACTTATGCTTAACATATTTGACATTCCATGAAGTTCTTCACAATGAGATACAGAATAAGACAGACAAAAAAATAAAAATAAAAATAAATATATATATATATATATATATATATATATGGAAGACGATGATGTACTGGCATGAAAACACTTCTTTCAGCTGCCAAATATGAGGCCTCAGAAAGGCTGAAATTATACTACTTTTGTTCTAAAGAGCACATGCAACTCACTATCTTCTCACACACATTCACTTCTCATTACCAATGTGAGAGACAAAGGATTAAGTACAGAGGTAGTATGAGAACATGCTCCACTGTCTGCTCCATATGATATACCTATCTTAAAGCATATTTGTACCTGTCTAGAAGCTTTTCAGACTTATGCCACTTTAAAGAAGTTTGCACTCTCTGTGCAGCACGGAAAAATTTGTCAGTCCTCCTTAAGTGTAGTACAAAGAACGATGTGATCTCCTATTCCTACATCTCCTACTCACACATGCCAGCGCAGTATGATTCCTAGGGACATGAACAATAAAATACCTGCTCACAAAGCATCAATGCTGACCAAAAAATAACGTGAACACACTCAGCTGACGGAAAACAAGAAATTCACATGAAACTTCTGCCAGCTTAACTCGTTTATATTTTTACATGCATGTATCAAAACACTCCTGAAAATGTCTGAAGAATGAAAACCTTTGGTGAAAAAGCTGTTATTGGAAAATAGCCTTCAAGTTCCTCGCTACAGAGAATAAACATGGCAGTGCAACAAGCACAGCACTAGACAGTAAACTGCTATTCGTTGATTCCACAGGTTCCTGTGATGCTTAAATGAGAAATGCATAGATTAAAACAATCTTTGCTTACACACGGATCAATACTTCACTCCTAAAATCCAAGATTTATTTTTCCTGTTGGCAGAAAAAATAAAGAGGCTTACTAAGTTGGATATGTCACTGGCTTACTAGCTTGATGCTGGCTAGAAAATCAAAGAACATTTGATCACTGATATGTTAGAAAACAGTATTCCAGTATAACCCCTGCTCACAGGGTGTATGGCTAATGTCACTGCTTTGAAGTGCGTTATGGACAAGGTATTACAAGTGAAGTATTTGATCGTATTTTTTTGAGAACTTGGTGGTAAAGAAGTTTGTGGAGTGGAATTTTTCACCCACTCCCTCATTACGAAGCAGTGATCAAGCAGAGTACTTGTACCAAGCAACAGCCTGGACTGTGTAAATGCACCTGGTGGATAAAACCCACAGCTAATAGGCAGTCTCCTGTCTTCTTTAAAGGAAGTACCATCTTCTTCTTCTAAAGGGTGTTTTCACACCACAGACAGAAAGGCTGGGTGTAAATTTGAGAAGATGGTCATGGCCGACACCAGGGTTGTGAAAGCATATGTTTTCCCATGAAATGCAACTGCAATGAGAACACACACGTTCAGCCACACTAATAAATGTCAGGCAGGTGCCAAGAGTGCACAGGCAGACCTTCAGCGTTAGGGTTTTGGCACTGTGTCATACCAGGGATCTGTCTCACCATGGGGTCCAGATAATCCTTTCCCATATTTTCACTTCCAGATGATATCAGCTCCAAATGCACAGGCCTTTTTTTAGCATCAATAAACCATTACTAAAATTATGTATGTATTTACTTCTTTGCTAAAGCCCCTGACAGAACTATTACACTGATAACCAAACGTTAAACTGATAAGAACCAAAAGCAATTTCCTCTCTAACTAACAGCACCAACCTTCAACACAGAAAATACATTCAGCTTCTTTTCTTTCACATACCACAGGACATAATTGCCTATAAGAAAGTCTGTCGTCAAGTAAGACCTGTGCTCCTGCAGCCTTCTGATGCCCTCAGTGACCCCAGAGGCCACCAGGTAAAGTGTAATTCTGATTGCACAGTCTTTCTTACTGGCAGTGTACAGCATTCACAGCTGAAAGCTGGACTATACAATAGACAAACTATTAAAATCTTGACGTTACATTTGCATGCATTACATAACGCGTTGTTTAAGGCAAGTTTGGAACTCAAGTATTTACTGCTAATCAGTGCTTTGCCAAAAAGTAGCCAGACCCCAGCTAGATCTTCCAGAAGCAAGTTCCGACACATTCAAGACACTATTTTGTAAAAATGCCAAATATTTCTACATGTTTATTATTTACTATTGTCATGGAGTTAACTAGATCTATCTATGCCCACGAACAGGGCCAGTAGACCCCTGGGCCCTCTCTGGCCCCACAGAATGGGAAGGGAAAGGGAAAAGGAGTAGGGAGATGAGAGCTAGGCTCAAGGAAGGAAAAAAACAGCAGCAACGATCTATGGAGGAAAACTTATTTTACTATTTTACTTATATTATTTTACTTATTTTACTTATTTTACTACATTCTGGAATGCAAGATAACACGATGTAATACATAATAATAATTGAAATTGAGACTAATAAATAAATAAAAAAAAAATAGGAGAGAGAGAAAAAGTTCCTGAGACCAATTCAAAGCTGAGAAGTTTGGTACAGCTCGGAAAGCACACTCCAGCACCCCCCCTGCAAGGCAGTAAGTGACAGCTCAACCAGGAGAGGGCAGATCCCATGACTTCTGTGATGTACAGGGACAGGTACCCACAATTGGAGCATTAACACTTCAACTCCCAGTGCAATACATGATGTTATGATGTGGAATGCAAAAAATGAAAAATCAGAAAACCATGACAAGTATTGAAAAAATAAAAACACAACACAGTAAACACTGGGGAGGCCTGAAAAGGATGCTCTGGTAATTAGACACAAAATCTTTGAGAAGTGCTAACAAAAACAGTTGCTTTGCTTTATCCATGAGCTGGACCAAACTGGCAGGTGAAGGATTTTGGCATAGGAAAACCCCAATTTTTGGATATAAAGAATAAACATTTCTAATAGATTCTTCTACAGAACTAAAAGGACCACCTGATTGTGATTTTAAAAATTAATTGCTTCATACAATATAAGCATTTGCTATTATTATGGTAAATAAGTTTGTCAGAACAATCTGCCCATCATAAACTTATAAATGGCATATAATGCATAGTAAAATACTTAAATAAAAATTTGTGTGAAAAATAATAACACATAGCTTGACCGATTAGAATCATAGAATCATAGAATCACCAAGGTTGGAAAAGACCTAAAAGATCACCCAGTCCAACCGTTCACCTATTCCCAATAGGTCCTACTAAACCATGTCCCTCAACACAACATCCAGCCTTTCCTTGAACACCCCCAGGCTCGGTGATTCCACCACCTCCCTGGGCAAATAATAATAATAATTATAATTATAATTATAATAATATAATATATATTTATTATTTTACTATGATTCTGGAATGCAAGATAACACGATATTATATTATATATTAATATAATATAATATATAATTATATAATTATAATTATAATTATATTTATTTTTATTATAATTATTATTTGGCATCTAATAAGCCCTCTCTAGAATAGCTGAATCGTAAAATACATTTTAATACAAATGAAAATCACATCATTAATGACACTGGAATTTGCCACAGAAAATACTTTAGTAATATATCTTAGTAATTAAAATTACAGAAACACACGATAAATCTAAGTTGAAAAGGATGGAAATTCTGTTACCTAGTAGACTATATTCCCACACGAGATTGTGTTTAGCATACACAACGCTGAAATTGTTCAAAGTACTTGAGGATGTTTTAGTTGATTTAATATTGCACGGTTCCTTCTAAGATCGTGTTGTAGCATATACAGCAGTGACTGTTTAACCAGCTAAGTAGTTCTACTCTGCTCATTGCTACTATGTTTCCAGGATTTAATTTCAAAGGAAAATATCAATTTAAGAACCACCTCTCCATTTGAAAGAATCTACTACTTTCAAGAAGGGAGAAATTCCTATCTTACAATTATATTAGCAAATCAATAACTGGACTCAACTTATCTTCTTAGGTGCATTACACTACTCCATTTGACCAGATCGCTTGCTGTTTCGCATTTTCAGCAGCCCCCATTTGATATGACTAGTATGACATCTGAAGTAGGAACTCTGTTGCCTTATGCATTAGTAGAAAAACCCCTTTACTGGAGCTTTATACTCTAATTACAATTACCATAAAATCAAACACTTTGTTCTCATTTTTTCCCAATTTTCAACTCTATTCACATCACCTGCCTGATAGCTACTGAGCAGTTTCCTCTATATTACCACTTACTGAGCAATAGAAAATGTTTAAGAATGCTCTAACACTCTGCACAGTCCAACTGTTTGTCGGATCACAGCCTAGTTTGATCATGTTAAGCTTCTTTTGAAGAGAAGAGAGAAGTTACTGGAAAAGTGACTTAAAAATAATATTATCTCTTCAAATGCTATATACAGCCAAGAAACAGAATACCAGAGACCTGTTTTTCAACAAACTGTCTTCCAGTGCACGCTCCAAGATTTTCACTGCAGATCACACAATCACAGAATCGTACGGGTTGGAAGGGACCTCCAGAGGTCATCGAGTCCAACCCCCCTGCCAAAGCAGGTTCCCTACACCAGGTCGCACAAGTAGGTGTCCAGGCGGCTTTTGAACATCTCCAGAGAAGGAGACTCCACCACTTCCCTGGGCAGCCTGTTCCAGTGCTCTGTCACCCTCACCGTAAAGAAGTTCTCGCACACATTTGTGCGAAACTTCCTGTGATGCAGCTTATGTCTGTTTCCTCTTGTCCTGTCTCCACACACTGCTGAAAACAGTCTGGCCTCATCACTCTGCCCCTCATGCCTTAGATATTTATAAACCTTGATCAGGTCCCCTCTCAGTTTTCTTTTCTTAAGGCTAAACAGACCCAGTTCACTCAGCCTTTCTTCACAGGGGAGATGCTCCAGGCCCTTCACCATCTTTGTGGCCCTCCGCTGGACTCTTTCCAAGAGATCCCTGTCTTTTTTGTACTGGGGAGCCCAGAACTAGACACAGTACTCCAGATGAGGCCTTACCAGGGCAGATGCTGGTAATCATCAGTCTGTAGAGTATAGGGTTAACTGCCACACTAGAGAAGGTACAACTCTTTTCAGTGCTGAGAGCTTGCCTCAAAAGCTGACTCTTATCTATCTGGACTGCACTTGTCTGAGGGTTCTCTTTGGTATAATTATGACAGAAAATTTTACTGGCTTAGATAAACTCAGAAAGAAGAAGAAATTATTGCGGTCGCATGAGACTACAAAAGAAACTTCTGTAACTTTTGATTTTCTAAACATTATAGCATTTTAAAATTTCACAGGCAAACTAACCTTTATTTCTGCTACCCTTGGTAAACGCACTGTAAGCCTACTACTTCAGGCTGAAGAGAAAATAAGAAATCAAAAAAGCCTATCATTTGTTGTGATGTCTACTCATTGTCTAAAGCAGAGATAAAGGCAAGTTATTAACCTATCAGTATTAGTTTTGAATAAAACCCTTCAGACACTTTCATTGGCTGTGTTGACAGTAGCTATATATTATTCATTTTACCTGCATTTCATTATACTTCTAATATGCAATCATATTTTGCTACTGTGAACCTGAGTATAAGGCACTTGAGGCTAGATTCTTGATTTGGCTATTTCAGCATATTTTAATGAAAATAATCTGCATTAGTCTAGCTGATGATCCCACCTTATCTCTACAACTGTGAAAACAACTATATTTTTTCCTAGAATAGGTTCTGAATATGTCTCGATTTTTAGTACAACACCTGGGGTTTATGCTCAGCTTCCTTTCATCGCACAAAAACACTCATTCAAATGAGATTTTGTACAGCTAGAGGAAAAGTAAAATGCTTCTATGGAAGATGCAATAAAACTAAGTGAATAATTCATCTATTTTTCATATACAAACTTATTCATAGCATAATATCCTCTAGTAGCTGCCATTATGAAGTTGCAGGCAGTTTCTCCAGAGTGTTAAATAATCAGAAAACTTCACTAATTCATTTATCAGGACACATTGCACTTACAGAACATTTTTGTCTCATGACAGGACTATCAGGTTTCTAGTATGAACATCTACCATTATCAATTCAATACTTCACTTTTAGAACCCGAGAAAATATAATCTATATAATTTCTATAGAAAGTGTTAGTAGTAACTTAGAATAAGCATTACACAGCATGCGATAGTCCCACTCAAAGTAGATGTCATTCTGAGTATGTAGCATATTTGAAGATCTTGAACAACTGAAATTGAGTATGTCTTCAGGAAAACAAGTAGCAGTAAGTCCAAGCCCTTTGCATCTAAACACACCCAAACCAGTCTTTATCATATTTAAAATAATATTAAAAATAATAAAAGGAAAAAATATAGATCTGAAAGGTTGAAGAAGGTTATCTTTCCCATCTACTCTTCACTGGTGAGGCTTTATCTGGCGTACTGTGTCCAGTTCTGGGTTCCTCAGTTCACCGAAGACAGGGAACTTTGAGAGTGAGTCTAGTGGAGAGCTGTAAAGATATTAAGGAGCCTGGAGCATCCCCCATGAAGGGAAAGCTGAGAGAGGAGAAGACTGAGGGGAGATCTTACCAATGCTTACAAATACCCAGAGGGCAGGTTTCAAGAGCATGGGGCCCGGCTCTTTCCAATGGTGCCTAGCAACAGGACAACGGGCAACAGACAGAAATTGAAACATGGGAACTTCACATGAACATGAGAAAACTGAGAGTGACTGAGTACCAAAACAAGTCGTCCAGAGATGTTGCGAAAGCTCCTTCTCTGGAAATATTCAAAACCTGCCTGGACACTATTCTGTATAATCTACTCTAGGGAACCTGCTTTGGTGGGGGTGGGGGGGCAGCTGACTAGGTGATCTCCAGTGATCCCTTCCAACCCCTACAGTTCTGTGATTCTAAGAGAAGTCAGAGTACTACAAACAATGCGTTAAAATATGATGCACTCACTAATGTCCTCCTCTCATAACTAATTGGATTCACAATTATCTCACTTTAGTAGCTAAGTAGCTCAATATTATTTTACAGTTACTTATTACATGCTATTTTTCTGATGCTTTAAGCCACTCCACCCTGTCTATTCCCACCTTTAATCCATTAGCATCTTCTATTCCCACCTCCAGATAGCCACCACACAGAGTGGCACATATCTTTTTAACAAATTCTCAAGCCAAACTTTTTCTGTGCTAAGTATAGTCATGCTCAGACTAACCATATTGAACAGATATCTCTAACACATACGCATTATTTTCTGTCATGTGGGCTTCTTCTGTTTCTCTGCTCACATAGAAGTGTCATTGTAGCTGTGCTGGTATAATTCTATAAGCAAGCTAGGCTTGTATAGAGAAGTAATAACTTTTATTAGAACAAGAGATATAGTCCAGGGAGAGAACAAGCTTCAGGCTCAGAAAACTAATGAAAGTCCTTTGAGACAAAAAGCTTTCTTGCTTAGCCTCCAACTGTATTATTTGGTCTTATAAAAGAAATAACCTTTTCGCTGTAGGCCTGACTGGCCTTTGTTATAATAGATTACTTATGATGGAGATAGGTCAAAAAGGAGTTGTAAAACAAAATAAAGTTAGCCAAAAAGCCAGTAAGACAGGAAAGGTAAAACCACAGCCTGGATAAATATCAGCTCCTCACACAGATTAGCCAGACTGACCAACACCAGAAGATAATCTCTTCAAGATCAGCACCATGATAATAGCACTGCTTTCCAAAACTGCTGACCTCTAGACAGAGACACAATGATCAGTACTTTCAGAGAGAACACATAGAACTGATTATTAGTACACTACAGAAACTACAACTAACTACAGAAAGCAGATAGAAGTCAAATGGCACTCAGGTGAAGTTATATTTATTTAGCAGATTTAAGGATACGAAGGGATGTGGACTACTGGAAGTAGGGTTCCCTGTGTATGGGGAAGGCTATGGAAAATACAACATTGCTGCTCAATGGGAAGTTCTTAGCCTGAATCTTTACTAGCAAGGTCTCCTTCCAGGCCTTCCAGCTTCTGCAACCAGCAGCAGTCTGCCGAAACGATGTGCTATTCATGACACAGGAAAATCCATAAGGGGCTGCTTAAACAAGCAAAAGAGTACACAGGACTGCACGTGATTTATCCGGATGTCATTGCAAAGCTGTGTTCTCTGATCTTGAAAGATCACAATGGCTGGAAGAAGGTAAATATCACATCCATCCTCAAAAAAGAATAAGGAAGAGAACTCAGCAAAACAGACTGGTAGACCTAGACTCTGTTCCTTTGGGGGACCATCACACAAATCCCTTTGAGAAGCATTTCATAAGATGTGATGGATAGGATGGTGCTGAAGAAAAGCTGGCAGATTGCCTGGTCAAAACACACTTCATCTTCCCGATTGCTTTCTGCAATGAGAAAACCTGGATCAGTGGATGAGAAGGTGGCAGTTTTCTTGAATTTAGTCAGGCTTTTCTAATTGTATGTACTCTTGTAGCCAGGGCTACATTAGTGAGAACATAGCTATTAAAAAGATAGATTTATTCACCCTAGAGAGGAGGAGATGAAGGAGAACCTTAATTGCTAACTATAGTTGCAAATGGAGGAAAATTACAGAGAAGATGGAAACAGATTGCTTAGTGATGGTGACCAATGAGACAATGAAAAGCAAGAGTCACAAGCTGCAGCAAAAGCAGTTCTCTGTGTTTAGAGTGACCAAACACTGGGAACAGGAGAGCAAAGAGGATTTATCTGTAAGAAATAGCTTTTGTGTCACCGCAAACTACTACATTCCTGAGAAAGGAAAATCTTTGCAGATTTCATTAAGCAAAAGTCAGCGTAGCTAATGAAACCAAGAATCAGGGGAAGACAGGAAGAACGCAATTCAGGTTTCCAGTCAGTCAACAGTGAGATGCCAGGCATAATCTAAATGAGAAGTGAAGGATGGCCCTTTCTCTCTTAAGATTGTACTTCCTGAGGGTATATCTATGTGCTTCTTGGGCAGTTGATGCCTTGAAATGGGAAAGCAAACCTCTCCAAGTAGAGTAAAGAAAAATTTCAGTTTTTAAAATCTCTTTCATCCAAACAATTTCTATCTGTGCTTTCCATCCAAGCAATTGCCTTTTACTATAAGACTCTGATCCTTCAAATTCCAGTTTATCAATTAATCCACACAGCTTTACAGTGGACAACTCCTTTTTTAGTTATCTACCAGTTTTACAAATGACAGCTGTTTCTTGAAGATGCTTGACAAAAATTTTAGAAAGGAAAACAAGCCATTTTGCCTAAAGGTTAATATAACTACACCTCATAACTAACAATGACCAGAATACAGAATCACGACATAAATTGATGTATTAGCAGACAGGTAGCATAGATGGAGGCTTACCTGGTAGTTATTAAGGTCATCCTATGATTTGTGCTGCAAAATACCCTTTTCTTTCATTTGTTTGATACTAACAATTTAAACTACAACTGCTGAAGTTTTCTCTGCCAGATGTCTGTTCAGAGTATAATAAATTCTGTCGTAACTCCTACATATATCACATTTGAATTGTGAAAGCTGGAATGCAAATAAATTGGACTATTTCTGATTTCTTAGTAGCACTGCACACTGGAAATGCTATAAATACATTCTTAAATGATAATACACATTATGATAATTAACATTTTAGCATAACTTACTCAATTAAGTTCTCATCTTACTATTGTTCCACTTGCTTAACAATTTCTGTCTGGAAATGTTCCAGGTTTGGTCTCAGACAGAGATCTAAATTAATTAATTATTTATTTTAGACTTTAGGGTAACATTTTTCTAACTCTTTTCAAAAGGACAACTGTAGAAAAGAATTTTCTGAATGTTAAACAACAACAACAAAAAAAAAAAAACCAAAAGGGAAAAAAAAAAAGAAAAAGGAAAAGGTGCCATGCCCTACTTTAAACACTGTATGGAACAGGAAGCTCAATCCAGCAGAGAAACAAATATTTTGTAAATAGATTTTATATGCTAGCTGAAACATTTTCAAGACAGATGGACAACTCCGTTTTCTATTTTCACATTTTAACTGTTTTACCACTCAGGTGGATAAACCATATTCATAAAATTTGCATTATATAGAACTTAAAAACCCTCCAATCCGCTCTTTTTTTCACAGAACAGGACAGAACTCTTAAATTCATAGCTCAGAAGAGCAGAATTAGAATTTCAGGTTTTAACAGGCTTCTTGGAGACTGTTTTCAATCAATGGCTCAAGAAGCACTCTTGTAAATAGATGTTGTTAGCGTTGAAAATCTGAAAATTTCCATAGAATTCATGAAGTTGTTCCTGGCAGATTAGATAACGGCTTGCTACTAATCAATCCAAAAAACTCCAACAACACCGTGGGTTTCATTTCTTTGATTAAACAATTCCTTGAACGTCATGTAAGGCTGTTTCACTTTAAAACAAAAAGTCATTTTTCCTTTTTTTTCCTTGCTTGGTAGAGCATAGAGTTCTCATATAAACTACCTAAGAAAAAAACATCTCTCTCAGTGATATGTACTTTCTCCCATCTCAAATTTTCCTACTTTGAAATCAACACTACATACATAAAATAATCTGAATAAGCACCTGAAAAACAACACCACACCTTTCCTTAAATGTAGAAAAACAAAAGATAAAGCAACTTCTGAAACCCTACAATTGCTTAAATAATAGATTTATTTTAAAATAATATCCCAAGCAGATAAACCTTTCACTCAGATCCTCAATCCAAGAAACACAAAAAACTGGATGAGAGTCTAGTGACTGCAGTCATCTTTGGATTGGACCTGTCAGGCATGAATGCTCAGCTCATTTTTATTTTGTATTATGCAAATTCTTAAGGAATCTGGTTGAAAAATTCACTGTGAATAAACTATTTCACTGAATGAATTGTTATGTTTTCTGACAATTTGTTTGTATTGTCAAGGTGCAGGATTCAGCAAAACTAGAATATGGCAGGTTTTAATCTCTTCAAGTCAGTCCTGGCATTAAGACATAGAACATAAGTAAAACCATAGTAGGAAATGAAATCATAAGCAAAAAGAATAAAATTCCATAGGAAATAACTGGCATGCAGAGGGAAGACAAAGAATGGGAATAGTTGGAGTACAGAGAGGCTTTCTCCTGAACAATATTTTTGTTAAAGCTTTTATAAAACCTCAAATTATTACAGCACAAGACCTGCAATTCTAAACTCTAGGGTTTAATATCTTGGTGAGATTTCCTTCTGGTCTTATGCCAAGCAGATGCATTTGTTATATTTCAAATTCACTTTCTGTGCAACAGTGCAAAACCATGCAAGAAAAAATATAATCAAAAAAACAGAAGACGACAGAAAATAAACTGCATGTCTTTAGAATAGTAAAATTCATTGCATCTGCAGGATTACATACAGTCGGAGTTCATCTGCAAGTGTATCAAATGCATAGATAAAAAAAACAGCACAGAACCCTTGGGGCTCAGAGCCGTGTTGCACAACGTGTAAATTGGCTAGTTCTCACAAATCTGTTCCTAAAGCTTACTGCTGATATATCAGCTACCTTCTTAAGATTTATGACTAACTGAATTAAGTTTATATGGTTTACAATTTTTTCTTGCTCAATTCCAATTATGTTAATAAAGTGAAGCCTATAAACCCAAGGAAATTAGGCATACAAAGCAAAAATTGATAGTAGATTGAGGAATTTTTTTTCTGTAATGAAGCCACCATCACGTATCTTTAATGAAGTACTAAGATGAACATGATGCCTCTTCTGTAGTACAGAAAAGTCTTCTCTTGTTCTCTCTATAGTCCCCTATGAGATCCCTGTCAGAGAAATCTGCAGCGATGAAGAGCTTCCCACAGTCCCATATCAAGCACAAAAAACACTCAAGGCAGAACACAAAAGATAGACGAGGTCCTGGCCTAGCAGTTCTGGATCCAATTAACTCATTGAAAGCTCAGTAACTTTTCATAAACCTTCATTATCCCCTTCGATCATAGTTTGCCTTTTTTTATGACCCATCCTAGACTTTAAGGAGTACGTTATCTTCAGTGTCACATTAAAGAATCGCCACTCCCTTTCCACTTCACACTCCTACTTCTGAAACGGCAGGAATATAATGAAACTCTTAAAATATATATAGTCAAAGGTAAAATGTTGACAGCTGTGATGAGACAAATGAATTTCCCTTTACTGTGCTTTTTAAGCCTACGTACCTATGAGGAACATAAGTCCTTCTCTTCTTCCTTAATACGGTTTTCACATGAGAAGAGCTATTCAATTGCCCATTGTCACTGCCAGTGAGAACTTTAGCACAATGTAGACAACACTTATAAATAAACACACGTATAAAATGATAGTAAATATTCATTTTTCTTCTTATTTTGCTGTCTCAGTAAATAGTTTTTATATCAGCCTATGAGTTATACTTTTTTTTTTCCTTCTGATTCTCTCCCCCATCCCACTAGGAATAGGAGAGGGAAAGCAAAAGGCTGTGTGGTGTTTACCTGCTTTCCAGGTCAAACCACAATGGTAATGACAAGATTTAAACAAACAAACAAAAAAGAAAATACACTGTCCTTTTTCTTGCAATATTCTCTCAGTGCTGTCCAACACACAGCAGTTTCATTGTCAAAGATAAACTGACGGTCAATCCCTGTTGACTGTTCCCAACAATTACATCATTTGCTCTGTTTGGAAGGCATATTAAGGCATTCCAACAATTGGGCTTTAACTTAGTATCTGAAATCCCATTCTCTAAATTGGCATACATTAGCTACCTTGCCTCATTAGGATGCTAGTAATATAACCTTATAAGCACCTATCACAATTTTAAAGAAGCAAAATTTTAGAAATACGAAGTGACACTAGTATTTGATTATGCAATTGCAGGTCTAAGTTTCAAATGGAACAGTTCAAAAGTAGTATCCAGAACTCTCTTCTGAACCAAAATGTTCTGCCTTTTCAGAAGTTTGTGACATCCTTAGTCAACAAATTCAGTCCTGAGCTGACCCCCTGAATTGTGTGAGAACTTGTGTGACTCCTATATACCTCAATAGCAGTGAGACTGACCTTGCTAACTTCCAGTACTAATTATCTCCCATGAAGCTGACTTAAGTCACCATTCACATTAGCTCTATTAACATGCACTGCACATAGTACTAACAAACATCCTCTCTCATGATATATTGGTTTTAACCAAAATTGCATAGTTTATAATGCTCTGACACGCAGTTGGTGCTATTGAAAACATGAGTCAAATGCCAAACTCTCTTACTTGTAAGAGAGACTGAAATTCGGTAGATAACACAGATGGAATTCTATTAGCACTAGGTGTGAGCTGGCCTGCAGAGCTAATGCAACAGGTGAGTTCTCTTCTCTGCTTTGAAAAATTCAATTCCCACTGCTGTTAATGAGAAAAGTGCATTTCATTTTTTTATACCGTATCAACAATCTGATATCACAAACATGGTCAAGTGAAGTTCTTCCTACTCTGAATGATGATTTATCAAATACACAAAAACTTATCTGTAATATGAGATTAGTTTGAGCACTATAATAAATAATGCAACAATATTTTTAAGGGATAAATCAAACAGAAATTGTGAAAGAAATATTGCAGAAACCAAACTTAAATACGACATAGATAAGTATAACTTAAACACTCCTGTGTTACACAAGTTAATATCGCTTCTATCTGTACTTTCAAATACATTTCATGAATTGCTATGGAGAACAAATAAGATTTCTGAAAGGTTCCAGAGAGCTCAAACTTTGGCAGAAACTCTGATACCTTTCTTTGCAAGATTATAATTTATTATCTTATATGATGTCCCAGATGATATGCATTCAAAGAAGTAATGATCCAGTATTAAATATTTCATTTACAGAATGAATTAGCTGGGAGAATTCTATGTGATCAAAGATTATTAATCTTACCAGGTTGATTAATTTTAATGTGAAATGACATTAATATTCAGGAATTTTGGGCAGCACTTCTATTTTAACAGAGTGATCTTGATCAAACTCTGCCCTCCAAATAAAAACACCATCATACCCTAAAAATAATCATACCAGTGAAAAAAAAAATCAGGAATCAATATGCATAAGATTGACAAAATTCATTACCCAGCATAAAATGAGCAAGCATGCAAGAATTCTGATATCACAAATAACAAGTTTATGAAACCCAATTAAAACAGACTGCTGCTTTACTTGCTTGAAAGGACAGTTTGCTTATGTTTTGATACGAACACTCTAAATCATTCAAACAAGATCTCAGGCTTCATCTTAACTGTATTTTTAAGGCACAGCTGATGCGTGTGATTAGAGTTGAGAGTCTTACTTCAAACCTTGATATAAAAAGCCATTGAGATTCATTGCTTTTATTTCCCTTCCTGGAGCTTCTAGAAGTGCTTGGGAAGAGCATTATTAGCATAGATTTGCTGAGCTACTCCTCAATTTCTCATTATTATAGGTAATTGGTAATAGTACTTTTTATTTTATGTAAATTATTACCTTTGCTATTTGTTATGAGGTATCATTACTGTGATTATTGCTGTTGTGTTTAGATACGTAATCAGTACTAACATTAGCATCATAACGGTGACTGAGAGAAGAACTAAAAGCTGCCATTTGGTGTATTAAAATAGAAGGAGGAGCAATCCCTGTTCCTCAGTTGTTTTGAGATGCCGCTGTCAATCAAGCGCTGCCTTACAGCTCAGCATCTGTTGGAATTATTTTCCCTTTCCACAGAAGCTCAGCTGCAGCTCAACTATACCATATGTGAATTTTCAGGCTTTCCTGAAGAAATATTTCATATATAAAATTAAAATGATTAAGATTCTCTCTTGTTTCATACAAGTTATTTAGGGATGACAGTCAGTCACTAGTGGCTAAGACTGGATTCAGATCAGTGACGTAAATAAGAGATGTTCTGTAATTTGTCATCTCTTCAGAGCCAGGCACAATGGTGTTTTACATGTTCACATCAAGGGAAGGCATGTAATTTGATCAAGCTGCAAGTGCAATCTTCTTGGCAGAGCCTCAGGGAAAGCAATGGCAATAATATAACAGATAGACAGGTTGTCAAGAGAAGTGAGAGCACTTGAAACTGCACACTTTTAAAGAAAATCCTGCAGTTGAGGAGCCAAAAATGTTGTCTACAGTGGTGCCCCTGGCTACCTGGAGTTGAACCATTAGATTATGTGGGCATGTTATTACTAAATGAACCTAGAAAAAGAGTTGAGTTTGTTTACTCGTTTAACTCTCTTGTTGGCAGTGGAGAAAATTCTCAGTGATGTAAACCACTGGTACTGGATTTGGTACCGGAACTGTGGCAACATCCAGTGTGAGAGTACCTGACTCCAGAACTGTATTTTTTATTATTATTATTTTAATTCTGTGATGTAGCTTGAAAAAGTAATGACAGTCTATATGTAAATTAGATGCAGTTTTTCAGCTCTATATAATTTGTAATATATTTTATACAATTTATAACATAATAAAATATGGATGTTAATTTTACGAAGACTGAACAATCTTTGCTCTAATAACAATAGCACTCGATCCTACCAGTCCTTATTTGTACCTTTGATCTTTCAGTGGTGGGACTGAAGGCACTAAATAAAGGCCAGTGAAATTTTTTGGTGTAATGTACCTTATATGATATTTTTCTACAATATCTTTGATGTGTTTCATTATTTGTTTTGACGTAATGACTGTTAGTAAGAGTTAAATACTAGGGCACCTATTAGAATTTAGCTTCTCTGGGTTTTCATGGAGGACTATTTTTTGCATTGGATTTGGATGCAGGTTAAAAATATGATTTTAGAGGGGATACCTGACATCAAAACTACTGCTACCTTTTCTTCTCTTCATTACAAGAGGATTTATATTGGAATATAGAAAACATTAGGAGCTTAAGCCAGTCACATGAGGTGTTTCTTGGGAGAATTTCCCTTCTGGGAGTTTCAGGTATAAATTCAATTTCTCTGATACATTCTCAGTGTTGACAGCACTAGCTTCAACCTTCAGACTCTGATTTTAAGGATTTGAAAAGTGTCTTAAAGCATCTTTAAAAATGGGAGTGCTAAATCCATTTCAGGGTGTGTCATAAGATCATAATCCAGGCTATGGGCATAATGTGTTTTTCAAAAAAAAATTTTTGAAATGTTTTCTTAGACATAACTCTGAATTAAATCACTTCACCTGAAAACTAGCAAGAGAAAAATGCCAGGTGCAGAAAGTGAATAACTGTACTTCATTTCCATCTTCATCTTGCCTTCTCCTTAAAACTCTTGAATTTATTTTATTTTCATTTTCTTCAAGCCTAATTAACATTGATTTTAGCATTTTCAGTTGACTAACTGAAATCTGCCCTGAATATATGTTATGAAAATCTTTTGGTAACATTTTCTAATAACCTTTCTCCGAAAATCAGGTTGTAATTTCTCATAAAAACAAGGCATAGTTTTGCTGTGTGATAATTAAATTCCATACTGTGAAGGCTGATCCAAAAGTAATGCCTCCTATTTTATTATGTTGTCCCATGACCTCAAAGGCAGATTTGGTATTATGGCAGTAGAGACGGAACCTTTCTAACAACATTCCAGTACATTTTATTGCTGAGCAACAGACAGCAGCAGAAGGGCAGTCTGACAGAATGGTGTCTTACATGGAACTGCATGTGAAGCAAAGGTGTGGAAATTAATTCCTCCTCATGGAAAAAATTGCAGCCACTGACATTCATCAACACTTGCTGAACATTTATGGAGACCAGACAGTAGATGTGAGCGCAGTGAGGAGGTAGATAGTGCATTGCAGAAGTGGTGACAGTGAGAGTGGGTCATCTCCACTGGTACAAATTTTTACAGGAAGAGCATGCAGACTTGTGATAATTGCGGATGAAAATGTATAGCTAATTGTGGTGACTGTTGAAAAAATGCGGTTTTTTTTAGCTGAGAATTTTCTGCATCAGACAGTGTTACTATGCTTTTTTGTGTCTGTTGTAGTTTCCATGGAAAAAAATTAGGAGGCATTACTTTCAGAGCGGCGTAGGCATGTTTATATTCTTAAACTTCATGAACTTAGGCAATTATTTTTCTAGAATTTGTCTTAAAATAAAGCTTACAAATGTCAGTTATGTTTTAAAAACTACTTAATTATAGCCAGTATGTTTGTGAGACTAAGCACGTTATTTTATCGGCTTCTACGTGCTAAATTGCAATGTACGTTACTGGAGTTTCAGCCTGTGCTTAAAAAAAGAAAATGCCAAAATACTTGAGTACTTTTTGGACTGGGATGACTAGAAAATGTTAACCTGGGAATCAAAGCACTAATACCATTTACCTGAACTCAGAAGTCAACTGCTGTAGTCCAAAATAAAAATAAAGAATTGCACTAGTTGCACTGTATCACAGGAGAGCGCTCAATTTGTATTGTGACTGCAATGCTAAATTAAAAACAGACAAGTAGCACCTTCAGAAAACATTCTTATTCTTCATCTGACCACATGTGAAGTCATTTATCAACACTACAAAAGTGAATAAGTGTCTGCCAGACCTATATATTTGAAGTATCTACAAAGCACAAAGCAGGAAGAAATATCATCCTTATTCTCACATTTCCTTCTAGCCCAGTCTAGCATTGTTGTCAGGAAGGAGCTGTTGGGTCAGATCGATATTACTTATGCTGTAGTTCTTGTCCTACAAAAATGGTAGAGCTAAATATCACACCAGTTCACAGACCACCGCCAAAAGAATGTCATCAGTGTTCAAACCTCATCCATCGGCCTTATTTAGTAAACTGTCTTTATGTGAGATAGTACACACCACGTAAGCATGCTTAGTCCTGCTGGAGCTTGAACGTGTTTTAAATAATTAAGTACATACTTTGTTACCCTGTAATTATTGTTAGAAAAGATGACATTTATCACAGCCCTAATTGTTTCTGGCCCTGTATGTATTTCCTTCTAACACCTGTACTTGAAACTTACATGCTCCATAAACAGCCCTGCGGCTTCAAAACCTGTAACACATGAAGCACATAATCCAACGTAACTTGCTAACCCCCCTAAAAGTAACAACGCTAAATTGAGCTCAAAAACCCAAAGGCAGTTTAAAAAATAAATACAAGCTTGGTTTCTTTTAAATGGAAAATATCACTTGTCCAGTGAAAATCTTTTTCCTGTTTTAACTCTCTCCCATTTCTGCTTTTCACTCCATGATTAGCACTTATTTTCTCCATATTGCTGCATACCACTCTTAGCAGCTTCCTCTTACAAATGGAGCCAGATTTTGAAACAGGGATTTTTAACATACAGACTCTTTGTTTGGAAAAATGTTTATAGCATTTAAGCAAAAATGAACAAAAAAAAGCAACAGAAATATCTAATCAAAGACAATGGAACTACAACTTCCATGAACCATGTCTATGTCAACATTAAATAAAAGTACAGAAACACATTCTAGAGATCATTAAATATGGCTATTTGTTCATATAGCAAATTTATGGTCTTTTCTCATACAGAATTAGGCCACAAGGCTACGTGGCCACACATCATATACTTTGCAGTCAAATTCTCTACAGTCAAATCTCTATAATTTATTTTTCCTGATATCTTCTCAGAATACTTTTATGAGCCAAAACTCTAAAAAAAAAAACAAAAAACAAAAAACAACCACCAGCAAGAAGAGACAGAAAATAGCAAAAGCAATGTTTCCATTTGCCAAGGCAAGTTTGTTCAGCTTCCTTGATGATTGTGCAATGCATCTATTCCCCTGATACTCAAGTTTCAGCATCAATTGACAGAATTAAAAAAAGAAAACCTGATTCTTATTAAAAAAATATATTTATAAATATATTTATTAGACAATAATATGATTTACAAAAGCTCTATATTACTAAATTTTCCAGTGAATGAAAAAAATTACATACCTTGCCTGCCCTGGCTCAGGTTATCAGGTAATACAGTTATCTCATTCTGCAATTAGTATAAATTACTTAGAGGGAAGAAAAATAATAGCGTAAAAACTCCTTGATTCCATTACACGTTTCACTACCACAAAATTATTTGATTATCATGTAAGAAAGTGGAGCACAAAATTGTGACACACACAAACAGATGAAAATGACAGAAAAAAAGATACTTACTTAATCAGTGGTGCTGGGGTTCCTACCCCTGTTAAGAATCTTCAGAAGAAAGCAACTGAAAATCATTTTCAGTAAATGGGTATAGGCTAAGTAGATGGCTAACAGACTCCCAGAATTATTAATTTTAAAAAGACCTCTTTTTTTTTCCAAAAAGTAACACCAGATTGAAATTGCAGATAGTGGAACTTAGTTCTATCTTTTATTTGATTTCTCAGAAGAACCTTAAGTAGGTATCATGTACTGTACATCCTGGGTGTCAGCATAGCAATCCCCTTTTCTCTGCTCTCTCAAAGTCAGCTTACCAAACTACTACTAATGCAAATTCTGTTTTCATTCCATTATTTCATTTTTCTGATTTATCTTTTTTTTTCATAAGTAAACACTGACTTTTCCTTCTTCTCCCAACTTTTTTCTCACAAGTTTTTGTTTATTTGTTTGCTTTCCCAGATTACTCTGCCCTTGGAAACAAAACACCATAATTTTGGCCAGAACCAAATATCTCAGCATTTCCAAAGACCTAATTAGAACAACCTCTAACCATGTAACAGGCAACTTGATCATTATTCTAGCTAGTTGCATTTTGCATGCATTTCTCCTGGCATGCATTTCAGATCCATTGAAAAGCCATGAAGCTTTCCCATTCTAAATAATACGAGTCAGCTCTGGGCTCAGGTGGGGGATAAACAAAGAAAAGCCAAATGAAATGGAAGGTTGGGTCTCCAAATGCTGTTGTTTGGAGAGAGTGATTAATTCCTTACACTAAATATCACATGCATGCTTTAAACAGCACTGTGCATTAAACATGCATTTATGCTATTTTTTTTACTCTTTTTTTTTTTTTTTTTTAATACTATTCTTTGCATCTTACTTTTGAACACTGATTGCTTAAGCATATCAATCCAGTATCTTTTTTTTTTTTGGAACTGTGAAGAGACTATGTTTCTAACAATACGTAGAATAATGACCTAAGCAAAGCAAGTAGGTTACAAACTGAATGAAATTCTCATCTCCAGAACTGAGATGGAGATGGGAAGAAGTTCCTCTCTCTGTACCTTTGCGCATCGGTCTCTCTTGAATGATGAGATGGCATTTGTGTCTAACACCATCCCTGACAATGGTTGCTCAAAAATAGATAGGATAGTTATTTCTATAAAGATTCGTTCTGTTTTAGGAGGGTGGACAACATCAGCCTCTTGGTTGCAGAAACTCAAAGAGTTGTACTTTCTGCTTCAGAGTCTGAAGCAGGTTTTTACTTATTAGCTGAAAGAAGCACTCAGAGCACTGACATATTTAGGCATCCATCACTAATATAAAATTTCAACATACAAGGAAAATGTTTACATCTATTTCTTGTATTTAGCCTCTCTCATATTTAGACATCCACATCTTTATGGAGTTTCAGGTACAAAATACTCCAAGTACTTTTAAAGGAGAAATTACACTTTTATAGAAAAGATGAACACAAGAGAAGTTTACAGAATTGCAATTGTCTCACAGTGCAGCATTTCACCCAAAACTATTTAAGGAAAATATATACCATTCTTCATCTACAGTCAGGCAAATAAAAGTGCTTTTACAGTAAGCAGGTAATGTAGGATATTTAACAGCAACCCAAAAAGATGATTATAAAACCACAACTTTTGACTTTGATGGAGGAATAAACACTGTGATTTCATGATTATCCACAAATGCCATACAGTATGAAGAGTTTCCTATACAGAAAAAGATGACTCAAAATAAAACACAGAGTAAGTCAGACTACTGCCCAGATGGGGAAAGGTAACAGAAAATGAAAATGGCAGAAGAATCAGACATACAGTAAGAACAAGGAAAAAAAAAAACAAAACACAAGCCAACCAAGAAAAACAAACCAAAACAAAACCTACAACCAAAAAACATTTGAAAATGAAAATGTAGATAGCAGCTGAATCTCAAAACAACACTGAATTTAAGTGCACAACACACTGTAGGTTCTCTAGGCACGGATGACTCTCCAGCAAGTGCTGTAACAAGAGAGGCAGACTGCTCCACCTCCACCACACCGGAGGCTGACAGCAACCATCAAAAACGCTGCAAAAAGACGGGGCCACCCCTCTGCTCCACTTCAAAACAGCCTGAAGAGACAGCAGGCAGTAACCTTGGCTGCTGCATTCTAAAGCTGAGACACATTTCTCCCCTGTTGAGGAATAACATCTCTCTCTAGCCACGAAACACCTTGCTTAATCCTGTTCTGGAACATTTGCCAAGGCACTTGGCTTTTTTCCAGCTAACACGTTACCCATTTTTGGATGTCAGCTCAAGATTTTTGAACAAAGCTGGAGTGGCACCTGCAGCATGCCTCCCTCTCTTCCACAGACTCTGCCAGCAACCTCTGCTCTTTAGTGGGTAGCAGCAGCAGAGCATGCAGCTGATGGAGGCCAAGAGCGCTGCTTGTCTAGCTGGTACTCTCTTCTCTCTCTTTGCCTTCCCTACAGCTTTGTAATACACAAACCACACAAATCAACACCGTATATACATCATCTTCTGAATATTCTGCTAGTAAAAACAATTGCACAACAACAGTTCTTCCTCCACATTTCACAAGTGATTGTGAATATTTGTGAGCTGTTATTTATTAGTGATAGGCCAACAATTGCTCAGTGAAACAAAACTGACGACAGACAAGTGATCTTTGCTGTAGTACAGAAATTATTTTACATCCAGAGGAAAACATACTGTTTTTTGACCTGTGAGAAAAATTCAAAAATCTCTAACATGTCCACAGATTTGTACTTCTAATTTTATCTAGAGTATACATGGAACAAGCAAGACACAGTGCATGGATCAAGTGAACTTGGCAGTATGGAATCCACACACAGAGATTTCTCCTACCTTTCTTCTACCCATGTCAAATAGTCGGAACTCACATCCAGGTAATAGGGAAAAGGAAGAGGCCAGGTTGTCAGTGACCAGAAGAAAAAGAAAGAGATAGAAAAATTATTCCCTAGCTAAATACTGGGGGAGGCAAAGAAGAAATAATGGAAGAAGAAAGTGGAAGAGACCTTGCAAGGACATCTAACTTTGTCAGAGTCTGTAAGGCAAAGGTAGTAATATTACACACATTTTGAAGAGGAGATTTAGCTCATCTGAATGCGTTAAGCAAATGTACTAATGAACTGTAACTCAGTACCAGAGCACAACATGAAGAGCTAATTTTATAATATAACTCTTTGTGACCTGACTGAATGAAGGTGATGCCTTCTGGCTGTAGAAGGTAGATGCATCTACTTCAAACACAAGTCCAGGGAGTTTAGAGCAGACTGTGACTGTATGCACTGAACAGCAAGCAAAATATATATATTTCTTTCTACATGACTGGTTTCCAAGGATTTTTCCTTGTAAGCATCAAAACTGAAATAAGTGTATTATTTTTCTCCTATGTACTGAGTTCATCTTTTAGAAGAAATTGTGATCAAAAACATATTCAGCATAGCACAGTATTCAAGTCAGATGAATGGAAATGTCCAAATAAATCAGACGTCCAAATGAATCAGACTTGCTTATTAAAATAGTTCATTCAGTTAACGCAAACACATTACTTGATTTATTATAGTCCCATGGCACTTTAGGAGCTTACAAGTGCTGTGTTACAATATTTAACAAAAGATATACTGTTTAAATGAAGTATTTGTGAAGAAATCAGTAATGATTTGTCTGAAGCATCTAAGTAAAAGCATAGTATTTGCCTGATGACTTTTTTCCTTTTGGTATAGTATAAAAGTGCAATATATACACTTGAAAATCTTCAATTATGTTGAAAGCTGCAGAATTTGTCATTGGCATTATTAGCCCGACATTTATTCTTTTGTTCTGATACCTCTGCTTAATAAAATGTCCATATCTTTTTTCCACTACATAACTTTCTTGTACACTCGAGGCCTTAAATGCAAATTAAATATTAACAAAGTTTTCATTAAAATGCAGAGACGGGGTGGGAATGCTAATAGAAAAGGCTTTACTCCGTCTCCTTTGGTTTTATGTAGAAGTATTAATCAAAACCTTCATTAACATTACATGGATTCAAAGCCTTGGCACAACTGGAATGCACATTACTTCTTATTTACACTACTTTTACTTTAGGGAACTCCATTCAACAAAAAAATTAGGAGTCTAAGTATATGCATGTAGATAGAAAGTGCCATATGCAAGTAGACAAAATTCACATTCTAGGAAAACTTACATTTATGAAGAGAAAAATTAAAATTCAGTAGGAATCTCAAGCAGCATTACAAAAAATATATGACTACACTGATGACTTCAGCTCCGGGAGAGACTTACAGTCCAGTGCTCACAATTTACATTTAAGATTTCTTTATGTCCTTTCAAGAGATAGGAGTGAAAAAACGTGTGCAGTTCACTGACAGAAACATCAAGGAGACAGGAGAAGGTAAACACAACTAGCAATGGCACTGCTAAATTCAGAACTATGAGAGATTAACAACACAGTTTTTGCACAATAGCACAAAGGACAGAAGACATCACAACATGCAAGGGAAGAGCCTTTCCTAGATGCGTAATTGCAAAGGACAAAAATGAAAAAAAAGAAATTGTCATAGAAGAAGGATATTATGGATATCCTGGTATCTGCTGTGTGACATAGCCATACATGATTTGGGCAAATTGTTGAGGAGTATCTCATGGTTAAATACTACCACTATATTTTTGAGGCAAAATTATAAAGCAAAACACTGAAAATAGGTGCAAACACTCAAACTCTTATTTCTCCAATTAACACAACTCTTTCCATTCATCTGTAGTCCTGCCCTCTCTTCTCCATCTCTTGTGTATCCAAGCAGAAATATTACATTTTTTATAGACAGAACTAGGTCTACTAGCTCTAGAAATGAAGGAAAAAAAAAAAAAAAAGACTAATTTTGAAAGAAATACAGCCTGGAAAAACAACATTCTGAGGGAATTCTGCTGCTCACTTCACTGAGATGAATATTCCAAAATTATTCATTATTCATTATTAGCATTATTCACTATATGAATTTTATAAACAATGTCTCCTGTTATCTCTTTCTGCTAGAAACCCACTTGAGCATTTTCATTATGTGTATTACACCCAGTGAAATTACAGGATATATATATGTATATATATTTCATTTTATTTTAAGTACCATCATATGGGAATAAAAAGCTTTTCATTTTCATAGTTTTTATTTGCTTCTGGCAGTCCTCTAAATATGTAAAGTACCAACTTGATTCTCATCTACACTGGATGATGTAAGGCAGCTGCTTAGGTCATGGGCTGAGGTAAAGTATTTGCCTGCATTAGGCCATTACTAGGACTTCTACTCAGAATCAAGTTAATTTAGCTTGGGTTTGACTGTGTTAGTGGAGTACATAAATATTATTCCATTCAGAACCACGACACATCTATCTGTGAGGCAACAGCGTAAGTGTAATGATAAAATCAAATGCAGTTTCCATCACAAAAAGTAAAAAGGAAACTTATTAGTGTTTTGGTTTGAAAAAAGAATGCTAAGCTATTACATTAGCACAAACAAGGTAATTAAGGGAAAATTGGAATCTAACAAAACCTCTTAGATTCACATAATTTGCCTTCTCTTTCAGAGGATAAATGAAACTTTCCCACTCAAAATCAGAACCACATTCTACAGTACTTGAAAAACCTGCTTTGTCATTTCTGTAGTACGACTGTCTGTCTTCTAAGGCACGTATCCAAGGCAGTAAATTTGCAGGCAACAGCCTTAAGTTCTATTCTAGGAAAATATCCAAGTACTGTGTGTGTTGAAAATGAAATTGAAAATATCTTATAAAGTATGTTCTGCAGGTAAAATTGGCAGAATTTGTCATTTAAGATTGCTTTTGTAATCTCCAAATCAGAGGTTACACGAATTCAACAAACATCCAAATGCCAAAGTTTGGGGGCAGAGGTGGTAATATTTCTGTAAGAGAAAAGTCAGAAAAGGACCTTAAATTTATTTTAACACATCTACACTTTGATTCTGTACAGTTAGAATCATGAGGGTCTTGGGGGGTTTCCCTGTCTGAAGAAAATACTAACCTTGTGACAAATGGCCTATACCATTCTCCATTTCAAGTTCCTCCCAATATCCAACCCACTGAGAACTCATTTCCTGGTGTTTTCCTAATTAAATGTCAGAGCCTCCATGTAGTATGTATACCATCATTATACTTAAAAGCAGTTAGCCTTTCTGCATTTAGTGACAGACAGAGAACTAAAGGAAAGAAAAAGCATGAAGAGGACAGATGCAGTATTAGAACTTATGAAAGATATGTTACACCTAAAATGCTGGCATTTCTTTCTTCATTCAGAATATAAAAACATGAAAGTTTTTTCTAAATAAACTACAAAGACAATAAACAATAAAGTATATGAAGAGGCAAAGTTCTCACTGAGTCCCATCTATGTCCATATACATACACAAACTGGTTGTAGATGCCAATGAAAAGGCCATGATATAGGTGTCTGGGGCACAAATGTACAATCCAGGAAGCAGTTTTTGAGTCCAAGTGCAAGAAGAGAATGTCTGTGCTCCAAGCTGGATTAATACATCAGCCCAGTGCTGATGATGTCACTGTTAAGACTCCTCCTTACCTCTGATACCATCATGTGGTCACTAGCATCATGCAGTAGTTCTAAATATATTGTTAATAATGTAATCATAAAGCTGACCTTTTTTTTTTTTTTTTTTTTTTGCAAGTCATCCATAGTTTTTCTATATATCATAACAGACTTTAAAGCTAATTATTATTCCAGGTAGTGCAGGCAATCAACTGAGTACCTTAAAATATTAAGAAAGGAAGAAAAACCACAGTGTCTATTGAGGTGTTAAGATGCACAGAAATTGTAGACAGGACAAGAATCGGATTGATTAGAAGCTTTGATATGTTCATGAATCCTGCTGGAAATCTCTGGTATGCACAATGCATCTTTAATGCAAATCAACATAGCTAGTCTAACGATGGCCCTTGAGAAGGGAAGCGCAATCAAGCTGCTGCTCTGGCAGAGAGGGCTGGTGCAGCAGGTTCTCTGCTCCCAGCATCAACAGGAGTGAAGACTTTGATAATTATGGCCATTTGAATGATTTTCTCTGTTAAACAGACTGTGAAATGGAGGAAGATACTCTGGGTTTTGCCTTATAATGGCACAATTACTCACTGATAGAGCACAGCAACACCACTGTGGGGAGCTGCTAGCAAACATCAGCCTCCTAAGCTGCAGGTGATGTACAGTTTGAACAGAAGTTGTGAAGTTTTCCCCATATCACCCACATAAACATGAAGTCTTGCAGTAGCTTTTTTTAAAGACAGGAGCTACAGAATGAAGATACATACCTTCCATACCCCAAAACATTATTTTCAGGTACTCAGCCATACCTGTGTAGGCTTTGCACACTAAGGAACAGTAGGTGGAAAGTCCTTTGTACAACATTTGCTCATTTATTTCTCAACACATGGTCTAGAGTTACACTTGTTTTCTTTGAAGAACGTGCACTCTTACTAAATCTCTCCACAACATACACTTGTAATGCTATTTCTTTTGAAACAAAATAGGATGGGGAGAAAGAATGTATATACAGATATTCAGTGAATATTTGCTAAGGGAAAAACTCCTTAGCTGAAAAAAGTCAGTGAACTTCTAAAATGTACATAGGTCAGTCTGAAAGCAATGCTTTCTATTTGTTTCCATGGAAACTAAAACAGATGCAAAGAGCACAATAGCACTATTTGATAGAGCAAATTCTCAGCTACAAAACATCACTTTTCAACACAGTTATCACCATCAGCTACGTATTTTCATCAACAATGAACAAGAGTCTGCATGCAGCGCTCATAAAGATCTGCATGGCCATCCGCAGTGTGGCTTGTCTTTCACACTGCTGTCACTCACTGCTGCAAAAATGCACTGCCCACCACCTCACTGTGCTCACATCCATTCTTTTGTCTCTATTAATGTCAAGCAAGCATCAATGAATGTCAGTGGGTGCAATTTTTTCCGCATGGAAGAATTTAATGACACACCTTTGTTTCATAAACTTCCACATCAGGCACCACTGTGTCAGACTGCCTGTCTGCTGCCATTTGTCACACAGCAACAAATTGTAATGGGATACTGGTGGGATGACCAACCTCTACTGCCATACATCAACTTTCACCTTTGATGCCATGGGCCAGCACAATAACATAGGAGGCATTATTTTTGGAGCACCCATCATGGTTTACAATTCACATAATTCAAGGCCTCAAGTTAATTGTAGATTTTAAAAACAAGTTGAACTAATTTCCTCTATCCTCTGATCTCTGTAAACTTAAACGCAATTGAACTTGCAGAACTTAGAATTGAAGGAAGAAAAAAAGCACACTGCTACACTAGTAACCACAGTTGTGCCTCAGAACATTGATTTTAAAGATATTTTACAGGCATTTAAAATGCAGCTAATTATATATAGGCAACTGTTGGCAGCAAGTTTTGCTCCTGTGGACCAAATACATAAGGAGATGAGAGTGCTTTCATCAACCTTTGCAAGAGATGGTCATAGCTACTGGCTGACCCCACCCTTTTGTTCCCCAGCTTGAATGAGCCTCGTGGGGACAGAAGTCAAGAGGGGTACCTATGAGATCACTTCAGATACATTCAACATGAACGTTTCAAATGAACCGCTAGTGCCCTGCCTCTTAAGTCATGAAAAGCCACAGGAAGAGAGACATAATCCCTGCAGGAGCCGAAAGTTTTCCAGAACTGCACTGTGCATGATTTCTGCATATCATGCATCTTCAGTAGAAAATCTGCATTTACAGAGCAAAGCCATCTATTACACCAAACATTCTTGCATTCTTCAAATCCAGGAGCTGCAACTTCCATTTTGTATTACACCAGCCTGCATCTGCAGTTGAAGACGTTCAGTGACAGTGAGATAGATATAGGAAACAGCTTTTTGACTTTTTTTTAAGCAAGTATTTCTGTAGTGAAAAATACCCAGAAAACTAATGAAGAAATCACAGATTAATATGTAATGTTTAAAATTCTCATGGATAAATCATCCTTGGAACTTCATTGACCGTAACGTTCTGAATCTTCCTGTTAAATGGATTAAATACCTGTAATATTGTACAATATCTTAGATGTTACTCATTCTGCACCTAAATGCAGGAGCTTAAATCTTTAATTGTCCACATTGTTTTCATCTTCCAAGGTGCTTAAGACTTTTAGCTCCAATTAACTCTGTAAATTTAGATTTCTAACCCATACTGTGCAAAAAAAAGCCTCTCTGTATGCTTCTGTTTTTTGTTCTGTTTTGTTTTTTTTCATCAAGAATACTTGTAGTGTGGGATAAAATTTCCCTCTCCAAGGAACAATTATGTAAATAAATACATGTATGTTAATTTTATTTACATTAGTCACACTTACAAAAAACAAAGTTAAAATCACTTCTACTGAGAATATGATTGTTTAATCTCACAGCCTTAAAAATGTGTTGGTTTAATTGCTGATTTGTAAATTACATAAATATCCTAGCTTGAGAAAAATGGGAGCTTTAGCTATGTTGGTCTTTTTTTAAATTTAGTGTGTATTTTGACAGCCTTAAAGGTCACATAGGAAAATTTACACCTAAGGGGAGTGTAATATATCTCAGGGTTTTCTAGAAGCTTTAGAGAATTTTCTGCTGCTAATTTAGTCTTGTTGGAAGAAAGAAAATGAAATGAAGTGCTCCAGCAAAAAGTATATATGTATTTGTATATGAAGAAGAATTCTATCTCGTCTAAAGGAAGATAAAAACAGCTTATAGCTAGAAGGATCTATGAAACAGAATAACTCAAGCCAATAGAAAAATCAATCCAATATTCCGCAGATATTGTGCACTCAAGTCTAACAAATCTACTAATGCTCAAACATAGGGACAGAATTTGAGGAGTAAACATTGACATATACGATGTGGCTGGAAAAAATGAATCTGAAAAAGAATGGAAATGACTATACTAAGTAATATGCAATTGTGACCAGAGAATACAGTGTAATATAAGATAAGAACATAAGATAAAGCAATCTCCTTCTCATAAATCTGTTGTCAGGACTCATGCTAGCTCTAATGAACTGCTCCATCTAAGCCTAAAACCAAAAATAAATGGTTAAGTGACCCTTTTCTAATAACCCATCTGAGTCAGTTGGCTCATTACACACTTACATTACAGTGATAAAAGTCAGGTAAGTGACTCATTCAGAAGAAAAAGAAAAAAATAATAATTTTATAGCTTCCTTGTGTATATCTACAAATGTGTTAGGGAGGGAAAAAAAAAGAAGGAAAAAACTGATGACACAGAAGTATTGAGTCAAGAAGGTAAGGGCAAAAGTGCCAGAGGGCAAAAAGGAAAGAGAAACCACGAGGTAAAATGGCTCCCTGTAAAGTTATTAATCACAGAAGTTAAACCCCAGGCACAATTTCCTATGACTGTCTCAGGCATAATCTATTCATTATTACTATAAAGGATACGGTGGTAGTAAAGCTCTGAATACCTAGCTCTCCAGTATAACATTTGCACTTGGGAAGAGAAGAAATGAGGTGACTTTCTACTCAAAGAGCGGTCAACGGAAAGAATAAAAGCAAAGAGAAACCAATAATACCTGCTGGTACCCACAAGAAAATTGAGCAGAGCTGCAGCAAGCAATCTCCTAGCAACTTAGACACCATCTGAATTAGAGATTTCCAAAAGATACATGATCTCCAGCAGAGAAAAGCCTCAAGGCTTTAGAAAGAGTCAAAATACCAACCCACCTTTGAGGCATTCAGGATTTTTAAGCATCCTGTGTTTGAGGCTGGGCAATCTTTTTTTGCACAGACACCTCTACAGCCCTTGGCTATATAGAAAAACTGTAGGCTGTCAGTCCGTGTGCATGCACCCATACACATATATGCGTGCATACATAGTGATAAGCACAGTATGTGCTTAAAATGACACATTCTGACAAAAAGCTTCAATTAGTTTCTCAGGTTATTAGAAAGTCAGTACTAAAAGTTAGGTGGTGATCTTTTACCTGTGCACAGGTATAACAGGGAGCCAAGGAGCTAACTGTATCCTGCTTTTGGCATTTCACACTGACTAGGTGCACTTGGAACACTTAGTTGGCAAAGACGAAACAAGTGAAACACAGAAAGCTGGCATAGGAAGCAGTTGTGTTCTCTCTCTTCCTACACTTCTCCCCAAACAGCTTTTCTTCCTCCAAATTTTTCTCTTCCTACGTTTATAGGGGAACTTGAAAAAAATGTCCTTCCTGTGGCATCATCCAGTGAGATCAGAAATTAAATCCAGAGAGGAACGGAGAAGCCACAATGTAATTGAAAGACATCACTCTACCACCTTCCTTAACATCTTGCATGCCTGCCCCATTCTCGTGTCTCCAATGTGCACCATTGAGTCTAAAACCCACCTTCAGTTGGTGTTTGTCCAGACAAATCAAATCCTTGACACAGACAATGTGGAGAAATGTACCAGCCAGCCAGATTTGTATTTCCAAGTTTAAACACTGGCCTTCCTACAAGTACAGAAATAGTCAGTAGAGAACACCCGCTAGTCATGAATACATCTCCTTCAAAAATGCATTAGAGGGTGGGACATATCCCGTAAGACTGACTTGAAATAACAGCTACACAAAAAGAAAGCAGGGAATTGTGTGGCAGCCCTGAGGCATTTCACAACACCAACCAAGATTGCTGCATCAAATATATTACATTTTCAAAATGTGTCATGATTCCTCTTATTCTGCTGTGCTGAAAGAGATATGATTGTTTCCCCTTTCAGCAAAGACAGAAGAAAAAATTAATAACCATTTCTCAACCTGGTTCCTGAATTGTTTTTGCTACTTCTAATTTCCTGCCAAAGCATGTAGTCAGTTTGCAATGTGACATTTGCAGAAGCTCCTTATGGATTGATTGGCTCAACTGCTGGGGAGCTGAGAGAATTCTTATAAAGCACGACCTTTAGTCATTACAAGTCAGACCTGCTGATACTGCCACATGCCAGAAAAGTCCATCCGCTCCCTACCAGGTGCTCAAAGAGAGCCATTGCAGATCACAAGCACAACAGCAAACAATGAGCGTTATGATCTGCAGAGTTCCTAATAACTCTCTCGTGAAAATTCAGATCACAGTGATTTATTCTCAAGGCAAGACAGGATAGGAGAGAAGAAAGCTCTTTTTGAAGACATCCTGCTAAGTAACAAAGAGTTGCTTTGACGGTACTAGTGACTTCGAACAGTAAACATGCAAATCTGTTCCTTGCCTCCTTGCCTTTCCATCATGTTTTGCCTCCCATTCAGCCTTTCCCTCGGAATTTGCTGCACTCTTGGCTTAGCACAAACTTTCTAATGCTGACATGTCTACTCCTCCATCCTCTCAAACCAAGCAACTTGTGACAGCAAAATACCAAATCTGAGCTTCCACACAAGTCATTTACCGGAATAAAAACATCTTACGCAGACACATTATTTTGCTATGTTGTTACCACAGGTAAATTGTGTTATAATATTTGTCAGAACAAAGCAGAGTGTTTGATCCAAATCCTACAAGTGGCCCTGGTTATATGGTAAATTTTTGTTTTCTTTCACTTCTATGGCTTAAAAAAATCTCGGCAAAGGCATTATGTATGTAGACTTATTTTAATCCACTCATCTCTTCATAAGCATTGCCATAACATAGACCTCCTGAAATAGATGGTAGAACACAGCTTTAATCAAATAGGATGTTTTCAGGAGTTGCAAGCCATGCAAACAAAACCCACTGAATTTCTCATCTGTATCTTTCCTGCAGTAAACACTCATATTCTTCCTTAACTAACCCTTCCCTAGTGCTAACAATGAAAGATTTGCTTGATTACTTTGAAGTGAAACACAGACTTGACTGAAGTTTAATTACAATTAAAATCTAAAATCTAAATCTAAATCTAATCAGATTTAATTGTTAAGGAACTGAAGCTCATGTTTTTGTGCTGTGCTCCACAACCTTTCGTAGTGGGGTGTGGTTAGGAAATCAGTCATGGGTTAAAGCTCCATACATTTCTCGGTGCTCTCAAACATCACACAGAAGCAATGCTTCAGTGGTAACTCAGGGAGCTTGAAAAATTTGATCTTTTCAGATATTTGGAGAAGGAAAAATATTGATAGATTTTGGAACTGAACTGTGAATTTAGCTGGCTAATATCTCCACATATTTTTCACAGTTTTGAAGTGTCTTCTAAGGCAGTTCCTCCATTTGCATATTGTAGAGGGAGATTACCGGTTAACATATGCACCTGAGTCACCTGTCTAGTTGATTGGTTTCAATAAAATAGTGACAAAATCATCATCCTGCAAGTAAGAAAAATGCTCATATGAGCTTTTTCAATGCTTGTAAGGCACAGACATTCACTGAAGATATTTTAAAAATTTTCCTACACATTTATGAAAAAGGATATATTATAGTGATGTTTGCATAAGATTGAACCACATAAATGAATTAATGCAGAGATGCATTAATTCATTAAATGCAAGTGTCCACACACCATTGACCAAACCAATGAGCTGACTGACAAGATTTAAGCTGAAGTAAATAGTACACCCATTAAAAGTTTATGGATACGTATTAATCCACATTATCCCCCTTGCAGTGATTACCTAGTAAGTAACACTTGAATTAAGGAAAACCCTTTTTGTTCTTATGCCAACTTTTAAGAAACTGGAGAGACGAATTTTAACTCTCACCAAGAGAGGGCAGTGAAATATCTCTGATTATTATATCATTTCCCACAACATCCACGTACGTTAATAGCAAGCATGATAGCAAATAATCTCTGCAGACATTTAATTTCAAAATCTGTGGAGCATTTAACTGATGCTGTATTATTTTAACTAAAATCCTCCCACCCGTAAATGCACTGTTTTGTTTAGAACTGAAAAAATAGAAAGAGATTATGAACAAAACAAAGAATTCCTATGAAATAAGATTTTTTTCCCCTACTTGTACAGTTTTTTCAAAGCAGAATATTAAGAGTCACTTGCTTTCTGCAACATGTAAGTTTTATTTTCATATTTTTTTATTATTTTTCCACAATATGGGGCCTTCACCTCAGCTTTGTTCTGTAATTTCTCTTCATCAAAATCCAGAGGGGAAAGGTGTAGGGCGACTTCTTTTCCCAGATCTTAACGATCCTGTTATAGCAGTTGTCCTATGCAGTTCAGGATGATTGATTTTTTTTGTTTTTTTGAGAAGTCAGTACACCCATTTTTTTTGCATGAGGTTATGAATGGCATTATAGGTTGAGAAGCCTATAATGTACTCCACAAAAATCTTTCATTAAAATATCTGTTGTAACTCTTATTTGTGGCCTCCAAAGGACTGTGATACCTTCGAGTAAATAGACTCTTGAAATTTTGAGTCTTCTGTTACTCCCATGGTTTCAAAAGTATGGCTGGCAAAAGCAGTTAGTTCAAACATTCACATCTTCCTTTTTTTCAGACCAAGGATTTCTGCTTTACCAAATAACCTTTCAAGGGATAGATGTAATTCACAGGAAAATATCATATAAAGTAAGTTGGGGTTTGTATTCAACAGGATTTAAGAGAGATCACACTGATGACACAACCTGACCAATTTGGCACATGATTATGTATTTGTAGTTGGTCTGCAGCCTTCAAAAATATGTGATAAAAGATAAATTATAAAATATGAAGAGAAAGCACCCTTAATTTATTTCCCTCTCTCTCTCTCTCTCCATATTTATAGTGAGCTTAACTAGATCAAACATATCCATGTAGGCATTGCCTCTCTTTTAAACGCAAGTGAAGAGAGTAACAAAATGCAAAGTATAATAATAAGGAAAAATATTTCTTTAACAAGGTGTCAAAACATTTTCTTTACTAATGTACTCATTTTTCCTCATAGAAATAATTTTCCTCAATATGCTAAAGTGGTATAACAAACTAAAAACAGCTTCTAATGACTAATGGACTGACAATCTGGATATTACACAGCAGTTAGAAGAGTCCAATAATGCTTAGAAGGCATAAATAATTGGAATAAAAATGATGACTATTTATAAAACAATTTGAAGGAAATTATCTGTAAGGGTAGTTATGATATCATAAAACAAAAATCAGAACTTAGGTTTCCTATCAAGTTTAACATCATCTCTCCTTAATTACAAAAAAAATTGCATGAGGACCTTTGCCATAAAACCACTTTGATGTGAAACTCATTTCTCTTTGGACTGAACAGAACTGCTTCAATGCATGGGGATGCTAAAAACACTTGTATTCAGTGCATCGATCCTTATTTAATGAAATCTGTTGGAAGCTTACAGTCACAAAGTGACATAAAAATTGTATCTTTATAAGGGAAAACATCCGTCACTTAGGTGGTCTTGTCATGTTGCTTTCCTACAGACATAATAAACGGCAAAGCCAAAAGCAAGCAGTGTCAGGTCTTCAACAGCACAGTTAGTAGCAAGAGGGGACACTAATTTCCGCACATTTTTCAGAGCATAGAAAGCCCCAAGGCCAAACAGAAATATCAGTTTAACTACCCACAATCAGGCATATAAAAAAACCTCATTATAACTTTACTGTAGACCAAACTAGCTGAGAATTATTTAGTTTTTCAAATTTATTTCAAAAGATAGTTTGCGACCAAATAGGCTGCAACCTCTGGGGGAAACACAGGCTGTACCTTAAAATCTAGACTAAATAAATTTCATCTATATCAAAATACCATAGATTGTACTTCTGGATAAAATATTTTCTTATAACATTACCATTCTGCAGAACAGAAAGTTGACCTTATCTGTTCCTCCTTCTACACATAACTTGCAGAGACAGCAAACATTCACTCATGTGGCACTTTGTTTTTTTAAGTTGCTGCCCTGTTCCTGAATAAGGTCCATGGAGTTACAATATTGAATACCTTCACTAGTTAAAATCCATGATGTGAACAAAACTGCTATGGCAGCAGATCAGAGCACCAGTTTAATTCAAAGCTTGGACATAACATCTGAGCAGGTTTTTCAACTGTGAGCCTTTCATGCAATTTATACCATCGCCTGCAGTCTCTCAGCCAGGCATGAACATTCCCAGTTATTTTTATTACTGCGATATTACTGTGGGGCTTACAACCTCACTATGCAGCACACTGTAAGACAAAACACACTGATGTAGTCTCCATCTTCATAAGCAAAATTTGTAATTTGAGGAAAAAGCTGAACAAAGCAGCAGGACTAGAGTGGCTGGTGTGGGTACTGCAAGGCAAGGTGGTTACTGCAGGTCAAGGATGAAAAAGAAGATGCAGATAACTCAATGAAGACTGGAATGATACAAGCAAGAATAGTTTACAGAGCTGTTTAACTAACATTTCATGAGTGGGACAGATACTCCTTATTAGACTTTAATAGATATTTTGACATAATTGCATGAACTGCAACAGTTCTAGTGAATGATGACCATGCATATATATGCTATTTAACTAGATCCTAGCTAAATTATTTATTATTTTATATGTTTTTATACTATAAATTTATCTATAGTGATCAGGCAGTTGAACTAGGTGATTGTTGAAGGTCCCCTTGAAGTTAACTGTTCTGTCTTAAATCTCTGGTTTTGCTTTGGCTCCATCTCTCCTAATTGGAATTGATGGATAACTCCAGTGGGGAAAAAAAAAAAAAAAAAAAAAAAAAAAGGAGTATCATAGTTTCATTTCCATAATATTTTTAAAGAGAGACAAGAGAGACACTTTTTCCTAGAGTAGTGTATCATGTGCTTTCCTCTTGATATATGTTTCTGCTTCCTGCAGATAGGTTAACGTTAATAATTATAACGAATTGTTAGTTTAACACTGTCATTAGTTTAATATCATCAGTTTCAATACATTTCAGTGGCTCTTTTTAAATTGACACAGAATTGTTTATATGTATCAATTTTAATTTGAGTTAAAATTTCAATACAAGTTCTGCTTCAATATATTCCACCCTATTCTTTCCTGTGTATATAAGAAGCATATTCTCTGGACTGCCACATTTATAGTAAGTTTTACAGGTTTTGAGAAATTGAGAAAACTAGGACTGAAAGTAGGTCTGAGAATATTTACTAACATATCTCCCACAGTTGCTAGATACATGCTGCACAATTCCTTAAAATGTAATATTTCCTTCCTGAAAAACTTAATTTTTCAGAAAAAGGGCTTACATCAAGAAAAGTCACTTCTGCTTACTGGGATGAAAACCTGAAGTACTTGAGACAATATATTTAATTCTTTTTCTGTTACCTCTGCTGTACCTTTTTAAGCATGAATACTCCATGGCAAGAATATTTATTACTAATTTTTATTGTAACTTACCTTTTGATTAAGGCATTATATCATAACTGCAGAACAGGCAAAAACCCGAGTACTATATATTGAGGGCTGAATTATAAAAATCAACATTATGAAAGAACTATAAATATTATGAAGTCATCAAAAGTCTCATCATCCTCATCTTTATCGTCTGCAAAGAACTTGAAAGGTGCAAGGAGGTGGCCCTTTCTAGTTACACGGAAGTAACTTATGTTTTTTTTTAACTCTGGAAAAAGCTTCTAAGATTCTTTTAATCACAGGTACATGGGAAATGTGATGTTGAGACAAAACAAAATAGTACTTCTAATTCTGAAATTGTTCTGGTAGATAAGAAAAAGTAATGCAAAACTTCTTTACAAATGAAGATTTAAGCATGCTAAAATGTCACATTGTGAAATACATGAGCTAAAAACTAAGATGCAATATAAGCAATGATTATCTAAGTTGACACTTATATTTGTCTTTTCAGATATCCTCATTTGTTTCTTATTTATCTTAAAAACAACATAACAAACAGATTTACTGTACTTTCAGCTGTGTTGCACTAACAACACTGGAAAGCAATTTCCACAGTTTGACACACCATTTCTCCTCTTCCTCTTCAGCTAATCACTGCACTCACACACATTTTCCTACCGAAATGGGAGACTCTCAATAACTTGAGCTCTTCTCCCTGGTGGGCACCACTCTCCTCTTGCCAGAGGATAGCTGATCCTTGCCTCTCTGTTTATGTAACTCTCTGACACTTGCCTATATGTGACAGAGCCTTACCAATGAAATGGGACTTTTTATCAGTTTCATGGATGTTCTCACATTTCTACCCACTGTAAATCTATTCCTGAGGCTGTGGAGACTGATTGCTACATATTACATATATATTGTGGAGGGTGCTCTCAGTGGAAATCTGCACACTGTACATTTTCTTTGAGTTCAACTACCTGTTTCACAATCAGCTTATGACTTGACTAGCTCTCTTCTATCCCACAGCCTGAGGAGGAGGAACAAGGTCAAAATATTTATTGTGTTCTCCCTGTTGTAGTAGAAACACTCTATGTCCACAAAAGCAATGGACATTGGGCTTACCAGGGTTGTTTATCCTACTGCAAGAGAATACCGGAGACTACTATCAGTAAAATAATATTCAACATCAAGATCAATGAAATAGTCTTTTCACAAACAAACTAACCAACCAGCTAAAAATCCCCTTGTTTCCATCTTTGCTGTACACAAGCATTCAGCATCTAATAGTACGTGCTTTAATATTTTCCCATAAATAGGTTAGCTTGGAACAAAGCAACCTCAGTATGAAAGAAGAGTGATCTGCCCAATTTAAAATTTGAACCAGCAAAGTTTTGATCAACATGAGCCTCCCAGACCTTTCAATGTACCACAGCAGCTCAGAATCCTGACACAGCACAGCCTTCAAGTAAAAGCCCCTCATAATAAATGTGCAGATTAGCAACATCTCAGTAGTATGGGGAGACACAGTTCTGTCTTGACAGGACACAGCAGGCCACCTAATCCTGTCAAGCTCATCTTATGGTTCTTTAGGGAAAAAAAACAACCAAACAAACAAAAAAACAACAAATAAAGACAACATAATTAATTAATTCAGGTAAAATCTCTATCAACAGACTACTGCATACTATGTCCTATGATTTGTGTCACAGCCGTTACACATCCCAGCTTTCCCCCAGCTGTGCACTGAGCTCTTCGTTCAAACAAATGAACAGCACCCTTCAGCACCCTCAGAGGCTAAAGCTAAATGACCCATTTCCCACTACTGTCTCTTTATATCTCCTGTTAAAAGAAGCAGCTCAATTTTTTATCATTCATCTCTCCTGTCTACATGGCTTTCCAATTACTATTAATTATTGACTATGTCTGGTTCACATCCAAATTTGGATGGAAATATTTAACTGGCTGAAGATCTAGTTATCATCTTATTTTTACAAGATGAATCAATTACAACATACCTGCTTTTGGATTAGTGCACTTAACATCAGAAAATATGCACTTGTTTCAGTTACAAGTATTCAATAAATTATGTGCATTAGATGACAACTTTGGTCAAAACCAAATCAATTCTAAAGAACAAAAGACAAATATTAAACACTTTCATTCTGAAATGTACCTATATTTCACTGAGAATCTCTACCTCGAAAAACATGACTTCAGGTTGAGCTGAGTGCTTTATTCTACTAATTTCAGGAATGATGAACAACATTCTTGAAGCAGCACACACTGAGTGCTCCCTTAAAGGTGAAGAGAACTACCTAATGGGATTTTCAAAATCACATAGCAGCATTGCTGCCTGAGACGTCAATGAAGCATTAAGTCCATTCTTTAATCATACAGAGTTTCTTCTGACATTATTTAAAATGTCATTTTGGAGGCACTTCAAAGTTCCCAAGCACTTCAGATCTCTGAAATTAGTTACAAAGCTAATGTGCTCAGCTGAAGTATATGAGGATAAAAATCCACTGCAACTTGGCAGGCGGTTCAGCAGATCCATGTTCACTGTGAGGCTCTCATAGCTTCTTAAGCAGAAGAAAAAGCCATGTAGCCATAGCAAACATTTTTCAAAAGTTGCCCATCCAGTCACACAAAATTGAAAATCCTTTCTAATTTCAGAGGTTGAGATTGGAAAAACAGTCCCTTGGTCTGCTCAGCCTGTGGCCAGCTGTAATAAACACAAGACGAAGCGGGGAACCAAAAAATGAAGGAAAAGTTTCTAATGGAAAGAAACCAAGCTCCTCATGCTACATTAACCTGACCACTGTTTCAGTCCAAATTATCCTTCTCATCCTACAAAACAAACTTCCTCTATTCAGAGAATTTCTATTTCTAAAAGTGAAAGAATGATGTTCTGCAGCACGCTCTGCTCTTACATCAACTTTTAAGCTCAGGATAATCAACCACATGGAAGCTGCTGAGGTTAGGCACTTTCTTAACAGTATCAATGGAAAACAGGAGTTACTGACACAAATAGTTGTTTACTTTTTTTTTTTTTTAACGGCTGATCTTTCTCAAGTTTCAATAGCAAGATATTAAAGGAAATTAAAAACACAGCTTTGAAAGGGAAAGATGTTTTTCCTGTTCTTTGCTGTCAAGACAACTGCATTTTTAACATGCGGGATGTAAAATATATCCTCTTATCTGGTGAACAAATATGAATAAAGAAATGAAACTATATAACTTAATACACGTTAAAAAAGTTGTCTCTTTCTAATGAAAACAGCCACTCTCAATCCTACTGAAAGCAGTTTACAAAAAGAACATTCATATCAGTTTTGACAAGAATGGAAACTCTGGCCAAAATAGAGACAGACATATCCCTGCCAAAACTGCCCAGAGAAATACTACAGAGCACCAAGGACCCATGGGGAATGTCTGTTTGACGCCAATGCTTCTCCCCAGGGTCCCACTGCACTGTCCCCTCCTGCCACCCTTCATTTTTTCTTTTCCCTACTGTCTCCAACGCAGGAGTAAAACTTTCATTTCAGAATGATGTGGTAACTAGGCTTCAAAGATTTTGGGGGGTTCAAGCTAGTTTCTTCAAACTGTAAGCGTCACAACTAAGAGATCAATTTGCATGCTGAAAACTGGATAAACCTCTATCCCAATTATTTGAGACAAATTTTAACCTGCCAATCAATCTTAACATTCTAGACTGAGAAACCTGGGCACCTAACCCTTTTCACAGCTTGGAGTTGGCTCTCATGACCAGTCCCTCAATGTCTGAATGCTGCCTATATGAGCTCAAGCAGACCAGGCTTACTGACCTCCTTTTTAGAAGAAACAGGTGGAATTCCATGTTGCTATTGCATTGAGTTTACCCTGGTTTTGTGGGCTTTTATTTGGAGCCTGAGAGTTTGTGTTCTGGTTAATTTTACCTGATCCACACTCATGTATTCCCAGTGGACGTAATAGCCCACAAGTGAATAATTCACAGGGAACATGTAGGTTGCTTGTAACACATCCTATAGTAGTTGTTTTGCATAAATAAATGATTGCTAGAAGGACTTGAACCTTGGTCTTCTATGTTCCTCTGGCCAAATCCACTGAGGCACTGTACCCATTTCTACTTTTTTTCTTTATTTTTGTTAGGAACACTGAAATACGTGCTCCTCTGGACAAACTGCCTGGGGTCAAGCAGGCACCTGACTGTACAACAGCAGGATTTGAATCTGTTTTCCAGATGAGTAAGCCATAGGTTACTCAGAGTCAGTCTCCATGTCTCTTTCTGCAGTCTCACATTTTAAAATAAATTTAAAATAACAAGTTTTATTCAAAAGAAAAAGAGAGACATTTTTTAAACTTAAAAAATTCAGGAATGCAGTTTTCCCTTGTTTTTATCTTCAAAAGTCTAATATGTACATTTTTTATTTAGTTTGACTTTTAAGCTAATCAGAGTTGCATTTTCAAGGAAGTTACCAATCTCTGCTAACACAAATTTCACTGCGATAAAATGCAAAATCCCAACACTTCCTAGCCAAATTAAATTTCACTAAAATCTTACTAAAGATTTTCAGAAGCTACCAGGAAGTGAAGGATTGTTCACTGTATCTTCACACGTTGCACAGCACTACTTATAGGAAGCAAATGTTACAGGTGTAAAAACTGCACTGGACTGGAGCAGCGGCTACCAGTGCACCAAGGTATTTAATTTTTTCTTTACTGTTTGCATTAAGTAGTTTATTTCATTTTTAACAGGCCACTTATGTATTCAAAGTTGCTTTAAAGAGTGTATCATGTCAGTTCTCTGCTAGGTCTATCGTTTCTGTCAATACTAGAGGCAAAGCAGACATAGCATTTCTTTTCAACTCACTAAAAACACACACCATCAATAACTCACTGCAGATTGTAAGTCTATCTTTCACTCACATCATAAATTGCATGTCAGCCTTTAAAAGCAGCTGGAACAGATCACAGCTTAAAGTACCAACTGCTGATATATATACATTTTTAAATCACATTACAGAACTCTACCTTTGATCATGATCACAAAGAGAACACAGGAACTTATTATTTGCTTCATGCAGCTAACCAAGAAGAAAATACTGTGTCTATTCTTTGTGATTACACAGTGTTAGCTAACATATCAGTATAGCTGCCCAACTTTTTTTAGCTAATGCAGGAAAAGGAAATAAGAGAAAAAAGATGCTCCCCCTGCGCCCCCCCCCCCCAAAAAAAAAAAAAAAAGTTTAACTGTATCAGAAGAGACAGAAATTTCCCCAAGAGAGAAGCCAAATTCTTTTAACTTATGTTGCTTCTTGATGCAAAAGCAAATGTGAAAAAAACTGATATACTGGATAACGAAAAAAAGCCACTACCGCAATCAGTTGTTCTCTGACAGAGTGGAAGAAGTAGTAATCATTTCACTAGAATGAAAACAAAAAATGTAGAACTTCTACATCTTTGAAAAAATATTACAACTATAACATGTTCCATGCAACCCATAATAATAATCTATAAAATAAAAACCTGCATGAATTGATGCTGCAGGGAAGGTCTCATCAGTCATGCTAGCAAAGGAGAGAGGAACACCACAGCTGTCAGGCATTATGGCTTCTTCATCCACATACACATGAAATGCTTTGCACTATAGATACCCCTTGGGTTAAGATAACATAACATTTTCTCCTTAAGGTTATTACATGAAAAGCATTTAGGACAGAGCAATGAAATTCCACCAAACACTGCAGGCTCAAAAAATCCTGGGCAAGTCAGCCACTCCACTCAAGTTATCAGTCTTCCTGCTTGCTCTGAGACAAACCCAGGTGATACGAATATAAAGGAAGCCCTGACAAGCACGCTACGGTGTAGAGAGGGAGATAGACAAAGTCTGGCTGGAGGAAACAACAGAACCCATGTGAAGAAGAGGAGGAAGATCCATAGGAAGTGAGTATATGCTACTACGCATAGAAAGGCAGAGCAAAATGCACCATGGTCCCCAATTGTCCATATGTAGTAAGATAGACTGTGGGAAGAGCAAGAAAATCCTATAAATTTCTAGCGGTCTGGCTCAAAGGATGAGCCTGCCCTGAATTTCAAGGAGCACTGGAAGAAACATGAAAACCATTTTGTTTCTGCAGTGCTGTTTTCTACATCACTAAGATATAAAACAGTACTCCTCTGAGCTATAAGCTCCCTTTCATTCATTTGTATGTTGGATGGTTATTCAGAGGAATGGCAGCTTTTACTTCAACAGTACAGATAAAAGTATCACACTGAAATTTAAATGTCAAAGAATACATACTCAAATGTCAAATACCAACAGACAAATGCCAACAGAGAAATGTCAGAAACACTCCCTTGTCTCTCACTGGATATAACTATATCTGCACAAACGCAGGCCATAGCACGATATGTAAAAGCAAGAGTTTTTCTGCAGTTCCTCTGGGACTGAAACACTGCTGGTTTCAAAAAAATCAGTATCTGGCAGCAATCTGGTTGCATTACTCCAAGTTTCTGACCCAAGCAACACATACAGCTTAAATGATCCCTGTTCTGCAAGGTGATGAATGGTATTTACAGATGCAACAGTACATCCAAGAGAGGTAAGTAGCGCAAGGAATTTGTATTGCAGTCAAATCCCACTGCTGAATTTGTTAATTCCTCACTAGATGAAAGACCCTTACACAATGACTTTCCATGTCAGTGCTTCTGGTGCTTTCCAGGTATAATAGTAACACCTGGAAGTTGGAGGGGACCTGCAGACAGCTTCTTCTAGGAACACGATAAAAATTGGCTAATAAGGACAAGCACATACAATATCTTGATACCTTCTAAATTGTTTGCATTTTAGAATGCCAGGATTATTAACCTGTAAGTACATTTCAGAAGTTACTGAATAAATCTGGGACCCAAACAGAGCTGACTGCAAATAAAATTTGGACACTCAAGAAATCTGAGTACTTTTTCAAATGTTGCTCACTTTAAGTAAAATCAATTGATTATTCATTAGGAAAAAAAAATAAATTCTTTGCACACTTGACTTGATGTAAACTTCTGGTCCCAGTAGCTTCAGTGGGCCTTCTGTCAGGATTTCACCCTTTATTATCTTCTGCAAAAGTACTTGGAAACATCTTAATTAGGTAAGATGCATTTGTTTAGAAATTTCAGTCAGCCTGCTAATTGCAGCTGCTTCCACTGGAGCTGAGAAGTTAAAATGGTTGGGTAGTTCTGTAGAGACCACTAAATACATAAAAAACTGAAGTGTACTTTAGTTAGTCTTGCTAACAAAAATTTATGTCACTCCTGTAACTATTAAATTTTGCTTCCAATACTAGTGGATCATATTCTGTAAAATATAAACTCTAAGATAAAACGCGTGACCTTTTGTCAAAGGAATAAAACCAACATCTGGCATTTTCACCTTAAAGAAATATTTTCTTCTCTATCTCTGATGTAATTGTTTCAGGATCCCCAGTTTATTAGGGTTAGGGCAGACACTGACTATAAATACCACAATTCTTTTAAATTCTTTTACATTCAAAGTAAATAAATAAATGTGAGTAAATAAGTATTCAGTTTGAATTATTGTGACCTTTTTTGAAAGATGTTTTAAGAAACAATTATTACATTCTCACAACGTATACACGACTGTCTTTCTAAAAAAAATTCCTTTCTCTAAAAACTACATCTGAACTCTTTCTAAGGCTTTCTCTGGATCACTGAATGTCATTTAGAAAAAGGTATTGGAACACATTAAATCAGTTCTGCTCTGGATTTTTTTTTTAAACTTGCTACAGAACATAATAAAAAACAGAAGGCAGACACTTATAGTGCAATATTCAACAGGAAAATTTTCCAAGAATCTCTTTAAGTAATTTTTGCAAAACAAAATAAAAATATACATTTTCAATATCTTATTTTTTAACCTTGATTTTCTTCTGAACAAGGCCTTGTAACACTGAGTTCCATGGTCTAAGGATATTCTGCTAAACTCCATTCTCTTTGACCAATTATTTCCTCCCAGAGACAATCAATGTCTCTTTGTCCTTGAGCTAAAATAAAGGGTAAACAAGGAAGTTCCAAAAAGCCTGTTTTGCACTCTCATTACTTTGCAGTCTTCTGTGTGACCTTGCTCATTAGTTTCCTCTTTAAACACAAGCTTTGAAGCACTGAAGAAGAGTAAGAAAAACTAGGAAGTCCCTTCATATTTCTGTTTTTGCAAGTTCTTTCCTATGGATCTCTCTCCCTTCTATATTTTTGTGAAATGAGAGAACACAACTGAATGTTGCACTCAGGCATTCACCTACAAAGGCCTGAAGTCAAAAGGGAGCCCAATTCGATCAATTAAATTAAATGAAGTCATATAGATTTGTGTTAGGAAAAACCACTTAGTTGCTCTAAAAAATAAATAGCTCCTAAATGCATAGCATGGAAAATAAATCAAACCCAAATATGTTGAAACAGACCCAATTTGTAGGTGAGGACTCATCCAACATTCTGATTGCCTAAAGGCTTTGTAAAGCATCCTTCCAAACGTTAACAAGATCCAGCCCCATTTAGCTTCTGAAGCATCTGTTGGGATCTCTGCTCAAGGTGACATAGCTGTAGGCACATGTGTGTATTAAGTTATTGACAACAGATGATATAATGGAACAGCATGAGCGGAATAACAATTCTGAAGAAAATCAAAGGAGAAATTCTAGGAGTTTAGAGTCAATTTTAACTTCTTATTTATCTCTCTCTTCTTTCAGAGCACTTATCTTTTTACTGCAGAAGGTATGCAGACAAATGATGTACTTCATCATACAGTGACACTGACACATGGAAGCAGTATACATGTATTAAGATAACTGCTTTGAGACAATCTCTTCAGGTTTCTCACCTATAAAAAACAGCATGATCCAATACACTAAATGAAAAAATTCTGGTATAAACTTTCAACAGGTTTATCTTTGAAGAATGGTTGTTCCCGAAAGAGCCTATCTATCTGTCTTCTATTCTCCTAAAAGGTATGATGTGCCTTCTGCATCATTCTCCACATCAGACAGAGGTCTGTCCATACAAATTGAAGGATATAGTTTGCAAGCAGAAGTCTGTTCCTTTTGCTGTGCATGTATGCAATTTACCCAAATAATCTAATTTGAAATATTTGATCTTTGTCTGGCAGCCAAGTACCTAACTTGACATGTTTTCTGTAAAAAGTTTGTAAGTACAGGATAATTTAGTAGAAATTCAAGCAAGGAATCACACAATTTTTGTCTATTTTGCAACAGATATTCTCTTCCTAGCTATGAATTTTATAGCTATGTATGTATAAATTTTAATCACTTGAAAACTGAGACATCTTACTGTAACCATAAGCATAAATCTGTGTGCTCTAAATATCTTCCAATGTAAGATCCACTATTTTTGAAATGGGCTGCCAGGCCTGCAAAACAACAGCCTTCACTGGCCTTCTGTGACATCCTACCAGCAGGTTAACATACTGCATATTATGAACAACATTTTGATCAACATGACCAACAGCAGTGCCTCTTTGCAATAATAAAATGGATGGGTATCTATACATTTAAGAATTTTCTACCATTTCTCATTCTTCTCAATAAAATATAACATGTTATCTGCCATCAGATATTTTTTTCTGTCAGGTTGGCACAAAAGAAAGATTAAAAACAATGAAGGAAAAAATAATATTTTGATTGAATATATGTAGCCTCACCTTGCGAATGCCTCTGCCAAGATCTTCTCCATAATTTGTCCCCAAAATTTCAAAGTGAACATTGGGATTCCCCCCATTTTCTGCAAATTCTAGTTCTCCAGTCAAGCCATTCACTCCACCCTATTGGGAAACAAATAAAGAAATAATACACACATGTATTTTTTCAAAACAAGAACGGAGTGACAACTCAGAAGTAGCCAGTTATGTTTTGTTTTTCCGGGCTATTTGTGTACAACTGACACAGAAGACATGTGCACATACATGCCATACATACACATATATACAATTAACAGAATTAGGATAGTTTCCTAAAGACCACATTTTCCTAAAAATTTTGAGCCCTAAATTGTTATTGCATTACTAAAGCTCTTCACAAATTCAACAATGCTGAGATTCAATACGAGCAGTAGTCTTACTTTTATCGTATTTGCACACCAACATTTGCTCTTTCTCCTGCCAGTAGGACATGAAATTCTAATCTATAAGAAAAACAGTTTCGCAACTAATTTTAGTGGAAGCAAACCTAAAGACAAATATACAAAAAAAAAAATTGTTTTTTTCAAACTTTTATCACTGAAAACATGCTACAACAGGGTATCAGGCTGAGTTTTGAATTAAATTAGTTGCATTTTGAGATCATATTGATCTGTAGAAGGTATAAGGGATTTGTTTATCTCAGTGTAGTTATTTGTCTGTTTTCCTCCACAAGTCTTCAATACTACTAGAAATACATCAGATAAGCAACAAACAATTTTCATGCTTGCTTCTACTTTGCTTAACATTTTAGGCAGAGGGGTTAAAATACTAAAAAGGAAACAGTGAGCATTTACTATAAAGAATCAGAACTGAGAGGTGATACATACTGCAGGAATAGTCAGAATATATTCCGGGGTAATTCAACATGGCACACATTTCAGCCTTTTATAAGAACTGTGATAAAGTGAAACTCTAAAAATCAACAAAGCCATGTGAAATGCCTACAGTGAAAGCCTTCGAAAATTTTCCTGTTTTTTGATAAGGAAAAAATTAGATCTTTGACCTACTTTATTCAAGAAACCTGAACAACATTTTAAGTATGCACATAAAACAATCTGCATCTTTACAAAAACCATACAAAATGCATAGCTTTTCTTCAAAACGTAATATGAGTATTTTTCAGTTCTAATCACTTCTCCAGTTAAAGGTTTTAATGTGTGAAGTGGAAAAAAAATGGAAAATAAATTATTGCAGAGCAAAATACCAAATCACCTGGCAATTGCTGAGTCATGATTTTAACAGCTCTGTTCTCATATCTTTAATTTTGCGAAAATGCATGTAGGAGTACAGTATTTGCATTGCAGATTAGTGTGACCTGAAAAAATGCATGTGGTCATCCTTTGGTAAAACATTAACATAATTATCATCGAGGTAATACCTTTAAATCTTTAAGATTAGAGACTTGAATTCTCATGGAAACGTTTTCTGCATATTTCATGAAGCCCCTTTTAAAGTTAAAAACAAAAAAAAATCTTTGATGTATACATATTTTTAACCTTTTCTATAATCTCTACTTTTTGCATGAAATGCCAGAAGGATAAAAACCACCTCTGATTAAGAGTACATCTACATACTCTTCTGCAGAATGCCTTTGTTTCATTCTGCACTAGGCGAGAGCCATAGGGGCAATTTTGATGCACATCACTATGGCTGGTATTACATACAAGACCCTTAACTAACACAGCCAACAGATGCACTACCAGATTTTGAAATGGAATCTCAATCCAAATCATTGTGTAAATTTACTTCCCTTGATTTTTAAATGAGCGCAAATGTTGGAGCAAAATACAAACTGCAAGTCTGTAAGTTATTTTTATCTGTCTGAAACCTGGCAGTAACCATAACAACAAATTATCTCATTCATCTATTTGGAAATCTTCTCATGCTTCAAAGATTTGTCATATACGAGTGTTTTTGATTAGAGTTTTCTTTCCTAGACTGTGCCCACCTGAAAATAGAGTAATACCAGCTCAGATTACATGGGAATGTTCCTGGCTTGGGAAGTGAGGGAAAAAAAAAAAAAAAAAAGAGTCAGAACAGAGCAGAACCACCCATATAATAAAAGACAATAATGGAATCCAATAGGGAATTTCTTAGAGGTTCTGACACCTTCACCCTACTTGGGACCTGCCTTGTCAGCCCATCAGTGAAGGTCAGACAACCCTATTCCAGATATCTGCTACACTTTGATGTTCCACAAAACCTCTTTATGTGTTTTACTGCTCATGAGTGAGGGATCAGCGCAGCATATTGCAGAGTATGAGTTTCAGGACAGTGTTCCCATTTTTCTGCATAGTCTTTCACCCTCTAAAGCCCTTAATTGACTTACTGCAAGTGTTTTATATCCCTCCTCTAATGCATAGTGGAAGGAAATCACAGAGGAAACGGCCATCTGCATGACAGCTACCGATCCAGTAACTTCCTGATAAGTTTTTCAAGTTATGTCAGCATTAATTAAGACAATGGGTAAGAGTCAAATTTTTCATTCCATTTAACTTGTAGAAACAATGCTATTTGGGAAAAGAAAAAGACAGATTTATTATCTACTCTAAAATTCCTCTAAGGTTCAGCCACAACCATGCAATTTCCTGACACGTTTAAAATTGAAGAATGAAATGTCAGTTGTTAGAACAAAAATGTTTTACTTATGTTTCTGATTACTGCTCTGGGCTTTGCAGAGCTACTATAAAGCTTGGTAATATAGTGAAAGCCTACTTGAGTCCTGTCTAGACTGGCAAGATAAACTACAGTTTATATACGCTTAGGCACTATTATACTGCAAGGAAGTCCCTGAAGAAAGTATTATTTACCCAACAGCCAGGACTTCACATGGGAATGCCAGCTTACCAGTCATTAGTTTTAAAGTATATCACTTTGCTATTCAAATTATTGTTATGCTCCGACATGGTATATTTTGCAAATAAGAAAAAGAAAAAACAAACAAAGAACAAAAACTCCTTGTGGCTGTTGGTAGCAAAAATGCTGTAAGCCTCAAATATAATTTTGTACTGTAATTTTGAAGAAATTTGTTGTTTAAAAAATTGCTGAGTCCACAATCAAAGACATTGTTTTCAGGTGCCTGCAAAGACAAGCTAAGCTACTATCTGAACAAAAGTTTGGCATCTTTTTTTCACATCATTACTGAACATCACTGACATATCTGAGACCAGTTAACAATTCCTGTCCATGATTCATGAAATAGCACAAGTTACAGTCCATTTGCCTCAAAGGAATATTCTCCATGCTGCTGCTAGCACTAAAAATTTGTTGTTTGTCAGTAAGCTAAACAAATGTGACTCGGTAGAGATCAGACGAAGAGATATATGCATTAACTTGATGTCATTTTTCTGAGTTGATTCTCCATGTAATCCTACTTACATTTATTTTCAGGCTATTCTGGAAGATTAATTTTTCCAACAGTAGAATTATTTTCTAGTAATAATTATTACTCTCACTGTGAAATAGCTTTACTGACAAATATACAACGTGGCATGTGTTTTGGGATAGTTCCTATTAGAGAAGTGAATTTATATATAATTGCAAGAGCTGGCCAAATTCATTAGTTGGATTGTATTTCCTGATGAACCTAATTATTTATTCAGTTCCATAATGCATAGAAACAGATATTAGATCTTTTTTCATTAATTTTATTGGCCTTAAAATGGTTTTTAGACTTTATTCAATCAGTTGAATTCACACAGTAATCGAGCTTTTGGACTTTTTTTTTTTTTTTGTAGAAATAGTGACCCAGGTATCCAATGTTCAACAATAAAAATCACTCAACAGGGAAAGATTCAGGGAGCCATTCTGTTATTTCAAGAAATCTCTGAAACTCTTTAAACCCCCCTTGTTCTCTGCTCTTCCATATTAGATCATTAATCATAAAGAAACTATTTTCTCTATTTACTGTCAGATTTCTGCTATTTTTAGCAAGTGGTGCTGAAGGTAAATCAGCATCCCTTTCTTTTACCTTCCTCAGTCTGTAGCTTACACAGATTTCCCATTTCTTTTCCTATTTTTCCCTCCAGAAATCAGAGGGACATGCCCCTTGGCAGCTAAAATGCTGCCAGATAATGCCGTTTCTTGATCTCTGACTCTAGAAGACAGATTTTCTTCCAGAAAAGCTTCCTCAATAATTCATCTTTCTGCTTTCTTAGAGGGAAGGAAGAGCTCAGCTGTGACCAGCAGTAGATGGCAACATCACCTCCACTTGCTGCTGAGACCAGGAGAACAGCTACTTCACTGCTAGCCCTTTTCTAGGGGAGGCAGCCTGGAATTAGTCATCAGTTCCTTAACTGTTTCCCCACCACCACCGTGCTTGACTACAATGCAACACCATCGAAATCAAAAGGGGTTGAGGGGCAGGATGGGGAAAACTGCAATTCCAGCCACTTCATACAGATTGTTCTGAAGGCACAGTTAAAACTGTGCAGAGACTCTTAAGAATGTACATTTTATCTTTGCTCTGAGCTATAGCAATATTTTCTTATTCCAGCATATGCTATATTCTTGAAACAGCGGTGATTTCCAAATGAAAATTCAGAACCTTTCATTCTGAAACAGTTTAAATGACATCTGGCCATTTTTTTCCCCCATTTTCTGTCAAGATTAAAATGAATGGTATGTTTATGAGAAACACTTATTTCACTTGTTTCCAGTTCCACAAGGCCAGGAGGGAAAAAAAATTTGACGAAAAAAAAAACAAGATAAAAAATGGAAGGATTCTCAAGCAGAGAGATTAAATGTTTTTTATTTTACCTTTCACTACTTTTTTTCTGTCACTTCATCACTGTCAGTGTTTTCATTTCAAAATAAACAACTGTGATTTCAAGGTTCTACATAAGCACGTCAGCGAATTCAAAGAGAAAGTACATCACAAAACTGAAACAGGACTCCAGCACTTAGCAGCAATTTTTAGCTCTCTGGTAAAGATGCATAAACATTGGAAATTTCTGTCTGTAACTGTAGGTTTCATTTTGGTTTTGAATTTTATCACGTTGCTTCCAGAAATTCATCTCAGCACAGTGCGGTGTGTAAGAAGTACTTTGTTTTTTTCATTTACACCTGTAAAATGGCTTACTATCAAAGCCATCTCATTCAAATAGCAGAGAAATCCAAAGGAAACAGGAAATAAGCCTAGTTACCTGCACATGTCAAGAATTTTCATGACTTTCAGTTCATTTTCTAGCAAGCTAACCACATCTCTGGATCTGCACTTGCTTCTGCTTTTTGTGTTTCTTTCATATTTTACTGACCATTTCTATTCACATTTCCTGTCAAACTGATCTTCAAGATGGTGACAGGAGGAGTTTATTTTATTCATCACATAATTTTAGGGAGGTGGGAATTTGAAGAGGATAAACTGGATGTGCTAGAAAGGGCAGCGTAGCAAAAATGGAATACACACCGTCTGTCTGAAGTGCAAAAAGATGCACTGGTGGTCAAACACAGTATGAAGGACATTTATATAGGACAAGAAAATCAGTCGCACATCCACAAATGTCACAAGAAAGCAAATAACTGTAAATGCAAAAAGTCAGCAGTCCTTTTATTGGTTTTCATTTCAAAAGCAAATTCAGAGTTGCTAGCAGGGCTATCAGAGTTTTCCTAAAACCCAAGTCAGATAGTAAAATCTAATTCTAATATGCAAGTGGGTATTTTGACTTTTGTGATTCAGGCTTCCTATTAGAATTTGAATAAGTAGGAACACGTTTATTAATGAAAAAGTGCACCATAATATTTACAAAGTGCATGCTGATAATGAAAATTCCAGAGTTAGCCTTGCTTGAAAAGTAGCTTGAAATACATGAGACTTCCAAGCATGGATTTGAAAATGCCCTGCAACACTACTTTAGACCCACTTAAAGCCAAAACCTGCCTCTCTTCTGGATTATCTTTGCAGTCTCATGACTTTCTATTAGAATGGAAACTGAGGACAGCCAACAAAGAAAGCCTTGAACTTTTATTTGGGAGCTACTCTGAATTGGATTTGGGACTGGGGGGAAAAAAAAAACAAAAAAAAAACAAAAAAAAGCCAACAAAAAACAGTGTTCAAAGGAGCTTTATGTTTTGCCTGCATCATCATAATTTCTAGTGTAGTTAAAGACTTAATACAGAGCAGCAACTTCTTGAAATAACATTATATTTTAAATTATTTTTCTGTCCTTTTAGGGAAAGCCATAAATAAAGAACATTTCTTTCTTTCTCTTTTTTTTTTTTTTTTTTTTTTTTTTTACTGTCCTGTATTGTTTTGTCTTTACAATGGAGGTACTGACAGCACTTTAAATGTAAATATACATTACCAGAAAGTACATGCAGCCAAATGAAAAGGCAGTTTTATTAAAGACATCAATAACATGAGAAGGCTGAATAGAATGCCTTACACAGAAAGGTAAACAAAGAACCCATGCATATTTTGACTAAATTATCACCATGAAGGCTGTGAAATTGCCTCTTAAAGATGTGGGTCTTTAAATATCATGATAAGAAGGTATAAGTAGGAAAAATATATTTCAAGCTGAAGAACAGTAAATGAGTTTTGGGAAGGAACATTATTTAGGTATGAAGTAATAGTCACAGAGAAGTAGTGAGAGCTTAACACTGGATAAAGCAGCCTAGTCTATTGTAAGAAAATGTTCTTTAATGACATGATGTATACTAGATGACTTCAGACTTCTTACTTTCATTTATATTATTCCACTATATTAATTTCAATAGCAGGGCAACAACAAATTCCACAGAACATCAATTGAGTCTAATTGTCAATTTTTTTTCTGCCATAAACAGTAAATCTAGTACATTTTTCAGCTTTACCTTCTACTCAGCAATACTTTTTTCAATGGGGTTTTAGTCTCTAGTAGTGTTTGGTACTTTTGGTGGAAAAAACAATATACAAGTATGACACAAAAAAGTTAAAGAGTTTTCATTCAGATATTGAGATCATATAAAAACTTTTGGTCTGATAAGACACCACTGTACTGAACAAGAATAGTACACATCTGAGAAGTAATTACCAATGCAGGTATTTAAGAAATCAGTGATGAAGAAGTACAGAAAAAGGTACCTTCTTGATGGTTTCCAACATGGATCGTCCTCCTTGCCAGGGCTTTGAGTTCTTCCTAATGCAGGTCAGGCTGGCCATGCTGTGCCACTTCCTATCCTCTAGCTTCTTATGAAAGGCATTTGCCAGCAGAAGGACAGTGTCATATATGTACAGATTAGAAATCTGTAAAAACACAAAAAAAATGGAGTAACAGCATATTACTTGTGTCTCCTGACAGCGGCCAGAATTTGTCATTTATTTTGCCTCACCTATAATCCCTTGGTAATTAAATGACTTATTTGATATTAAGAAGAAACCACAAGAGTAAAAACATCCCCTCTTTGGCTCTGGTAGAAACAGCGGCTGTGGTCTGTAATGCTACAATTGATTTGCAGCAACAAACTATTACACACATGAAGTACAAATAGTCCAATTGCTCTTACAGCTCCACAAGAAGGATTAAAAGCCCTACTTGTGAGAATCAGCATACTTCTTTCACCCAGATGCCTAGAACTTTCAGTTTTTCCATTGTTAGACATTTTGAACATCATCAAATTCTTTTTAAGGCTGTCTGTTCTTTCAAAAAGCAGCCACTGTGAAAAATTAAAAAATAAATCATTCTAGGACTTTTTTTTTCTTTTTTCTTATTTTTTTCTTCAGGCAACCATGGTGGATGCAATTTATTGTACAAAATCCGACCCAGTGAAATCTTTCCACTGTGTACTATTGCCCTCCGGTTGTGAAGTTTACAGCATTTTCTGTCAGAGCATTTGGCCATGGCTATTAATTCATTGCAGTACCAAAAAAACTCCCAGACATCAGTGCTCCTGAACGCAAGTGCTCAGTAAGAGACAACACTCAGAATTGAGAAGGACCCATGAGAATACTATTTGTAAATAATCTGTTGGTCATTTGAAGCCATAGGGCCTCCTGCGGTGATTGAGGGAAGCTCTCTTTCCTCAGCTGTACTGCCAATGGAGCTATAGAGCATTTCTAATCCCTGAAAACAAATTAGCCATCAGCAATTTCATAACTGAGCCACAGTTGCTGATATATATTTATTTTTTCTCCATCAGATATGCCAAAATACATTTTCTAGAATTGTGAAATAGGACGACTGCTCTGAGTGAAGGTCTCCCTGTATAGCAGTTCTGTTCAAAGCCTTTAAGGATCCTTACAACAGGAAATTCTTACACTTTGTGGAGAATACGCTTACTCTGCTTCTTGAAAATATCAAAAGATTGGGAATGTCTCGCAGCTATTAGTAGTGGATTTATGCAAGGAAACACAATAATGCTGAAGATTTGAGACACTGCTTGGCAAATCGCCTTAAAACAGGAAAGGAAAAAAAAAAAAAAAAAAAAAAAAAAAAAAAGGACCTCTCTTTCTGTCCAACCCAATCCATATACCTTTTTTTTGTTGTTGTTTTAATGTTATTTATTTTCTCATCTATATGTTAACTTTGCCTGTGTCATTTACAATCTGTTCTGTACAGTTTTCACAACAAGGTTTTACGACAGATTCTTCCCTGGCCTAGCATCAAGGAAGGAGGTGATCAGCCTCCCCACCCTGCCAGAATTTCCTGGGTCAATTTTTTGCTTCAGTATGCCTTACTGAAGGAGATCTAATGATCTGTTATTTTTCCTCCCAACAAACTCCCAAGATTCCCTATTGCCTTTTCAACTCTATGCCGTTAGATTCAGAAATGCACAGATCTTGTGATCTTTATACATACATATACATCTTTTTCTTTAAATGACAGTAATACTTCACTCTATTTGGCTCTTCACTCTTATTCGAACTCCTTCCATAATATCAATGGTTCTGACAATTTCCATTTCAGTATTCACACAGGAATTAATATGCTTCCCTGCAGATGATAGGCTAGGCATCACTGTGCATGACAAGATTAGAAGCATGGACTGAGGATCTGGGTTTAGATTGAGTATTTTTAAAATAACTTGGATGATTTATCTATTTATTCCCTAAAACTATAAAATATTCAAAGCCTTTCAGTTAAATCCATATTTCCCAAAGAAAACATCACTAAGGGGACTTTTGTTTTAGAGGGAGAAAAAGGAATTACTGCTATGCTATGAGACATATTTATTTTAAATATGCCTTCACCAAAGGAAAAAAAAAAAAACATCTCTAGAGAGAACAGGCAATAAGCTTGCTAACATGACTAAACTGGTAAATGAAGGGCTACAGATGCCAAGTCATCATTTCCCAAGAAAATGACATTGCTTTCAAGGTAGTTTTCAGAACCTAGTATCATGGGAATGGAAGACTGTTTTCACAGTTCATGAGGAAGGATGCACTTACTAATCCAAGAGAAAGATAGTTAGTCCTTCATCAAGTATTAATAGGGCTCAAGGGTACAGAGTTCAGCAATTATTAAGCATTGTTACTCTTTTACTAATAGTACAGCTTAACATTTACAGCAATCAATCACTGATAATATAATGATAAAGACACTACAATTAATTTCTGGATCTCAAAATCACTCTTCCATTCCACTGCCAGACTATACTTCATTAGTAACTGTATTGACACACACACAGTGGGGCTGCAATTTAAAGTCACTTTACATTTTTATTCAATTCCATGTATATTTACCAGGACAATTAATTCATTGTTTGATATCCATTACTGATACTTAATCTGTTCCAAGTCTCTCAGACTAATATCTGGACACTTGCATTACCACGCCATATGCAATTGGTTAACCTCCCGTTGAAGTAATTCAGAAACCAGATATGAATTTTTGTTCCAAACTACAGGAAAAAAACCCACATTTCTTTAGCAATCAGACTAAGTGATTTATCTGGATTAACTACACTTATTTTACTTATCTTTTGACTGTTGCACAGGGCTTTTAGACAAAATTATGATAGTGAACTTTGCAAACTTCCTGTGCTTTCTGAGGCTTACAAAGCAACACAAATTTATAGAAACTGCCATTATGAGTAGGACAATCACAGAGACACAATGAGAGACCTTTACCATGGTCTTTTTCAGTGTTTTAATTAAGGTGCTGAACTAAATTAATTATTCACACAGCCTTTAGGGGGAGCATTTTGGGGGAGCGGGGGGGGAGAAAAGGGGAAAGAAAAAAAATCTCCCTTCATGATTTCCAGAGAATATTTCTGATTAGTCACAGTTCAGTGGCATAAGAAGAACATTAGAATTTCAATTTATAAACTGTTCCAACTTCCCACTGGAATAGAAATTAATTTATAATATTGCTGGGGAGAACAAAGAAACACCTAACAAACCCGAAAGCTATTTGATTCTGTGCATCATAAGAAGACACAGGGGATACTTCCTTTCACTGTTTATCATTGTTTCACTTGGCTACTAATGAAGGACAGCCATCTTGGGGAAAGCAAGAACATAGAAACTGAACTGTGCAAACGTTTAAGTCAAACTTCCGTAATTCCTTTGAACAGAAATGTAATGAAGGCCTCAAAGGAAGATTACAGCTATCAAAGAGCTATGGCCTATTCTTGATCAAGAAGAATAGCTTAAGGTGTAATACAATCCCACCTAACACATTAAAGAGAATTTACCAATGTGAAGAAAACAAATTTTTGATTTCTAGAACTTTTCTAGAATAAGTTCACTGTTGTGAGGAAATAAAAGTTAAGCTGAAGTGAGCAACAAACAAAACATGAAGTTTCTTATTATTACGGAATGGCCTGGGTTGAAAAGGACTGCTAAGACCATCCAGTTTCAACCCCCCTGCTATATGCAGGGTCACCAAGCACTAGACCAGACTGCCAGACTGGATGTGGCTCTAGGCCTTGAATGCCTCCAGGGATGGGGCATCCACAACTTCCTTGAGCAACCTGTTCCAGTGTGAAACCACCCTCTGAGTGAAAAACTTCTTCCTAATATCTAACCTAACCTCTCCTGTCTCAGTTTAAAGCCATTCCCCCTTGACCTATCACTATCCACCCATGTAAACTGTCATTCCCCCACCTGTTTATATGCTCCCTTCAAGTACTGGAAGGATTATTAACAGAATTCCTGTTTTCTGCATTGCTCTAATAAGTAACTTAGTTCATGAAAACTGCTTCTTGTGATCACTAGTGGCTGTATGTAATTATCTCCTCACTTTCTATGTACGTTCCATGGACTTCCAAACATTTTCCCTAGGACCACGCAGCCACAACAGAATGACACAGACTTTAAAGACTTTATACAGCTCTTAAATAGCTTCTGCTGATATTCTGTGCATCAATTGAACTTGCACAGGCCAGTTTATTTTAAAACTACTAACAAGACCACTGTACAGTATAATATGGCCTTTTCATATCATCAATAGGTGTTTATTGGCTATTTTGTGAGCAATTAATGAGACAATGGCTTTCATTGCTAACCTGAAACATGGCAAGACTGGTCACACTTTCTTCCCCCTTAACATCCTAAAGTGAATTTAGGCAAGTTAAAACTTGCCTTTAAAATTTCCTATTTCTTTTCCATTCTTTCACTCCTTCCTTTTGGCACCACAACTTTTCTCACTGCTGCTAAGTCAGGTATGCTCCTCCTGCACCAGTGCCAATATAGTCATCTTTCCATAAGTTCACACAGGACTTGACAAAATAAATAAATAAACAGATATTTTAAGCCAGTTTCACATTTCTTATTTGCCATAGCTTTGTAATGACAAAGTGTAATCGGATATATGAAAGAGAGAGAGGGAGAGAGGACTTGCTCACAATTGTGATCTTGCTGATAAGAAGGCTCTTATAATTTACAGAACTATAACTTATAATTACAACCACAGAATCACTGATAGGATTTATAATTGACAGCTACAAAATAAAGGCCTTTTAGGAACACAGACACATACTGAGGTACCTCCACAAAAATACTTAAAACAAATGATATGGAGTGTCCCCAGTAAAGGCTTTTCCATTGGCAAGAAGTTTGAGTTTGAGAGCAGGGTAGCAAAATTACTATGCTGCCTGGAGATCAGGTGACTTTCTTTAATTTTTTATTTTTATTTTACTTGTTTTTTTTTTTTTTACTTGGGTAGTGCATGAGTTTTTGTCCATCTGAACTGTTGCTTATTCCCACCCAACTACTTTCCTCAGTCACCATTAAACTGCATGACAGAAAAGAAATGAAAAATAAACATTAAATTAACTAAGCCTCTGGGGAAAAACCTTGAAGTTATCTACAAAGACAGTTCCCAGGTGGGGATATAGCAGTATGTAAACTACCTCCATGCTTTGGGAGAAAGGGTCCTTTGGATCACACAGTGATGAAGATATTCTGTGGTTGCCACGGAAACAGCGCTGACTTATGTTTTGAGGGACAGGAAACGTCTGTCGAATAATTGTTAACCTTCCAATTGACCTTCTCACCAGTTCTTGCACGTCCAAATCACTGATTTCCTGGAAGACAAGGCAAGGAAAACAATATGCATAAAAGTTAAAATACAGACATTTTACTAGCTCATCATAAATGAAAAATAAACTGAGAGCATCAAGAGATGTGTGACTGTTACAAGGCTAGTGCCGAGCTCAGCCATAGCCTCATGAAGAACATACAAAAGAAGAACATAGTTAGCTCATTAAGAGAACTGACTACCACTCTTTCAACAACTGCAAAAATTGTTGTAAAATATACCGCACCCACACCTCACAGAATCTCTGTAGATGTAATTGGGCTTAGTTGTTTCATTTTGGGTTTCCTCTTCCTATCCTTTTGCCTCTGATCTTTTACTTAGAAGTGTTTCACAGCATTCTTAGTAGATAATGTATAAATCAGTAGGAAGTCATAGCATGATGTATTTTTAAGAGTAGGATTAGTTAGGCTCTGTGAAGGTACTGACAATTATTCAGTTCTTAAGTGTATATTTCCTAGAAAAAGAATGTCAAGAATGTGCAAGTTTTTGAACTCATTTGCCCACATTCATATGTGAAACATTAAGCTTGAAAGATTAACTTTAAGGCAGGTTAAGGAAATCAGAAGAACAATCCTGTATACAGTATGAGTTCCTGCAGCTTGATAACATAGCATTTTACACCACTGAAAAATGTGGCCCTGAGGAAATGCAGGGACAGGCAGGGCTCAGGGACAACCACAGCTGGCTCCAGCCCACACATAAAATCCTAGTATTTAGATAAACACAGGCTGTTTCTAAGGACTGAATTAACTTAGCTGGCAATTTTCAAGGCAATCCTATGTCTATTTTTTTTCTGCAAAGCAGGAGTAATAATCTATAAAACTGCTCAGCCTTCGAAGTAAAACTATTTCTCATCATACTGAATTGTTTGTCCATAATCTACTTTAATATCAGAGGCTGATGCCCCAAAACGTTCCAGATATTTAAACTTGGGAGATTCAACCCAATAAGTGGAAGTTCTAGAGTTGCTCCCATTAACAGCCTTCATTTAAAATACCTTTGCATACAGCCACAGCGTATTGAATGTCGGATTCTCAATTTCGTATTTTTAGCTTTTAACTTCTGAAAGAATTTAAGTTTTCTGCTCTGTTATGCCTATAACTAAACACTGTAGTCATTCCTGCATCTAAAGTTCTAATGCATGCTCATTTCTTAGAAGAAACCAGGCGACAGATTCTAAAGTGAACTTTCTTTATTGAGAAAAGATGGCCAAGGTTTTTAAAAACACATCTCTTCAAAAGTTAAGACAACTATTCTGGCACTTATTGATGTATTTTTTGGGGCTTCAGTTAATGTTCTTTAAATGAATTAGTTTGAAACAACAGGTTTGGGCATACTGGGATTAACTTGTTTTCTTTAAAGCTTGGAAGAAAAACAAACGAGATGTAAATTTTAACTTCAGCTCTCTTGACTACAATATAAATATTTTATTCATTTTCACAGATTGTCATAGTTTTTGAATTCATCTGTTATTAATGTTCCTTATGAAATATAGATTTTCCTGCAAACAAAAATAACACATGGTATCAGCTGTGTCCACTGTAATATCTTCCATTTCTGGTCGATTAATCCTTAATGTACCATAGATAATGATTTCTCTCAGCTTAAGATGCTGTCCTTTCACTTAGTTTGTATCATTTTGCTGGCTGTGAGGTTAAAAAAATGCTGTTTTAGCAAAGAGCATGCAATTTTTAAAAATATTTTCCAATAATCATAAACAAGAATTCAAGAATCTTATCTAGATTTTAAACTATGTCCTTTCTGGAAGCATTTACAAATTTAGTCTGGTTTCATTACACATCTGTAATAGCAAGACTCTTAGAACAGTTTTAACAACGTTAAAAAAAAAGATTTCTGAATAGCAATTCTACAGTGCTAAATAATACTTCAGAAAAGATTTTGACTTTCATCTGGTTAAACATTCATCTTTTCTCTCTTAAAAGAGTAATTTTTTTTAATATGTAATCAGCATTTTCGTGCATTTTAATTAGAAAGTTCTCACTTTAAGCTTTAGGTTATTATATTTTTATACAACACCTGGGAACTAATAGCAGAATCCACACAGCAAAGAGATTTTCTTGTGGTACTAAGGAAATATAGGCATCAATAGAATAACAACTATCATTTTAAATGCTGTGAGTTCTACTGATTATATCACAAATTCAGATTTTAGGTTAACTGGAAAGCAATCCCATACAAACCCAGACTCAACTTCTGCCATTTGCTATGTATTTCTTTGCAATTTCTTAAAATTTGGCACTAGCTGAGCGATGAGCCTTTTATATAATGACTCTTCAATATCATCTCTCATTTGTGAATTTTGGATCTGACTTAAGAAAACTATATAAAGTAACTATTGTATGAGAGGAAACAATTTCCATTTGCACTTCAAAGTAGGATACAGTATAATGATAGAAGGATGGCAGATGATCTGTTATACAAGCACAAAATGTCAAAAAAAAATTACAAAGTTGGCCAAGTTGAACTGAGTTGACACCTGTATAAATTTAGGCTTGGTTCTGTGGGCTTTTCTAGAAAAATCCAAAGCCCAAGATAAAGTTTCGAACCTTTCTTTGAATGTCTGAACTCAGAATAAGGAGAGACTGCCCTTTTCCAAACTGAACATGAATAGAAATTAGATGACCATTTCATCCTACTACACACGTTAGTAAAGAAAAGTCTGCAATTTAAAATGCATAGGTCTGCACAGATGGAAAAAATTGAAGTGAGAGGATCATCTCAATGTATCAGGAAAATATTCCAGTGAGAAGCAAGACATATACTGGTCACCTGGAGACCAAGCTGAACTAGTATGTGTGCTATACCCTTTCTGTATTTTTCCAGATCTCTCCTGTGTCGTTACAGGTAAACCTATCACTATATCTTTTCCCATAAACTCTCCCATACTTCTTCCTGAAGGAGTTCTTTCATACTCTGATGCTTCTGGTAATTCCAAATCTTAATTTTGCTCTTACTTGATTCATGGAACTTTTGAACTAATTTACTTGTGTGACAAACTTGTCCTCTCTAGCCTTTTAGAAGGATACATTTATTCACACTTGATATATAAACAGAGAGCACATATCCTTTCAGTCTTTGTTTTCATAGGCTACCTGGCCGACTCTTCTTACAAAAATGAGCTTTTCTGTGCATTTGTTCCAGTTTTACTTTAACTCTTGTTGGTCACAGTTGTGCATATTGTCGTAGATAGAAACCTATCAACACTTTTTAGTGGCTTTAATATTTCTACCTTCTCTATGGTTACTGTAAACATTGTAAAATGTTTCAGACTCTCCTAGAGTAAATAATAATAGTGGAGAACTGGTGGCAGCCTTGAGCATAGTAAGATGCCCCTGAATGCTTTAACAAAGCAAAATGCTTGAGACAGAAATTGATTTTAATTTAAAAAAGAAACATTAATTAAAAAAGAGCATAAAGAAATCATTCTGCAAGTGTCCCTTCTTCAGGCCCACTAAATAAAATTTATTTTACTGTGCAGTAGTGATTTAGTAGTTGTAAGGAAATATTTTACTACCCTGGGATTTTTAAGGTTACACTTACTACTGTGCAGAAGAAAACAACAACAACAACAAAAAAAACCAAACAAAAACAAACAAACAAACAAAAAAAAAACAACAGAGAAAAACAGAAAGGGAGAGCGCAAAATCAATTTTCATGTCTTTCTTAAAGGCATATTTGATCATGACTACATTCAAATCTATGACTCTCACAAATTTTAAGTACAGAATTGTACCATCTGCTTTCAAGCCCCGAAGAAAGAGAAATACTTATTTGGAGAGTGGTTCTTCAACAGAATCCAATGATCAGGCAGAAGAGATTTGTGTTATTTGTAAAGGACTAATAAGATGTATTATGCTTTTGCAAATTATTTCATTTTATAGGAACAACATTCCTCCTCCCACACATGCAATTCCATTTTGATACAGTTTCCAAGCAATTTTTCTGTATTACCTAAAATAGCATCTAATGTGACAATAAAAATTAAGGAATTCTTTAAAGGCATTATTATATTTAAAGCAAGCGACTAAAATAACAGATGTTGCCTCAAAAACCCAGGCAGATTCACGATCACAGAACTGAAGGTGGTATTTCCTACCATATTATTAAACTCAGTAAGCACACCGTAATCGCTTAGTGCAGTCATGGAAAGAAATACAGCTTATTGTGGTACCTTACTGCAAGGAAATATTTGTCATATATGGATTTTGACAAACAATGGATTTTCACTGTATTTTAAGGTATCTTAAATTTTCTTATCGGGTGCAAGAGAAGCACTGTTGTAGTTAATAACTGTAAGTGATCTATCTAATAGAGGCACACAACCATGGATGTGTGAAAGTTCACTATTGAAGATTTATGTTGCAGAAAACCAGGCAGAGCTCTCAGATCACTTCACAGACACATGGAAGTACTACAGTCATCAATAGTTAAAGGACAATCATATCAAATGGATTAGTTTTGGATGTCAAGCCAGCAATTTTATGTACTGAAGTCCTGGATATTACTCCACTTCTGCTGAAGTAGTGGTGTTGTGATCTTAATACTGAACTTGCAAAATGTTGCAATAAATAAGTTATATTATGTCACATTCATCATTCAGGAAATATTTCTATTTCTATTTAATTTGAACATAGTGTTACAAACTAAAAGAAGAATAGGGCAAAACATTTTTTCGTTTCATTTCGTATCATTATCTACAAACTTTATTACTAATCTGATCTTTACATCCACAAAATATTGAACATTTTGAAATCATTGAAATCATACAGATCCACATGGATCACTGAGTTCAATTCCTAGAATCAACAAACAGAGCTTGACAGTAAATTGCTTCAGTGGGGATATGAATTTAGGTCCAGAAAAAGATTAAGCTGAGATAGCTGAAGAGTTAACTTTGCATGGTGTTAAATGTGTTCTTGTCCTCCACAGATGACAGCAGGGATGACTGAATGGAATACAAAAAAGATTTTAATGACTATGTTTTTATAGCATGGCTAGTTAGAATGAACTTAATTTCAGCTTCCACCATTTTGCATACAAGAGTATAAAGCATCGAAAGGGTGGTGCATGTTTCTGCATACATCACTCAGCACTACTAGCTGTGGAAAGGAATAGTTTTGGAGCAGAGAAGACAGTTTAAAGTGGTAACTACTTCTATTGCTGTGCTGTTTAATCCACTCCTATGTACAGTCAACAATGCTCAGAAAGCAAAATTTCTTCCATAAAGACACTAATTTTTGAATACAGAACATAAAGAAAGTATGTGTAATAGGAGGTTCTTGGTTTTCTTTTCAGTTTTTAGAGTGGAGGAGTGGACATATAAAAAAAGAAAGTACCTACTCCCAGTCTGTCTGGGAACTTTATTGATACTGATGCATACACCTGTCTTCTACTGATAGAGACTTTGTTCATATCTTTTTAAAAAATAGTAACTCTTAACTCAGAAGAGTGCACATCAACTCCACTTCAATATTCCACTGATGACAAATAATTTCTAGTTTAATCTGGCAGAAAAGGAAATGTCTGTGTGCAGTTCATGTGACCATCTGTAGCTTAGAGTTGGGTTCTGAGCCAGAGAGACCCACCCCATTCAGTGCTGAAGAACAAGGAAAATTACTGGTCAGGGGAAATGCAGGGCCCAAAGCAATAATTTCTGCTGAACCTCGGTTGTCTTCACAGCACTTAATGAGGCATAATTCTCTCCACAGAATGTTGACTAAAAGTTCGCTCTTTTAAAGGAGAAAGACAAAGTATGCTCTCACTGCAAAAAGCTGAAACTTATTATTACCTTGAAAAAAAAAGCTTTGAAAGCTTTTAGACTACTAGTGAAAAACTAGTAGCAAAGTATGAAAACAGAAGAGCACAGTAAATCCAGAGTAGATCTAGAATTCATATGCAATTTCTCCAAGCTATCTTTAGTTTTAAGAATATGCAGGAGATGTACAATTTACACACTGGGTAGCGTTATCTCCTCAGGGAATTCAGCCATTCTGGACTTAAATTGCTTTTCAGAAAACAAAAGACAAAGTGAATGCCTTCAAATCTAGCACAACTGCACTTTCCAAAGTTTTCATATGCAAAGCTACTTCACACTGACTTGCCATATTTTAGCTGACAAGCGTTCATAGCAGAACCTATTTCACAGTTTAAAATTAGGAGCTCCTTTTTTCTTTTATTTTCCTTCAGGAACTTTGATATATGATCTGGTTCAGGAGTCCACCAAAAAGTCTTCTAATGATACCTATGGTTTTGGGTACCAATCATTACTGAATTCCAGATGAATATTTACAGGAAAGGGAAAGATCGGATTACTAATTTCTTTTTTTAAATAAGAAAAGTAAATGAAATATGAATGAAACAAAAGCACTTCAGTACAAAGATCCATTATGAATGAGAAATGATCTTAAGGAAATCCTCTAAAATTGTCAGTTCAAGTACTCGGTAGGAAAATTTTTTTGTTCAGTTTATTTTTCATTTATTCATTTAAGCATTTCTGTTTAAAATAGGCAAGAACGAAACGGCAAAACCAAAAGACTTGGCATTCTCTTTCTGTTAAATGTTCACCCTCTCAGCAGGGCCTGAACTTTGTTGTAGCTACTGCTTCCTGCTGGCAAAGGCAAGACCAGTGTGAATATTTGTCTGTAAGCCTGAAAACAGGATTCATACTTCACAACAATGTTCACTTGACAGTTACCTCATTTATAATGATCCAGTGACAGTCGAAAGCAACCAAATTAGTCTCCACGACCTGAAATAGAGAACAAACGAGCTATCAGTCAGCTTGCTTATGAAAACCAGAAAACAACAACAAAAAAACTTAAATAGATTCTCTCTGCAAATGACAAAAATGGAAGCACATGCTCTTCAAGACCTTTGTTATTCAATTGAAGGGAGGGAACCTTTAGCAAAATTTTGTGGAAGCATTTGTGTTATTGTTTGACTTGCTGATTAAAGTTGAAAAATACGCTTCACTGCTGGCATCACTGAATAGAATATGTTTCAGTTGACTGAGGAGAAAATGAAATTATTTTTGCCTTAATATTGTGCGGAGAGAGAGCAACAGAGAGGAAGGCCAAAAATGAATATCAAGTAACTCATATCAAATTTCTGCACTCCTGCCTTTCTAGTGTATGCCTATGACATGGAAACCTCTGAATTAAAAATTAAAAAATAAAAACAAGCAAAAAGAGCCAACAACCTTGAGATGCATGGAGACACAAAGCGGGGAGAGAGTTTCTCTTGAAAAAGAGAGCTGTTACTGGGATGATAGACAGTGGCCTGTCCCTAGCTATCTGCAGAGAATGCCTCTAATCCTTCTCCCACCATCACCTTCATTTCCTTGCTAAAAATTATTCTAGGAGATACCTTTGTACTGGATTGAAATTTTATTACCTAATTTTTCTTTCTCTCAACATTATCCCTCTTGAGTTCCCTTGAGATCCCTTCTTGAGTTCACTGCTCTTGTGGAAAGCCATGTTTGATTCACAGTAAAGAAGAAAAGTACCAGGAAATCTATAGAAAAGGCTTACTTTTTTTTTTTTTTTTTTTTTTTTAAACAAATAAAACTGATTTGACATTTACTCCGAAATTATTTTAAATAAGTCAATCCAATTTTGTTTTTATAATCAATGTATACAACTTGATTCACCATTTAAAACCGGTGAATATCTAAAACAGCGTTTAATCTCAGAAAAAAATTAAAATAAAATACAAAGACAAAAATTGAAACAGGCCTTGAAACTTGCAATGTTAGAAAATTCATGTAAATAGGTTGCTCTGAAAGTAATGCTTCCTCTTTATTTCCATGGAAACTACAACTTATACAAAAAGCATACTATTTGGTAGGGCAAATTCTTAGCTACAAAACACTATCAACATAGTCACCTCTGTTAGCTATGCATTTTCACCAGTAATGAACACAAGAGCTTGCATGGCATACTGGTAAAAGGCTGCAGCAGCAGAAGTGACCTGCTGTTGTTGTCACCACTTCAGAAACACATCCACCACCTCACTGTGCTCACATTCCTTTGATCATCATAAATGTTCAGTAACCATCAGTGTATGTAGGTACTATTTTTTCTACATGGAGTAATTCAAAGACACACCTTTGCTTCATACACACTTCCACGTCAGACACCATTTTGCCAGACAGCTCCTCTGCTGCCGTCTGTCACACAGCAAAAAAAAGGAATGGAATTATTGCAGGAAGGTTCAACCTCTACTGCCATACCACCACCATCTATCTCTGACATGGCAGGCCAACATATTAAAACAGGAGGCATTACTTTTGGAGGAGTTCTTGTGGGTGACTGGTGCTGGTCTGTTGCTACTTAGATTAATGCATAGCAAGCATGTTTGCCTTTTAACAATGACAAACAGAAAAGTAGTTGCCAAGGATGGCTGCAATTTATTTAAAGACTCCATATTGATAACCTTCATTATTAATTCAGAGGCCATTAGAATCAGGGTCACTGCTTATTTAGTACAATGACAGGCAAGATTAGAAATTCTGATCTAGAGAGACTAGGGAAAAAAACCAAGAGCAGCAGTATATGAGCTGAGATCCTATTTGAAACTCTCATGGTGCCAGAAACTGGGAGAAAGGAAGGCCATCACTGTTAGTGTGCTCATGGAAAATTATTTATCTTAGGAGCAAGGTCCTTGCTTTATTCAGCATTTTGGTTTGTTACTCTTTCTATGTGATAACAACAGCGCATTTTGCCATGTTCCTTTGATGCTGTCTTACATTGTCCACAGAAAATTACCCTGACTACACTTCTCCAGATAAGGCCTCCCAAGGTTCCCACTGGCTCTGAGACAGCCTACCAGGAGAATACCCTCAGATTCAAGGCTTGTGGTGAGGTTAGGGAAACAAAAATGATTGTGCTGCGTGAGGGACTCCTCAGCTCTTGTTCTGCCTCAAAATGCTACTCAATTGAATCTTGAGTTTCAGGTAATTTCTTTAAAAGGATTTGGTTTTGTGTGACTACTTTGTCTAGGCTATCATATTTAAATTAGAAAAAGCCTTTTCAACAGAGTGTGGTTCTAAGAATCAGCACTGTTATTCAGTGCAGCTCAGAGACAACTTGAGCAGGATTCTGGAAGAAGCTTATTGGTCTCACTAGTTACTCAAATAGCTCAGGCTACCTGTGATAGATTTACTTGTAATTTGCAAATCTTAAGTTGAAAAATACTCATTTTTCCATTGCAACTGAAATTTCTCAGCTGAAAAATCATGTTTTATCCATTAAAGTTTTATGCATTCATGAATCTACTTAATATTAAAGCCATTTTCAAAAAGCTTATGTCAGCCTGAGATAAACTTGAAACGTACTCAGAGACATTCAAACTAATATATTCTAAGTTTAGATGGGCTATGAATAGCCCACAATTTTAGAATTCACTTTTCCTTTCATCCTATTGTAAGCTGCTTTTTTGGTATTTTCCTTAACCCATCCACACAAAGATAGTACTAGTATCAAAAGTAGTTGCCTAAAAATGCAAATAACTTTGCCTCCAAGAAGTCTTTTTTATTATTGTGTGTTTTTTGTTGTTATTGGGTTTTTTTGTTTGTTTGCTTGTTTTGTTTTTATAAAGTGTATTTATTTCTAAACTTGGATCTAGCATTCAATTATTTCAGGACTGCCCATTTCATCAGGATCAAGATCATGTGTCTCAGTTTCTCACTTCTGAGCATCTCTCACTGCCCAGTATAGACAATATTATTCAGTTAATTGACACCTTCTCACTATGTCTATATGAATTGCAGGGCGCTATATTATTTTCATTATCATCAGTAATGGCCTTCCGGTATTTTACAACTATTGTGCTTTTTACGTTTTTCAGTGTAGAAAGAAAATAAACAGAACCTCTGTTTTACAGAAAATAAATATGCGCCCTTTGGTTTTGACACTTGAGGGAAGAGGTTGTTCAGTCCTAAAGTTTTCTTCAAATATGAACAATTTATGATTACATTCATAATGTGACTGTCAGAAGATTCTCTCAATCAGCACTTACTATGCACACACTTACAAGTTCCAGACTGTATGAAATCAATGCAAAATAAATAAATAAACCAAAAGCTTGCACCAACATAGCCTAGACCAATTATCTGTCAGCAAAACAGTTATAACTTGACATGGCATACCTTTACAGTTATGAAACAGTCTTCCACAATGCCTTTGTCTATCTACCGACCTTGCCTACTTGTTTACTTTGAAAGCCACTGCAGAATCCCTTAAAAGGGATGATAACAAATAACACAGCAGTTAGAAAACAGCAAAAACAAACAGCAACAACAACAACAACAAAAGTGTGTCTGGTCCTGCTAAAATTGATTATAACCAAAAGGTACATAGAATGTAGCTTCAACAGATGTATGTGATGAACTTGTTCAGAAGTTTCATATGACCAATATATTGAAAAAGTTGAAATGTATCTGTTATCTGAGAGACAATTTTTTTTTTTCTGGCTGAAATTCACACATTGTGATCTGGCATGGATTTATGTTTTGTGCCAGCAAATAATGACTATACAAAATACCACTTGCAAAGACACAGGGGCAATAATGTAAAATAAATCAGATATCCTGAATATTAGAAGCAATAACAATTTGATGAAGTTCGTAGGAGTTAGAAACCTCAAAACCTCCAATATTTGAATACAATGCGATTTTCAGATTCATCTACCTGTTCTGCTGTGTGTGACAAGGAGCCCTGCTGTGCACTCCAGAAAGGCCAGGGAGAGATTAGAAATTTCCATACAAGACAGAAGGTGGGGAAATGTATTGTTTATACAGCTCACCTCTTAAGACAAAACTGATAAAAACTACAGTGTGCATTCCAGCTGAATCCTACAAGATATTTATTGGCAGAGAGTTGCCCTTTTCAAAATAGAATTAAACCATGCACACATTCACAAATTCTCTTTTCATGCTAACTCTAGGGGAAATTGTACAGCAATCCACCTGTGGGTTACTGAACACACAAAGCTATATTCAACCCAACAGTGTCTCTAAACCTAAACATAGCTGGTAGCTGAGAAACTGTGCTTACTCTGTTCTTACTTCTCCTTAGGCATTCACTTACTGCCTCTTTTGGAGATGAGATATCAAAGGAATCTTTAGTCCAACCCAACATAGCTGTTTTTATGCTTCCAAATGTATTTTGTTTTCTTAACTGCAATGAAAAGCAGCAGTTAGAAGCAGCAGAATCTTATTAACTCCATATCAACTGTTGTGAAGTTCAGGCTATATCTATTTACTGGGAGAATAAATATTTGAAACTAGCTGGCTGCCTTTCTGATGCTTGCAACAAAAGCAATACTAAATAAAGCATTTTGTGCTGTTGAGGTGGCACTTCTGATGAGGGTCTTCACTGTGCAGGATCATCCAGAAGTAGAAGAACCTCAGTATGAAGTTGCATCCTAGCAGCTTGATGGACAGTGGCTCACGCATTCCTGTCTCACTGAACTAAATCAATTCTGGAGAATATGCAGAAGACAGACAATATAGCCACCGACTTCAAATAACAACTTTTTTTTGTTGTTGTTCAATCAGCATTTTTTCATTTATACGCCTCTAGTATTTGGCTAATTTTTATTGCCAAATCACATAATTCTCCATTGGTAAGAATCAAAGCAGCACTTGAGCAGGACAGTTCTGAAACAGATTGCATGATATTGGGGGAAAACTAAAAAGATTTCCTCTCCACCTACTCAGTGCCTGCTCAGCCAGAAAGTTCACACTGGAGTGTTTGAAAATACTGTCATTAGCTGCATAACTCCTGCAGCAAATAATACAGCTGTCGAGCATTGAGTGCCATTCATACAGTCATAGAAGTCCACAGCAATAGATATAAAGTATCATTGTTAACATCTTTGTAACTTCAGAAATGCTCAAGTCAAACTTCAGCAGCTTTCCTAACACTTTTCTAATCTATTAAAATAAATCAAACTTCTGCTTCTTGAGGAAGGTGTTCCATTTAGTCAAATCAGTGAACAAGAAAATGGATGAAGCAAAATATAATTTTCTTTCTCTAAAGAATTCAACTGCACACCAAGGGAAATTTTGCATAGAGCAGAAAAATGCTGTCAAGAAGACAAGCAATAAGCAAGGACAAACCATCTGTCAACTGGCAGTAACTTCAGAACTCCTGCATCTTTGGAAGAGGCTGACAATTTATCACAACTATTTCTATTGTTCATACTCAAACCTCCAAATGGGCTAAATGTAAGACATTCCAAAAATAAATAAATAAGAAATAAATAAAGCAGCAGCATTGCCAGCATGCAAGCTTTTCTCACGATAATCCTCATTACTTCTCAGAATAATATTTCTCAGAATAACAAGCAAGAAAAATACCTGCCCAACAAAAGAAACATCCAGTTTAATAGAAGATAGCATTAAAAGTTTTCTGCATCCCTTCTTGCTTACAAATATAGTCTTATAAAGGTCCTATATATCCTGTATAAGATACACAGAACAGAGCCCTTACCAAGTAAACACAGGTAAAGTTTTCCATGCCTTCAAAATTCATCTCCGTATCTAGAACGTTTCCTGCAAACATCTAATGAACAGCAGTGCTGCGTGGATGGACAGATCCACACAGTATTTCCTCACCTCAATTGTTTCCTGTATTCCCTGTATTCCTGTATTTCAAACAACTCCTAGGCTCCAATTTTAGCTTTGCTACAGCTGGGACTGCTCTACAGATAGCCACTCTGGCATCATGACTCATTTCTCAAAATGATGAAGAAATGTCTCCAAATAGAACTGAACTTCATGTTAATTTTCTGCCCCATAAGAAGCTGTGGTAGAGACTAGAAGTCTGTTCTTTCTATGGAACCACCACCAAGCCAAATGAGTTTTTCTTTTTCTTTTTTCTTTTTTTTTTACAGAAGACAGCAGATGGCATTGCAAAATTACTTGTTTTCGAACTGACTAGTACTGAAATCATTTATAAAGTGATTTTTTAGTTAGTTTACCCAAGAGTTGAGCTGGAACATAAACTCAGTACTAACCTCTTCCAAACAACCTCTGTGTACAATATACCCCAATTACACTCACTTGTAAACTGAACTGCACTATTCCAGCTGGAAGATTGCTAAACTGCTTATGTCCAATATCATTAGACTTGGTGTCTGTGTCTTTCCATAGATCAAGTTTTTAGAATCACCATTTCTGTATTATATAAGCAAGTATGTGCCGTGACTTAATTATCTCTGCTAAGGATTGGCATTTTTTGATCATTAAGATATGACAAAAATTGGGCATCCTGCACAGCTACATGAGGCAGGGAGCTCCCACTGTGCAAAAATCTGAAGCAAGCATAGGAACTAGGATGACATTTCTTAACATTTCCTTTAACTGAAGAAAAAGTGGTTTGACTATCTTGAGCACCTGGAGCTGTCTGCCATACTGCAAATGGATCTTCAAACAGTAACATACAACCCAAGAAGATTTACATAGGTAATGTGCACGTAGCACTAAAAAAAGGGTAAAGCGATAAGGCAAACACTGGAGAAGTAAATGGACAAAGTTGTACTACATCAAACTAAATGTTGCAGGTCACCCTGACTCTGCTTTTTTTTTTCTTTTTCTTTTTCTTTTTCTTTTTCTTTTTCTTTTTCTTTTTCTTTTTCTTTTTCTTTTTCTTTTTCTTTTTCTTTTTCTACTAGTGGCTAGTTCATCAAGCCACAACCATTTTATCAGGTTTTCTGCAGCATTCATTCCTACTGATGCCCAGCAAGACCTTTTCTGTGTCTCTGCTCTTAGCCTTTGAGCTTCTCAATAGGGAAATCAGTTGCTGATTTATAAAGCTCACCAGAAACTAAAACTCAGAAAAATCTCTCTTCAGCAAAGGTAATAATTTTTGAATCTCATTTTAATCTCTAACCATTTCCACATTTGAGATGAAAAAGACATGACAACATCTATTATTTTTGCTCTTATGGAGCAGCATCATTTTTCTGGGATCCATTCCCCTCAAGTTCCTTCTAAGAAAAATGGAATTCTGCAGGTTAAATCAGACAAAGAATTCCCTAGGTCACTAATCATATAGTTATCAAGCATTAAAAGGCAAGCTTCTACAGCACTTTGGGGGAAAGGAAGTCTTCCAGTACCTTCTGAGGACACTGGAGATTGCTGACATGGCTTAATTTGCTTGTCTCATGAGAACACGTTTCTTTGAAAAAGAAAGTAGTTGAACTACTTGATTGGTTTTCTTTCTTCTTCTACCAGATTTATTTCAAAAGATTGTACGTTTAAACTAAATGAAATTGAGTTATTCCACTAAAAAATTAGTTTTATATTGATTCTACTTGCCATCTTTATTATATTTAAAACAAATCAAGTTCCAGGGAAGATTTCATCTCCTTTGTATTAAGATTTTTAGATGTAAGGGAGATTTTAAGAGATTTTACGGTCAAGTAGAGAGATCAGCCCCAAACTAAAAGTGCATACAGTGTAAAAGAAAATCAACAGTTGAACATTTAATAAGTATATATATATTAAAAAAAAGTATTAAAAAACCCCACTACACTAATACTTCAGAGAATATGACTGTGGGCTTGTAATAAGAACTCTTACACAAGCGTTCCTTCTGTCTGATTGAACTGATTGTTTAATTTCTTTTATTTCCTTCCTCAAGAAGAACTCATAATGTGCTTATTATTTAGGAATCTATAATCAGAAACCCACTCCACTTTGGAGGTCAGCCAGTAAACTACAGGTTTAAAACAGTACTCATTAGATGCTTTCTTTTTCAGGATCTTCTTTTAAACTTAGTCTCACAATTTCTAAATTTATGTTTTGATTTATATTCTAATTATCCTTATAAAAAGGGCTTATAAGAGCTGCTGTTATGATACAAAACAAAAAACCCAACAACACATCTCTTTTGAACTATGCTGCTTTAACTCAAAGTCACGAGTACAACATCATACTACCTGCACTCAACTCAAACACTCAAATTCTCAGTGAACAATAATGTAATGTATCTCCTACCTGGAAACTGCATATTCCAAAATAATAAAGAGATTCAAACCATCATGGATATTCTGATATGTTAGGCTTATGTACAATTGCCTGTGCCTCCTCTTCTTAAGAATGTCTTGAAATCTCTTCTACACATAACTGGATTTTTTTTCGTTGTAATGGTACTTTTCTCAACCATCTCTGCTCTTCAACTGCTACTTTCATTTTTTTAAGCTGAAATCCATTTGAAAGTTAGAAAACTACATAGAAAACCTGAGTATCTCAGTTGAACGTGGGCTTTAAATTAAACCCATTGTCATCATATTTCAAGCTGAAGAATCAAACATAAGTCTAAATCTATGTTCAAATCTTCATATTTTTTTCCTTTGTGAAGATTCAGAGGTGATAACAGATTTCTCCCAGCTGTAGTTTTAATTATCTCACCATCCTCTACACCAAAATACATGCAGAAACTACCCTTTGAGTGAACCACCTCCAGACTGAAGGCTGCTGGCATGCATTTCGATATAGGGAAAATAAATGCATTACTGATGTTGCCTTTTTTTGTTGTCAAAACTTAGGATATAAAGAAGCCTTTCAACCTTTTAATGTGACAAAAGAAGCTCAGGAGAATAGCCATTAACTCTAGGCTTTAACTTGTATAGAAATCACTGTCAAGTTTGATAAAGGGTCATTCTTAATGCATGCTTTAGGTGACTAGGCTGCTAGTGAAGAAAGTTTGGGATGCTGCAGGAGAAAATAGAGATGATAAAATAGTATCTGTCAATTTCAATATGTGCTCTTTTGGTAGAACATATAAATATGTAAATTCATATTTTCATGTTTCTTTACTTCTGTCTCCAATATGGAATTATATAGGTAATGTGTCTGTCAAGGCAGGAAACAGTTAAAAGTGAAAAAAAAAAAAACAATGCACAAGATTCCTTCTAAGTGTACATTAGCTGGCCTGACTGCACTCAAGAAAAGGACACTGATTCAAATAAAACTTGTAAAGGAATCATGTACAGCTAGTAATTTTGCATAACCTTACCCTTCTCATCCGTATCTGATTTTACACCTCAGTAATTCAACAGATTGTACTACAGTTGCTCTTGCTCTACACCAGTTTAATGAGAAGAACAGTCAATTAGGATGGAAATCATAGTCAGAAAGAGGGTGAAAAACAAGGGCTTTGAGGACAGACTTGAAGGAGAGAAGCAATAATATCAATACAAGAAATAGGGTCACTGATTCAGAAAGTTCTTTGGTAGTGTGAATAAACACTTCTACATTGTCACTGCTTGAACACACACACACATACAATACACATACACACACAGCATCAATAAAAACTCATAGATAGAATACCAATTCCCTCAATGGTAGCTAATTTCGAGAAGAAAACCTTCCTATCTGTTTCCTATCTGTTCCTAGCTTCAGCAACCAAAAGAAAGCAAAATACTGACTAAATTTGAAATAGTCTGTTTGACACCATTCTTCTGTTCTCTGTTACTAGAGGTGGGTGCTCTTTTTAAATGTTTAAAAGCATTTATTTAGGGGAACATTTAAACATGTAGACTGAATTTACACCAAGAAGTTAAAAATGCAAGGCTTGATCCACCTTCTTTATCTAGGAGTATCAAGTGACTATTTTAAGGCCAGACTCTCTCAATTGCTCAACATCTATAAGTTAGCCAGATTATCCTCAATAGGAGCTGCAGAATGCAGAGAAAACTCGCCCATTCCATTTAGATTTTTAAACTTAAGCTGAGTGCCTTAAAAATCCAGTCTTGATTAAGTTGGCAGGATGTTGCGTATTTTTTAAAGATACAGAAATGTAGTTTCAACTCCTTTTATACTTGTTAGAAAATTAAAATCCCATCTGCCAGTGTAACAGGGGAAACACTGAAAGTCACGTATTACAGAATGTAACAGTGCTACTATTTTTCTTTGTCACTGTCCACCTTTAAAAGGATCTGTTGACAAGCATCAGCTTGACATTAGTGAAATGGAAAGTACTTCATTTTCCTATCACAGGTGTTATTAATGAAGGTCACTGCTCAAGAGACAAAATATCACTAAAGCCATCAGCCTTCTGTGCTCTTGAGGTTTGTGGAGGTGCTACTCCTGTCATTTCACTTCTCTGCAGAGAACAGCAGTAGCAGAGGTTCAAGCAAGATAGCCTGCATTTTTGACTTGTGCACAAACAAAGCATTCAGCCAAATAAGCCGACTGAAAGCACTTTTTTCGTGGCAATAAGAGTTCAAGAATCAAGAACAGTTTAAATGAATTCTATCTGGCTGTAGGCTTGGAGTTCCCTGTGATAAAATCTTCCCAGAAGTATGTGTGCTAAAACAAAATTTATTGTAAGTGTACTGAAATTATTCTGACCACCAAATGTGAAGCCCATCAGCAATGTGGTTTAATGCTTGATAACAGATCAACAAAATGCATGGCTCCTACTAATAGTCCAACATCACTCTAAATCCAGTTCCACACTGGTACTCACTGAATCTTTGAAAAGGTGTGGATAAAAACATCAGCCTGTTTTTCATTAAAGTTCTAAATTTTCATAGAATCAAATAATTGCTTGGGTTGGAAGGGACCTTAGAAAGATTACCTAGTGATCACCCTGCCATGGGCAAAGGGGCCACTGACTCCACCAGGCTGCCCAAAGCCCCATCCAACATGGCCTTGAGTATCTCTACGGATGGGGCACCTACAGCTTCTCTACTTCTGTGCCAGTGCCTCACCACTCTCTAAGTAAAAAATCTATTCACTTCTCAAGCCAAGACTCAAGACTTCACTGTCCAAATCCTTCTGGCTAGCATCCCTTCCCTCTAGAGTATGAACTGCACCCACTCAGCTTGGTGTTATCAACAGACTTGCTAAGCCCATTGTCATGCCATCAATGAAGCAAAGTAAGCAGCACCAGTCCCAAAATATACCCCCTGAGGGACATCATTTGTCAGTGGTGTCCACCTAGACATTGAGCTGTTGACCACAGTTCTCTGGGTGTGACCTTCCTAAATTTATTTTCCTGGTAAATGCCTTCTACTTTTATCCATTTATTTATTTTTAAATTCCTGCTATTACCCTACTTTTAACAAGTAAATGAAGGTAATGCATAGTTTGGAGGTTTATGATATTGCCATAACATAAGCTTGATAAGAAATTTTTTGTCCTAACATCGAACAACATGGTTCACAGTCAGTTTCTTCCTGCAAAACTGCTGGGCTGAAATCTATTTTCAAAGATCCGTCTACATACCTTAGATCTGATATCCTTCAAGTTTCATTAGAAGTTGTTAACAAGATATGTAGTTCAAAGTCAATAAAAAGTACTCCATGCAATGCCATGTTCAATAATAATAATATTGGACAGATGTTAGCAGATAGCAGTTTATCAGTGACTCAACAGCACAGCCACAAGTGCTCCTTTACAATGGCAAGGTGAAACTTCCTAGCCTTCAAATATGGGTAGATATTCTAAACAGATTCTGTTTCAGGCTGTTAAGTACAGAATGCAAAGACTTTATTGGAGAAGCAAACATTGCAGAAAAGCACAATGTAACAAATACAAGCAACAGAAAAATGGCAATTTGAGCCATTCCATATAGTTCCTTAATAAATCACAGGAATTCACTTGCTAAGAATTATTTCTCTAGAATTTTCATCATGGAACAGTTGCTCATTTCTTTTCACTTACTAAATAAAGAGGCTTAAATTAGATCCCTAGTATCATTTTTTAAAAATAAATTGGAAATCTGGTGGAGAAGAGTAAAGAGAATGGGAGAACTTTAAGAAGATTTGAGAATTCCCAGTAAAGGAAAAAGCAATGCACATTGTTAAAAAGAGCATTGGTTCTGCATTTTAGCAGCATTTGTGGAATTGGCAATAGCCAGTGAAAAGAGCTATAAAGAAAAAAGAAGACAAACACTTTTGCAAAGATAAAATGATTAAAGATCACTTCAGCCTAAACCTGATTTCAGCCTAAACCTGATCTATATTTTTTTCATAGAAGAGAAACTTACAGCATCATTTTTAATTGCTTCTTTTTTCTTTTTCTCAAGGATAAACTGATAAACATCAGAAACTCAACTTGTATTTATGGTAACAGTTCCTCTACAGTCAATGCAATTATTCAGTCAAAATTACTCACGTGAGAAAAATAACTCATCTGTATAAGAGATTACAGTTCCAGGTCCCTGATGTAAATTATGAAAGGCCCATTATATAGACTGTCATAATTTTTCCAGAATCACATTTCTTTCTCCCTTAGGTACTGTCAAACATCCTTCTACCTCTAAGCACTGCATTTTCATAGTGTTCTTTCAATCATCCTTTTTGACTAACGTGAACCAGAGCTGTGATATATGTTTCCTATTCTGACTATTAATATTATGGGCACATCGTCTTTGCTTTTGGACGGTGATAGAAGCAAACTGACAGAACCAATATCTAGACAATCCTTGAAGTGATACATGAGCTTTACACAAGAATGATCAACAAGATAGAGAGCTATTCTCTCCAGACTGATTGATAAGAAAAACAAGTTGGCTATAAGGCTGTATTTTCAACTGGGAGTAAGTACAGCAGGAGTCCTTTGTGAGTATCCAAGTATGCAGACAGAGAGCAAAGCTGAACCAGTTAAAAAATAAGAAGAAAGAAAAGGAAAGGCAGAAAGAAAGAAGTCACAATGATTTCAGAAGGTCATTATTTGGTCTATTGTGTGGGAGGTAGAACTGCACATTTGTCATGAAGAAATAAATTACAATGAATCTTGCTGTGGACCTCAGCAAAACTCTGAATGCATGCACATAATTATGGTCCATCACAAGTCCAATTAAATCCCAACTTAACCCAGGCAGACAGGCTAGCACAGCACAATGAAGCTGTGTGAAATGTGTCAAGAAACTGCTGGAGCCATTTTCTGAAGTGGTCAGGGACAGGAATGGAAAAACCTTCCCCTCCTCCCATCCCTTCCCTGTCCAGGAACATTAGCTGTGAGCAAGAAGGTACCAAGATCACTGGAATGGGATGTAAATTTGCCACACAATTAAACATAGAATCTCAGACACTTCTATGTAGCTGTACTGAAGACATTTTCATATTCTCATTTAGGGGCATGTTGCATTCCCTCCAAGTGTTTTTTTTTTTATATGGTGCTGCCCACTCTGCTACCTGGGCACCTAAATCCGCAACAGTCCCAGAGGCCAGCCTGGAGTCTCTGTGCTCCTTCATCTGATGACATCACGTTTGATCTCTGTCATTGCAGCATCACTGAGATAGAAAGAAAAAAATGTTCCTGTTTGATTTCAGAGGCATGGGAAAAGTTGAGCCTAGAAAGCCTTCACTGGGTAGGTTTTTTGTTTGTTTGTTTGTTTTTAATTTTTACCTAGATATTTCGTTTCTGTTTTTTCAGCTTTTCTGACTCCTACCCCTCTACTGAGCAAGAGGCCACCTTCTGCCTGGACACCACAGCAAGAGTTGCTAGGGAAGTTTTGATGTGTCTGCTTGTTACTTTGACTGGCAGAGCCTTCAAACCCTATGTTTTTATGGTACCCTTTTCTTATGCACACAGTAAGCATTTTCACTGGGAGAATCAAGAGAATCCTTTAAAAAAAAAAAAAAAAAAAAAAAAGACAAAAAAATCTCTGTTGTAATTAACCAGAAACTTGGAGAGAGGAGGAAAGGAGGGACTTTACATAAAGTTAATGAAAGACAGATACGGATTAAATTTCAACTAAGTGAGACAAAAGCTCTAAGTAATCAAGAGAAGTTAAAGTTCAGTTCATTTTCTACACTGGTATCCTGGAAACATATTTTAAAAAGCTTCATTATTGCGATGTCTGATGCTTGCAATAAAAGAGCTACAGGTAAACGTAGATGTGTGCCAATGAAATAAAACAAGCTTATTTCCTTCTTTACATGCAAGTAACATATACTGATGATGATGTGTGCATGCATCACATATTCTATTTACTTCATCTACTATTTCCTGTCCTATATGTTATCAGTCAACTTTTTGAGAGGGATCAGGAATGCATCTTTGTACATGTGAAGTTGTCCTTTACAACAATTTATATTCCACCTCCCTAGATTTACCTCCTAATTCAGGTATTTTCCAGGATCCTAGAGCAGCCATCATTCATGGTTACCTTCTTAAATTGACGATGGGTGAATTTTCCTCATAGAAAATCATAGAATATTCTCTCTAATGGAAAAGATTCAAAATTTGATCCATGACCCTCTCCATGCTATGTCTCCAAAATGGAGAGACAATCAAACTTGCTTAATGTATATTTATTTCACTCTCTCCTGAGGAAAAGATAAAAGTAGAGCAGTGTTATATTTCTGTCAAAATATGAATCTTCTGGAATATATGCTTCAATAACAGATAGATGATTTTTTATTGTTATTTACAGCAAAAAAAAAAAAAAAAGATGATATATTTATCATTTCTTTGTTCTGCACTTGTGTGATATCTAATAATGACACCCTAACATGTGACTGACTAAGAAATAACTGAAATGAATGAGATATTTTCTCTGGCAAGCAATTATCACTGTTCTTATGATCACACTTAAACATTTTAAAGAAAGGACCATAATTTTTGCCTTTACTTTGAGAACACATACAGGAAAAAACTTAAAATTAAATATTTATCTCTCAATCCCTAAACCAAATTTGATCTGAGAGTAGCTAGGATTAAAAGCATGTCAAGAACTCCTGCTTTGGTTCAGTATGAGCAGGATAGAAATAAAGGAATAAAAAGTCAGAGTATTCTCTCAAGTCAACTAAAATAAGAGCTGTAATCTTAAAATATTTCAGGCTGTAAACACAAAACCCATTCTTGGGAGCAGCATGTATTTCATTACTGCCAGGACTCCCGCCATCATTTGTAGTGCACTCTTACACAAACACACAGGCTCCCCATAGCCATCCACGTCTGTAGTTCTCTTGCTTAAAGGGCATTAAAGTACAAACATACTTGGCATCATCTAGGTGAAAAAAAGTGCCTGGACTGCCTCTTTGTTTGGAAGCCCTCTTGCTGGGGGTGCATGCTTCCTGAAAACCTACAGTGCTTTTTTTGCAAGCATGCATATCTTCAGGGCAGCACTGAAAGTGTTCTGCTAGGTTTATCAGACCAGTGAACTTTAGTGCCTAACAAATAAAAACCTTACGGCTACACTGAACAAGCTCAGACTTGATATGCAATGAGTTCCTGTCTGTAGCGCTTGGGACAGGACAGTAGCTGCAGATGTGCAGGCGTGGCTTCAAGTTCAGCAAACCTCCTGCATATCAGCTGTGGGTGATCTTTCACATTGGGCATGGAATTTGGGCACAACAACACTTACAACTGCAATTTAATATTGAGACACTCAATAATCAGAATTCTTGTTTCCCTCTGCTCACTTCAGATTCTGTCACATTTTTTCCCTAACCAGGCAGGGCCCAAATAATTGGGAAAGAGGAGAATGTACACCTGCACCTTCCTTTCTAGGGGTACATCATGTTGAAAGGGATAGTAACATTGCAGGAAATTGTTTTTGTTTGCTCTTAATACAGTATTGCCCTCAGTGAGATTCTAGTCTTGTCTCAGTTGGAAAACAAATTACTACAATGATAATGATGATGCGGTAAAAAATAAGTGACTGAATTTTCTGAAATCAGTCTCCAAATTTGGAAACCAGGAAAGACGTTATTGAGCACTGGCTACATGAGCAAAGCAGGAGCATTCTCAGCTATATTCACACTTACATTCAAAGGCACCATCCAGTTTCGCCGCACTGTTACAGCTGAGCTGATTAGTGCGAGTGCTTAAACAGCATTCAAAGCTTATTAAGAACGGCTAAACGGCCCCGAGGCCTGTCTACATTAGAGTTTGAGTTTGTATGAGCACAAATGTGCCTAAAGGTACTAAATCAGCTAACAAAATGAGCAACATTGATGTAATCATCATGGATTTTTCTACATTTTATTCTGCAAAATGTCCTTGATCATCTCAAATATTAATTAACTGGAAGTTCACTGTCTCTAAGGTACACACATAGAGAAAACCTAAAGGAAGCCATGAGGAAAAGGAGAAGAAAGAAAATGAACAGAGTTAACACATTGCTCCTGGATTAAAACTGCTTTCTACCAAAAGCTTCATTGTTCAGTGTCCACTGAAAGTGTCACTAACTGCAGATTTGAAAGAATACATTCAAAACAGTATACCCGATTTTCAAAAAGTAACCTATAAAATAAAGCAAAACTGACAACTTCCTAAAGGGAAGGAAACATCAGGGAAATTCTCTGGATATTGGTTAGGAAAGCACTGAGCCTTAGACAACGAAGAAACTCAGACAGAAAAAAAAGCCTTTTCAATTTATACAACTTGGCTCAATTTGCATTGCATTTCTATCTAAGGCAAGATAGATTTCCAAATGTGCACCTTCTTCTTCAGTCCTCCAACTTTCTCTTTTTTCAAAATGACAAGAAAGGGATAATGCGGTCATATTACATTTGGCACCAAATTATATCCCTTATAAAGATTATTTTAAGAAGCTTTTATTAGCAAATTAAAACAAATTGAGGTTTCCATGACAGTACAGAAAAGCCCCAAAAAAGAATCTCGTAGTATTACACATTAATTATTTCTGATCATGCCCAAAGCTCAGAAGTGAAGGATCTACGCTGAATAGTGAGACGGTGAAGTCAATATACAATGATTCAGCCTTGCTGTATTATGTACACAGGAAAATGCTGTATAAAGTTCTTCTCTTTACTACAGTACCTCACTGTAAAAAAAAGTCCAATATGCTGATTTCACACCATCTGAGCAGTCCCTAAAAAAAGCCTAAAGTCAGCAGATCTCAATCAATTTATACTTGTAGACCTTAGATTATCAGATTTTAATATACATAGTTCAAATTGGACAATTTTTTTCATTTTCTTAAAATATATGTACAGTGCAAACTAGATACAAGAAATACTTTCTCTCAAGGTCTACTTGCTGCTTCAACCAAGAAATCTTCATCTGCAGAACCATAATTCTGCTTCATGGAGTGGAATTTGACTGCCTTTAGTCAACTGCAGCCATGTGCCAGTGCTGTCACTTCATTCCCATGTGATGGTATTAGGGATTTCTAGGGCAGAAGCAGACTTACTCATGAGAATGTGTCTGAAAATAATCATAAAGAGAAATTTGGGCTATTCCAAATATTTCAGTTGAGAGCTCTGATCTGCTTCAGCTTTTGTGTTCCTGATATTTTCCCACACTATGATATATAACAACTCAGCTTCCTTACGTTATTGTGTTTTTAACTCACAGAACACTAGTGCATACAATTTAAGAAGGGGACTACAAGGAAAGTTTTCATAGCTTTACAAATCAAAGCAGATAAAACATGAAACCTTGAAAAATTACCCTCTAACTTATTTTAATAAATAAAAATTAGTTGCACGTACACACGCTTTCCTGAGGCTTCCTCTCATTTTATTAGGTTTCTGTTTTTTTCATTTTGAAGGCAACAAATTCCAGCAGTGCAATGCACTGAAAAACATGGTGATGTGAAAAAAACAGGGAAAAAAAAAAAAAAACACAAAACCCAACATCCAAAACATAAAAACATAAATAATGGAAACATATTTAAACCACAGCATGTGTAAGTGCTACAGTGAAACAGGCAGTGCTCCTGCAGTGACCACAGCTAGCCTGAGGTTAAGCCCCTACATGGAACATAATATTCACTGAGAATCATTTTTCCATGAGATTTGAAGCTGGATGTGAATTTCGAATTCAAACTCTTCAGCTCATTGGCTGCAGAGAGGTGCATATCAGAGCGCAGAACAGTATCAACGCATCACTTTGTATCCTACAACATAAATCAGGAATACCTTCTCCCAAGAATATTAATTACTGATGTACTATGGCAGTCCTTGGGAGACACACGTTGAACAGAGGCGCAAGCTGCTTAGACCTCATGATTTAGTCACAGTTATTCAGTCCTTTCTATTCAATCAGTTACTGTGCTAAACAGAGTCCTTGGGGTGAAGCATTTACAGTTAATTATGGAACTAGTATAATCTGCCTTGGTTTCAAATTAACATTTATCATAGTGCAAATTAATTTTTTTCAACAGTGTATTAACACATTAACCATAGTGGCTAGCCTCATTTCGCTCTCATTAATGGGACAGATTTTCCTTTTAATTAACAGAAAGCGTGAAATTTTCGCACTGGATCTATGAATCAGCTATGAATAATTTGTTGAGAAAGTTTTCATTTCAAATCTGAAACATGCTTAGCCAAGACTAAGCCAGTATACGTACTCCTGCTGATTAAACCATTAATTTTTCGTTTATTTATGTGAGAATTTGTGATTCATTTCTTTGTTATTACTTCCCCCAATGCTTTAATCATTCCAGTAAATAGAAAATGAACATTTCTGCTAACAAAATGTCTTATTATGGTTCTTTTCATAAATTCATCACTTTCAAAATTTGTAGTGCTTATTATTAATAATAAAACCAGCCATTGCAACCAGCAAGATGCTTTCATGCAACAAACTGGATGGACATATGCTCATTTTCACCAAACACTGTAACTCGTAGCGATTCACTATTTCCTATAATCACATTCTGAAAAATTATCTGAACAAAGAACACAAATCCTTATTTCTAGTTTTTCCTCTCACCACATTAATTACTTCTCAGATTACTCCAAAAGGAGAACCAACAGGGGCATAGTCACATGGGCTGAACTCACAACTCACGCCTCAATTTTAGAAGCCCTGAGTACTCAAGAAGGGCACTACTATTCAGTGGATAGACAGTGCTCCAATCAATCAATCAATCAATCAGGTTTTTAAGGAAATACCTAAATTTGGTTTTCCCAATGGAATGCAAACATGTTAATATTAATTATATTTGCTAATAAAAGCACATGAATGCACAGTCACAAATGGATTATTTTGCTTGTAGGCAATTTGATGCCCCTCGCAAAACTGCTTGAAAAAGTCTTTTGCTGTAGAAACCAAACCATGAAGTTTTAGGCAATATGATAAATCAAAACTCTATTACTTCAATTTTGTAACCATTAGACTTTGAAGAATATCTTTCAATTACAGATGTAAGAGCAGCTCTTCATTTACGCATACATAGATGCATTTTATACTAAACGTTCTATTTTCTGTTGTATAATTGTAGCAGAAATGTAGGCAAGTCACAAAAAAAGTAATTGAGCTGACAGCAGAACTATTTGAAATGAACAACAAGAACAAATATTCACCTATAAATCCTTCTACTCAGAAGTGTCTTGAGCCAAAAGAAGCTATAAATATAAAAAGAAGCTATAAATACAGGGTCTGATACGTACCCCAGAAATGCACTGAATTCTCGCTGCTGTTGGTTAACCTGCATGCAAGAATAGATGACTGGTGGTGGTGGGAGTTCCTGTAGTACAATTTCCCTTAGTACAAGTTAAAAGTTTTATAAAGAAAAAATATTGAAAAAATAAAGTCTTGGGGAAAGGAGAAACAAAAAAAGAGAAAACAACTAAGACAGACATCCCCTGTCTGCTCAAAGTAAAACCCTATTAATTAAGGATAATAAGCTTTTCCTTGGCCCACTTGCACCTTTATAATCACAAAAATATTTGTTGATAAACCCCTCTCTTGCTTGCTCCAGCCAGCAAGTTGCATTCACTGCAAGTTACTCACAGCCAAATTGAAAATTCCATAAATCTTAAAGAAATCATTCCCCACAGCCTGATCAGTAAATGATAGTAATGCTCAGATTTTCACATAGCAAACTTCAAAAAGCATCTTGAAAGAAACTGCTTTCAAAATGGGCAGTGAACTAGTGTGAAATACCTAAATAATTTCACAACTGTATGCAAAATAAGCACATGCTCTTATTACCTGCGCATACAAAACACCTAAGCTTTCAGCAACAGAGCAATCAGAAAACAGTGAACGCACAGCCAGTACACTCACAAAATGACTGAGTTCTACCCTCTCAGTGAGCCTAAACTAAATCAAATGTGAAAACAAAGAGGAAGGAAAGCAGCAATTCATAAGAAAGCAAAATATAGTGTGTGAGTGACAATAACTGTTTAAGAGGGAGGAAGATCAACTTTCCCTATGTTATCTGCTTGCTTAAAATTACCAGTTTGCTATTCAATAAAATAAAGCTGTTAGACAATCCAGTGCCACATGAAAATAGAGCTCTGTATTCACAATGCCTCTTACTAGCTGCTAGATGCCTCAGCCACTGCAGTGCTGCTGTCAGAAGCAGAAAGGCAAGGAGGCAAAGCCCTGAAGAGGTGATGAGCATGATTGTGTGGAGCCTCAGAGCTCTCCCTCATACCTTCCAACCTTTGCTCTTTTCTTCCCACTTTCTATTAGTATCGCTTGCTGTGCTTTTCCTGAACTCCAACTCAGCATAAAATCCCATTATCAAAATGTCAAGGCAATAACCATATCTTTATTTCTCTCCTTTTCCCTGTACAAAATATATACGCTGAAGGTGCTATAAAGGTTTTATTATTTTAAGTAATTAATAGCTATAGTTCAGAATAGGAATCAATTACGATCCATACTCCATAGTGCATTCTGGACAACTTGCCATCTGGATTAATAGAGAATATGCATTACCAATTATATGTCAAACATATAGTTTTTATTCAGTAGAGAAATATGGAAATAACAGTTGGCAGCTATGAGGTTACAGAAAGTAGCCATTTACACATCTCGAGAATCCTAAATCTTACATAAATAAGAACAGATATGACTCTATTACTTAAATATCTCTACACTTATTTGCTAGGACAGTAAATGTTACGAAAACTACTTTCTTGTGCTATGCCTCAGATATACCACACAACTTGGCAAAATCCTGTAACAACTCCTATATTCCTAACTGCAGAATACAGGGCTGCAAGAAGGAAAAGCATTTTTAAGGTCTGTGGAAACATGTTAATAAGAAATTATAAAACATCACGATACGGATAAAACTTTCCATTGAAATGCTGAAGTTGCTTTGGATCTCACATGGCAATTCAGGCACCAAACAGTGACTTACACCTCCTTTCTTATTTAAGCAAATCCCATTTATATTCTTTTTTTTTTTTCTCTCCTACAGAAAGGATATTTCTGATGGTGAGCAACAAGTATCTGGATCACTCCTTCCACACATATATTGTACTGACTTCAGTTCATTAAGCCTCCAAATAAAACCCTAGTCTTGCTGCAATACCATTAATTGACAATTAAGAAATGCTGGGGGAGATTCCATCTGGCAGATCAGTCCCAGCGACAATGTCTGCACATGAGACCACTGCATCTATTGACAAGAGATCCCCTCCCATGCTGTCTCCTCTCTTGCCCTGCTGTATTTGGGGAACAAGCAGAAAAACCAATCCAGGTTCAGAATAGTACAAAAACACGCAATTTCTAAACAATCCCTCCTTGCCAGGTCAGCAGGCAGAGACTGTGATAGTCTAAAGAAAATGGAAAACCAGATAAGGCCAATTCAGTAGTAAGATATGAATGTCTCAAAGCTTGGTAGCATGCAAAAGAGAAGGTCTTCTCTGCCCCTGTTTCTATCTCCAATTCTGTGGCCATAGATATATTTAATACTCCAACTTCCACTATATTATGAACATATAACACTATTAGAAATGGAGCATATTAAAAGCAGGAACCCAACATGAGTGTGCGCATCTGGAATAAGTGAAATGTTCTTCTAGTATTTCTATCACTAATGAAGATATTTCAGGTATTGGATTTTTTTTGTTTCCTTTTTAAAGCAATAATCAGACATCCCTGAATTACCCCCTAGAACAGGCTACCTGCTCGGTGTAAGTAACATGGAAAAGACATAGACACATCAGTTCCAATAAATTATCTCTGCTACCTCATGTGAGCAAAACCACAAAAACACTTAAACTAGAAGAAAAAACAGGCAAACTGTAAATAAGGAGCAGCAATAACATTTGTCTGGCCTGGTTTACAAATTATAGGCAGAGGGCAAGTCCCTTCCTCCTTTGAAAATTAGCAGCTGTTAGAGCAGGGCAGAGAGCCAACATAACAAATCTGCTATTTCTTATCAGAAATAAAAATAAAATAAAATTTTAAAATAAGATTAAACACAAATCTGAAGAACGCCATACTTTTATTTAACCAAATGCAGTGTTGAGTTTGAAATGTTCTACTGTGCCAGCATGCCTGATTGCAATAACTGTGAACTGTGTGAATTGATCCCCTCCCTGGAAATATCAGTGCCAAGAAGGGTTGATCTTGAAAATCCAGCCAGCCATACCACAATGTAGAAAAAATAAAAAAAAAAAACAACACACTGGTGATCTTTCTTTCAAACACATGATCTCTTTTTCTTCGCTTATAAAAGCAGAAGCATTGCTCTTCCTAACATGAGAATCCCCCATGCACACAGCTCCATCCCTCCAAGGGCTGCAGGGTCCCGCTGTCACCATGACCCTGCTGTGGAGACACAGCCCTCCCTTGGGAGGGAAGAGGCTCTCAAGGCAGCCAGAGCCTGCAGACTCAACTGCCATCTCAGAGCACTGTTTGTATTTTCCAAGAATCAAATGCTGCATTGAATTCGTTGTGTAAAATGACAGCTGAGCAGCTGAGCGGCTCCTTTCTCTGCAGTGAGTTAATGACAACAGACACATATGCCACTGCAGAGCACAGTCTACTGGGTGACTGATTTAAGTCTCTTGCTTTACACATTACCTGAATTTTTAAGGTTAAAGACTGTCAGTGCAGGGGCCATGTCATTATTTGCATCTTACAGAGAAACAAAAGTTGGCATTAAATTAAGCGTAAGACAAGGACAGAGACAGGATGTTCACAACTACCCATTGTCAAAAAACTAACTGTAACCATAACCTTTTCTGCTAAAATACACAGTGCAGTGGTTTTAAAACACTTTTTTTTTTTTCCCTTCCATTCTCTATTATGGTCTTTAGATATCCTATACACATATTGGAGTCTCCTTCTCTCAGCTGGCACGTTCCTAAAAAATGATTTTAATTTAAATGAAAAACAAACAGAAAACTGGGGCTAAAAATGTAGCCATGTAACTTCAAGAGACCAGCAACATTTCTGCTTTTAATATGTGTTTATGAAAATTCACCTCAATTCTTATTTTCTCCCACTTTATTAGTGCACTGAATTATAATATATTATATATATTTATATTTATATATTATAAATACAATATTATATATTGTTAGTAGAAGCCATAAGCTATATGTGATAAAATGAGAAATATAATTATTCATAAATGTTTTAAGAAAACTTTGACATCTACATCATATGGGATAAGATCACAAACATGTTAATCTTATTAACAGGCATTAGTCTCTTATATGTTATAAGACTCAAATTTTGCTTCCATAGTGTTACAGTTGATGTTACAGCTGGAAATACTGTTGTGGTGAAAATGGGAAAAGAAACAAACAGGGAAGGAGTGCTCACCTGTATCCAAAGATCCAGGTTTGCAGGAAAGACTCCACAGAGGAGGAATCTCCAGAAGGAAAGCCTTCCCCAGTACCAGTCAGCCCTTAAATGGGGTCTAGGTCACCTGTGCTCCCACGACTGACAGTGCTTTCCTCAGGTGATCAATCAGTGGTTCAGGCTGTGACTCAACAGTTCATATAGAGAGAATCCTAAACAAGCAGAAGTTGCTGTTGTTTTATGATACTTTGATCTAGCTAGGTGGAATTAAATCGCCTAGTATGAACAAAAGGTCCAAGGTCCAAGAAAATGAAACTTGACTGAGTTGAATGTGTTTTCCATTTATGTTCTAAGCATACTAGATGCTCAGATCTGTGCTGAAGCATAGTTAAGTCCAAGATATTTGTGTTCCCATCACTGGTTTCACCAGAGATCACTGCTTTCAGAGAGAACTAATTTGTAAGAGAATAAAATACTTCATATTTCCTGTTGGAAAAGTCCATTATAGACAAGTCATTCTGCAAATCTTTTCAGAGAATCACAGAATCATTAAACTTGGAAAAGACCACTAAGATCTCTCTTTCTCTGGAACAACTATAGAGCCTGAAAAATCCTTACTTTTTCATTCAAACTACATAATTGCCTTCCCTCTCACATTTTCAGTCACAACTGAGCAAAATAAATGGAATATGAAAATAAAACTATGCAAACTGGCTTGAGATGAAAAACAAAAATAGACAGAAATATAGAATTTGCCTTCTTAATTTCTTTCCCAGTTTCAGATACAGTTATGTAATTAGATTTTAAGAAATAGGAGAAAGAGTAGGGAAGACAAAGAAGAAGTACATTTTCTGTGGATTCTTGACATATATTGGCAAATCCCTATGTTAATTAGATAGAAACACAGAACACACAGAACATGTGAAAAGGGCGCTTCAGTTAACAGAAGGTTCTTGCATTCATTTTACTAAGTTGATGTCAGAGGACAGAGAGAGGGTTAGTGAACAGACAGGAGGGGTTGGAGCAAATAGAAAAAAATTAGGAGAGAAAAAATAACCAGATCTAAAATACCATAACAGTGAGTACATCTTGGCTAAATGTGTAGCTTCTTCACTTCTCTTTTTCAAAGTTGTGTCTTGGATTATTCTAAAAACTATCCTTTCAATTTTGATCACTATTTAGAATTACAGTAAGGAACCAACCACTTATAGTCAGGTTGGTGGCCAGAGGATGATGATAAAGTTGGATTGTTCATTTTCTATAAATAGTAAGTTTTTGCATCGGTATGTAAGGGTCAGTGGGAAGGACAGGACCACATTTTCTAATTAGGTTGTAAATGCTTTGCATATAATATTTCAAATAGTTTCATACAGTGATTCATTCTGTACTTTTCATTACTTTAATTCCATGGGTTGAATATTTCAAAATGATTTAGTCCAACTCCCTCATGATGTGTTTATTGTACATATTTCTGATATATATTTCCTTGTTAAGTACTGTTAATTTCTTAGCAATAAATTCAGCCACTGATTAGCTAAGATGCTGTGAGCAAAGCCAAGAAATCTTAGAGGAAAATGCATTCCTTTTGACATTTCTCTTCTGAAAATCTGACAGATAAATATTTTTTTTCAAATGATACTCAGAAACACTTGGCTAGCATTCTTTCTTTTCTGTTTGGATAAAATAGCATGCTGTTTGCATCTCCTGAACTGTCCCTTCTTAAAGTAAGGAAAAATCATGAAAACCAGTTACCTAGTTTCTAAGAACTTAAGATTCATAACATAATAACATAACCATACCCACCTTATTAACAGTTCCAAAAGACAACTGAACTTGATGTTCTGATCTGAGCAAAAGACCATTAGGTCTCAATCAATACAAAAGATCGTATTTCCCCTTGGTATGTAGAACAATGCTGCAGACAAAATCTTTTTTAAATGCCTAAGGACTAGATTAATAACAATAATAAAAAAAAAACCAAACAGATATCCCAACATTTTGGATGGCCATTTACATCTACACACTCTTCTTTACATCTTAGTCTCCCAAATTATTTCAGCGGAATATGAGAATGTTAATGGCAATTTTAGTCTCCCCAGGGCACCTGATTGCTGGTTCAGTTCTACCTTCTCCGCTGTCCAGCTTCACTAATAACACACTGAACTGTAACCATAACACATAATAAAATCAAGCCAAAAAGCCTTCCCAGGGGCAGAACATTTTGTTTATTTTTCTTTCATTTTATGTCCTGGATTTATTTTAGCATGAATGCAGAGTTTATATAATTGCAATATATGGTTAACTAGTATTCTTTGGAAAGCATATCAGTGAAAGCAGAAAGCTTCCTCTAAATTCATCTCCCAAATCTGCGAGGGAAAAAGCAATGGATACATCAATATTCTACGCAAAGCTATAGCTTTGGCTGACAGTATTTTGACATGATCATGAATAAAAGAAAACATATCTAACATGATTTCTGGGGTAAGATGTTATCCATACTATAGAAATATAGGAAGAACGTTGGTTTTAAAAACACAGGCATAAATAACAAGATTGTATTTTGTATGCACTGCAGCTTTCAGCTTGCAAAAGCTTCCTGTGTGACTATTGGTACAGAGATTCATTTTTTGCTCTGGATTTGCACATTTCTGCTCTGCCTTCTCCAAAGTATCATTAATAAAATCTTGTTTACATAGCATTAATTAGCAGTTTATAATGAGCTGAAGGATTTCTTCATAAACATTTAATATCAATATTGGGCAAAATTTCAGCTATATTCAGAAATAAACTGCATAATTATTCAGCATTAACAAAACATGGTCGAAGAAATCCTAAACTAACAGTTAATGAGTTCTCAGATTAATAAAAAAGGATTTTTTATTACCTAACATGAACAGCCAGATCAGACAATCTACTGAAGCATAGGATAGAAAATGGAAGACACAGAAAAAGGAGAGGAGCAAAGGACTTAATTTGAAGGGACGATTTCAGCTCCATAGCTCTCTGTCCCTGAATACAGCAAAGATAAAAGAAGAAAGGAGGACCTTTGCAACTCTTCTTTTTTCTCTGTCTTCAGTGGGCTCAGGTGCAATAGCATGCCCTTTCCTCTGATAATATGAAAGGCAGGAAGAAATTCTAAAAGCTCACACACAGTAGTTGATGTCAGTAAGATACAAGTGCTGTTTACATATGAAGTCCAACTACTACCCAACAACAAAGTTACCAAAGAAAATTAATTTACAAAAAAAAGAACAAAAGAAGAAATCCCTTCCAGATGATTAAAACTCATTAGGAGTGCCTCTGAACATTGTTTAAACAAAAACAGCAGAGGCTCCTCTACCCATCACTGGGCATGACTTGTGGCCCTTCTCCCACAGTGTCTCAGCATGCAACGACCATTTCTTGTAGCTCGCCGTGATCTCTACAATCAGGTTAAAAGAGGGGGAAGATCCAGAAGACCTTCCTCTCCTTCTTTTTCATCTCATCTCCACCGTTAAGAGATCACCTTTCAGAAAAGGCACAAAGGTTTTCCTTCAGTAGGACCTTCTGCTACTGCAGCTCTGCATTTTCTAAAGATGCAAAGAGTATTATGTGGAAAAGTTAAGCATCTGGCATTGCCTCTTTCAGACAATCACCTTTGAACTTAATGTTTTCTTTAGTATACTAAGACTACCAAAACATGGACAAAAAACTGGACAAGAGCCAGAAATGTGCACTTCCAGCCCAGAAGGTCCTGGGATGCATCAAAAGAGGGGTGATCAGCAGGAAGAGGGAGGGGATTGTCCCCTCTGCTGTTAGGCCCCATCCGCAGTACTGCACCTAGGCCCAGGGTCCCCAACATAAAAAAGACGTGGAGCTGTCAAAGTGGGTCCAGATCAGATAGATCCCTCCTATAAAGACAGGCTGAGGCTTGTTCAGAAGAGAAGAGAAGGCTTCGTGGAGACCTCACGTAGCCTTTGGGTACTTAAAAGGAGCTGATAATCAGGAGAGAAATTGACTTTATACATCCGACTGTGATAGGACTGACAGTGATAGGACAAGGGGGGATGGATTCAAACTAAAAGAAGGCAGATCTACATTAAATGTGAGGAGGATATTTTCATTCAGAGGTTGGTGAAGTGCTGGAATAAGTCGCCCAGAAAAGTTGTGGTTGTCCCATCCCTGAAGGTTATATGAGGTCCTGTGCAGTCTGATCTAGTGGTTAGCAACCTCACCAACAGAGAGGGCGATCTTAGATGATCTTTAAGGTCCCTTTCAACCTAAGTCATTCTAAGTTATTATAAGACAAATTATATTTCATGTGTTTGTATTATTCAGTCACATGAAAGTGGAATTTAAGATAAGGACACTTGGTTATAATGCAAAACAGAATGGAAAATGCTATAGTTAATTCAGTTTTACAGTAATTTTGGTTTAGTTTCTTCTGCATGGCAAAAAATTGGGACTGAGATCCACAGATCACCCATGTAATGTAGCTTATTCAGTGGGAAATCTAGATGAGGGCCTGGCCTTTGAAGAGCTTGGAACTACTCCAATTTGAAATTACTCAAGCAAAAGCCATTTAATATCAATCTTCTTTCCACACCTTCAGTAATTCTTGAAAACAGAAACAGCCTCCTGCATTTCACAATACTGAACAGCTTTGTTTTTTATTTGGTCATTTTGAACTGAGCTGAGCTAAGCTACATAGCTAAAATCCCTAACAAAAAAATCCTTTTCCCCTAAATTCCAGAAGTCATTTTAAATCTTAAATTCAGTTTCTTTCCTCAATTTTATTATTTAAAAACAAACAAACAAAAATCTCTGCTTCTGTCATGACAGAAGTTTTCAATCTGCCTTTGAAATAAATTTGAAGTTCTAGTTTTACCTAACCTTTACAGTCAGGTCTTGTAATGAAAACATCAGCAGGCGCTGAAATACAGCAAAGCTATAACACTTCTCTAATGACTTCATCTTGGCTAATGCAAGGTATTGCCAGTCAACAGAGGGTAAAATTTCATTTTGTTATTTATGCAATATGGATATAAAAAAAAATAAATTAGTTTTTTGCTCAATGGCATAAAATGAAAGTGCTGAATTTTAAAGTCAGCAAATCTCATGCGGATTTCACCCTGATTCAGATATTATACTGGTGTTTGGAAATACACGTCTTTCTGTGAAATTTCCATAAAAATCCAATTTACCTACTTTATAATTTTGAAGGCTTAAGCTATAGTGTTTGCATTCTCTGTAGCCTTGAAAGTGACTTGGTGTTTTCCTAAGCTTTGCTGAATAGTTTCTGACCTTCCTCTTCTCCTCCAAAAGTCTCTCTTTAAAATATTAACACTCAGAAGTCAAGAAAAAAATACATGTACCTCTGACAAAGAACTGAGGACAGCAGTTAATTGCTGCTAAGAGGAAGGAAAAAAATCTCTGTTACAAATAGCTTCAAAATACTATAAAATAAGAAAGCTACCCAATGAACATGCTCAAAAGGACAGTTCCCCTGCTTCTCTCTACATTACGTAATTACTCAGTTTGGATGTACTGCAACACCAAAATAGAGAAGGAATCAGAAGTAAGCAATGGGAGTTATTAGGTAAAAGGGAATAAATATGAAGTGAAGTTGTCGTACAGTTCATCTGTTATAAAAATTTCTAATTTCCTATTTATATTTCCGAGTTTTCTTTTATAATGCAACACATTGCCTCCCAAGACTATAACCATATCTGGAAAAATGAATGAATATGAATTACAAATATTATGACTTGTAAAATGTTATATTCCTGAAAAACACCACTACACTGGTTTCCTCCAGAAGAGAAGTTTAAAAACCTAGAGGAATCATAATTGAGTTTTAGCTCTCTCTAAAATTGCAAGACCGTTCAAAGATCTGCTTAATCTGATCATAACTTCACTAGCTCAAAACCTCTAACAGCAGTTCTAAGTGGTGTTTTAATACATTTGAGGTTTTGCATCTGCACCGTACAATGTGAATAAATATGAGTTTGCTACACTCCTGCTCTGGCCAGAACAAAAGTCAGGGGAAGCATGCACTCCATTTCAATACACCTTTCTTACTGAAGTAGAAAAGCTCCTCTGAAAGTAATGCCCCCCTATTTTAATGTTGGCCCGCAATGTCAGAGGTGACTGATGGTGATATGCAAGAAGAGACTGAATCTTTCCACCAATATTCTATTACATTTTATTGCCGTGTAACTGATGGCAGCAGAGTGGCAGTCTGACAGAACGGTGTCTGACATGGAAGCGCATATGAACCATAGGTGTGTCGTTGAATTCCGCCACGCAGAAAAAATGACACCCTTTAACATTCATTGACTTTCTTTTTTTGAAGACCGAACAGTGGATGTGAGCAGAGTGAGGTGGTAGGTGGTGCATTTCAAGAGGCAGTGGAGATAGGAATTATAAGCCATGTTCTGGATGGCAATTTTCATAAGTGACACATGCTGGCACTCATTCATTGTTGTCAAAAATGCCTAGCTACTGGTGGTGATGGTTCAAAAACCATGTTTTGTAGCTGAGAATTTGCTCTATCAAATAGTGTTATTATGCTCTTTGTATCTGTTATAGCTTCCATGAAAATAAAAGGAGGAATTACTTTCAGAGTGACTGACATATATTAAGTAATACAATTAAGTGATATTTGGAATTATAACTTTGAACTCATTTAGCTGCCTACCCCCCTCTAACCATGGACAAAGAAAGCTCACACTGCCTACAAAATATTCCTAGAGGTATAATGCATTTGAAATTCATCCTTCATGAAAAACAAAATACAATATAAAGGCAGCCTGCACTTAAAATCTTCCTTGTGCATGGGTGTGAACATGTGCTAGCTGTAGCATGTTCTCCACAATAAAATGAGTACAATTTAATTTATCCCTCTCATTTCATCAACATCCAACATCTTGACTTTGTTCCCATAGATTTATGCTTTTATGTCAGTGTGTTTGTTGTTGCTGTGATACATATTAACATCATGAAGAGAAGACACTGCAGTAGGCTTTTTTCTTTCCTAACTTCCACTTCAAAAATAAGCTTTAAATATTGTTTTTTCATCATAGTTTTTTGAAGTTTGGAAGTCTCAAGAAACTTTCTCATCAGATCAGATCCCTTTTAAAGGTGAAGTTTAAAATATTCCCTTCTTTATGGACACTTAGACAGACCACAGAATTATCCATCAGATATTCTGAAAGAACAATTTATAGTGCAGACGTTTGAACTGACTTTTCATTACCTGAGGAATATTTTCTCTTTTCACTCTCTGCCATTTCCACACATACTAAACTGTCGATTAATCAAGATGCCAATACAACAGTACAAATTTAAACATATATCCTTATGACTTGAGATTTGGAACCCCATGAATTTCACATATACATCATATGAATTGTCAGTATTGATTTTCTTAAATATGCTATATATAATACTAAAAGAAAAACACACTGCTGCATTTTATTTAGTGTATTTGCCACTATGACATATCTAAGTCATCTGTAAAATTATATGGACATCAAAATATTATATGATGAAGCCAACATTTTAAGAAGAATGCAGCCAAAGCAATGCCAAGTGAACACTAGAGCACTTTTTGGAATTCAAAATTCTGTATCTCTAAATTATTACTGAGGAAAACAGTAAAATTCAAAGAGACCTCTATAGGTCAGTTGACTTTCTCTAGTGATTCCAATCAATAGAGGTTTAATGGCAAGATTTAACATTTTTAATGTATTCTATGAACTTAAATTGAAAGATATCATACACCTCAAATCATTTTACCTTCAGTTCCTGAAGCCAGACAGTTTAGACCAATCTATGTAAATAAACTTGGAGTATTGCTATGTCATAATATCAGAAACCTGCAGTGGCTATCTAAATTTAACTTATAAGTCCCCCTTGTAGAATTTATCTTAAGGACTGATAACACTGACATTAGAAGCCTTACTGCTGAAGAAACACAGGAATGTATCTTGTCCTTTTTAGTTCAGAAGTTAAAACCATGATCTGTTTGGATTTGCTTATTGTTATGTAAAAGCTTTTTGACATTTTTAATTAGTCTGTTCTTAAATCCCTAAATCTTTTCTAAACTGATTTGAAATAATGTATATAAAATCATAGGAATAAGACAAGTGACAGTGGTTCTGGTCATTTAAAACTGTAATGGTTAGATTTTTCTAGGAACCCTTAGTGCTAAACAGTAAATTCCCATTTAGTTTTAACATTAATTTCATGCCTAATTCTCCCAGCTTCTTTAAATTTGACATCAACTTTCAGTTTCAGTCATCATAAGTTCATTTTCTTTACAACTTGAAACAATCATAATATCTCTGACTTACTTGTACATCACAGTGTTCCAAAAAATATACCTCATCTCAATAATGCACATTTCAGTAACTCCCTGTCCCATACAACAGTAACTTTCTATTACTGTTGGTGTTCAATTATATGACAGACAAATCAGCATTAGTTAAATTATCAGTAAAGAAAGAAAACAGTTAAGAACAGTACTAATCTATATTCATCAAAACAAAGATGTTTTACTTGTTTTCACTATTTGGATTGTACTCATTTACATGTTAAGTCTAAATGTAGAAAAAGAAACAAAAACTTAAACAATGTAGTGACAAGGTACGAGTTTCTGGAAAGAAAACTGCTAGAAAGTATGTATGAAATACCCCATAGAGCCAGAGAGATGTTTGTCAAAGTGCAGTCATCTTCATAACTGTTTCAAAGAGACTTTTCAACAAATCTCCCTTAAATATTTTTCCCTAGTCTTCAAAAACACTCTCTGAAAAATCACAATGAAAGTTTCATTTAATAGTTCTCCAAAATCATTCTACAGTTCTCAAAAGAACTGGATATTCTTAAATACAGCCTTAAGTTTAGACATATCTAGCACAAGATGATGGATACAGTTCTTTTGTAATCATGTGGTCTTTCACAGGTTCAGCTATTGAGTATGGCAATTTGATGAAATTCAGAGCTACCGTAGTTTGAAACAATGGAATCACATGCTTGCTGCTTTTATAATGAGTTTCAGATTTTCTAAGTAGCTGTCATTTGCTCTTCTTTTTCCTCATGCCTCCAAAATAGGTTTCTATTACACAAAATAAGTCCTGCAAAACACTAGAGATTTCTTTGTTGAACTAATAACACTTGCAAAGTTTGAAAACATCAAAAGCCACAGGCGTGGAACACATTTACTAAAAATAATAAAAGGGCAGCAGATTTTTGTACTTTTGTGAATATAGAATGCTTTCTTTCACGTCTAATTATTAAAAAAAAAAAAAAAGAGAGAGAAATATTCTTAAGTCACTATGTAAACTGAAAACTTTTGGTTCAGAGCTGCACAGGTAAGAAAAAGAGTTCCAGAGTCAGAGGATACCAAACTGTTTATATCTAAGAGCAGTGGCCTCTTCAGTGTGAATGGGCATTGGTAGCATTACTTCAAGTTCACAGCAACAAAAACAGACTATCTCCTTTCTGAACATAATGGGGAGTATCTCTGGGAAATCCTGTTCAACATCACGTTTTTAAAAGAATTATTTACTATCTTTTATTTATTTATTTCATAAGGAAGCAGCCTATTTTGAGGCCACATGTGGTATCTGAATGAACTTTGCTATGTATGACCTTCACTTACATTGTTCTCACTATATTTTCAATCATATGAAAACATATATGCATAGTTAGGAACACTTAGTTCTGCACAAAAATAAAAATAAATTATTTATTAATCAATTTACAATTGTTTATTATTTTTAATTATGGCAAGAAGGATTTACATTTTATGTCATTCTCTCACACTGGCAAGTTATTCTTAATGTATACTTCGTAACTTGTAATTGATGATTTGTAAACACTTAATTGTTACAGAAAACAAATGTACATTAATTGGAAATAATTAACTCCTTTGAGATTATATATACCAATAGGAAAAATCATCTGCTCATATAAAGGGAAAGGTACTCTACTACTCAGGTAGGAACTGCAGCATGAGAGAAGAGGGTCAAAGATGTCTTTGATGTGTAATATAAACTCAGTTGGCTTCCACCTCTAGCTAAATTCATCTCCCTTAGGCTGACTTTGGTCTTCGAGATCTTAAATCTACTTCAACATTGCTGAGATTTCATGGTCTTAAGATCATAAATGCCTGTCATTTTCTCAAGTTAAAGTCCTTCAAAACTGTACCACTTCTGAAAAATTCTCCTAATTCTTTACTGTCACGGTTCCACATTTTATGACATGGAAACACAATATAGGAAGTTGAGCAAACAAAATAAGTATAGAAAATTTGGTTTAAAGATAATAATTAAATGCTGCTACAATATTCCATTACCAAGAATGCTTATTGTTGGTTAATCAAGGAAAAATATTTACCTATCCAACACAGAAATATTGCTCCTGACATTGTATGGGGAACTAATTTTTATGGATAATTTGGTCTTTAAAAGAGAAAGATTTGTGGTTCCATGGTAACCAAACCTGGAAACCTCAGAGATAATTCATCTGTAAAGGAAATGCAACCTTAGAGACAGAGATGCATTGTTGACTCCTTACAGCAACATGCAAATCTTGAAGAAAACACTCATTTTTGGAAAACATTGCAAATGGAAGCACAAAAGGCTGGTTCTTCTTTCCAAAGAAAGCTTGTATGCTGAATGCCAACTGTGGGGATAAATAGATAGATAAATGCTAAATAAATAAAAATACATGTAACTAAAGAAAGAAACTAAGAATAGAGTGAAAACCACAAATAAACAATGTGTTGAAGCTGCAGAAAATTAAATGTTGTTACTTTATCAATGATTCAAGAAATTCTCTGATAGACTGGTTTATGAAGAACACCTAATATTTAATCTGAAGAAATCTATTTTTGTTCTTTCAGTAACCACAACAGACAAAAGGAAGATATACAGAATAACTCATCTCTTCAGTGGCTATCTATATCTGCAAAACAAACAAACAAGAAACTAAATTAACAAACACACACTAACAGTTTATATCTAAAGAGATAAGTTCAGATGTGTACAAATGAAGCAAACCATGCTTTAAAGTACTGAACTAGTCTTTAGAGAAGAGTTTTTTTGTTTGTTGTGAGATTTTGCATGTTTTGAATTGACTGGTTGGATTTTTTTGTTTTAATCTCCCCCCTATGCTTTTGATGAAAATGAAGGTAAGCACATGGCAGAACTAGCCTATTGGTATTACATGTACAAAATTACAACGTGTAAAGTCTTCTGTAGTCAAAATTTCTCCCAAAGGAATCACAGAGTAGACTGGGGGAAGACAATTATAATATGTTAGGTATCAGAGAGACAAATGTGAACAAATAAAGTCTTAGTATATTAGAAAAGGTGCAAATTTTATGGCACGTTCATTACAACTACACATACATAAACGCTCAGTGCTATTTCATTCTTTTAGACCATTCTTTATGTTATGACATATCTGAATGCATTAACTATGGGAACTCAAAACTTTTTCCCTCATAATTGCAAGACAACATAATTTTACTGGAACTACCTTTCATTTTTGACTACATAGGTTTTCATCATGCTTCGTGTTATCTGCGATAGTTTTTTATTATCCACCTTTTTTTTTTTTTTTTAAGGTTTTCAGTAAGAACTTATTTTGAGAACTCTAGATATCTGAATAGGTCTTCATATAAACTAACTGATACTAGAGCTACATTAAATGTTCATATCCTTTCATGGCTTTTAAGACAACATCAAGAAACACATTTATCATCCAAGTTCTAATTGGTGACACAGATTCAAGTTGTTGTTTTTTTTTTTTGTTTCTTCGTTTAAGAAGTGTTCCATCTACTGAAAGATTGTTACTTTAGCCATCTTAAAAGAAAAATGGATAATTATCTGCTGGATTAGCATTTTGGAATAGTTCAGCAAAAAAAATGAATGGGTTAAAAAGTTGGCACTAAGGAGTTGCAATGGGGAATTAGGGGCAGAAAGGAGGGCAGGACCACAGTGGCCAGGAAAGTAGACTAAGTGCAGGACCTCAGCATATGTAAAAATGAATGTTCCAAGAGGAAGGCCTGTAGGTCAAACCCATCTTGGACCATGTGTATTGGTCAGAGAGAACCTGCCTTCTGAAAGTTAGTGTCTGAAGCATAAAAACATAATAGATATGTACGTAGACAGAGAAAGAGATGGGTAGACAGGTCGATGAGTACAAAGGAGTGAATTTTACTATGACAGGCTCAATGTAACTCCTGTCTCAATGTAACTGTTTTCTCAGTTGTAACAGCTGACTATGAGTTGTCAAGTTAATATAGGGAAGGTGACAAAGAGATTTTGAATATAGTTTGAAGCAGGATAATAAATTGCTTTAGTGTGAATTAGTAGCATGCTCTTTCCATGTGCAAAGGACGTTCATGTTGGAAGCAAGATCACTGAAAATGAAAGCAGTGAAAAATAACTGATGGGCAAAGCAAGCAAGAGCTGAAATCTGAACACCTTTTAAAATATAAAAGCCAAGATTCAATACTTCAAGAGAGGCTTCAAGAGAAAAAAAAAAAAAGGCTTCGTGTGTTATAATGCAAAGAAGGTACACTGAAGAGTAGATAGATGATTAGAGCAACAACGAAGAAAAGTAACCTTTCATCAGTATTTTGAATAGCTTCATGCTAGGTGAGGTTGTACATATTAAGATTTGACATGGTGATTTTGCATGTGCAAGGAACAAATTGTAGCTGTGAAAATTTTGCTGGGAAAGTCTATATGCCTAAGTTACTTTCTGGACAGAATTAGCTATATTCAAACACTGCACAGGTGTAAAGATCCCAGGAGAAGGCAAAACAGGTGAACAAAGGATGAATGACAACATAGCAGCTTGTCCAAAATGAACAGAGTAAACAAACAAAGATTAAAAAATGCATAAATTTAGTTAACTAGGCATCAAACAGATATCTGAAAGAGAGAACAAATTTAAGATCCAGAAAGAGTAATCTGTGAGTCTTCACCATAGAACAGGTTTCAAATTTAAGTTTACAAACACAATTGTCCAGGCATTATGTACCAAAAGAAAATGGCAAGAAAAAGATATAAACTGCAAATCACCAGCATCCATACTATAGTATGAGAGCTTGGGTGACTAAGAGCTATTATATTGCTAAAATCTGCCATGGTAACTTAGTAGAAATGCCAGTGATTATAATGAAATACTGCCATGAAACTCTTTGAAACATAAGAACGTACTGATCTCAGTAAATTTTTTTAACTAAAAATAATTATAACCAAAAATCTTAACAAGAATATAATTTCCCCTTCCTTCCTAAATATGATTCCTCATATTTTCAAATAATCATGTACTGAAGGGAAAATTCAATATAAATATATATCTTTGTTACTATACAAAAAGAGAACATCAATTCATAGGGAATTGTCAGTATGGAAAAAATGATATATATCAATAATGTAGGGAAAATTAAATATCACTGTGTGGAATGTACTGATGTGACAAAGAATCAAATTCTACAAGTTGAAGAAAAGACACTAGCAGCAGTGGGTTGCGTCAAACAAATCCACCCTACAGTTATCATATAAAATAAAAGCTCCTTGAAAAAATAGACACTGCCAGAAAAATAATTTAAAAGTTATACAAAACACACTGAGAAAGACTTTTAGGGAGAAAAATGTAAGTTGTTGAGAAATAGAATTTTTTTATTTATACAGATATACTTTGGTGGTCTAATGGTCAATTCACCTATTTCTTTTGAATTCATGCACATTCTAGTGCCTCAGAATAAATATTTTCCACTGAACACTGAATTATCTGGCAAAAAAATAGGATTGGGGGGGGGCGCCGCCCCATTGAAATTGTAGTATTTTTGCATAGAACTTAGTATGAAATCAAAATAGCAAAATCCATCACAGTAAGAAGTGAAATCCTTGCACAAATATTGCTGCTGGACTGAACAAACCACAGCACAAATTCACATCTGTTTGGAAAAGGAGAAGACGACTATCAAGGCATTTGAACTACATATGAACTACTACTTCTTCACTCTGACTCTTGAAGAGAACAAAAGCAAGCAATTAATTGGGGGTTCAAAAATAAAAAATAAAAAAATCTTCAAGCAACTAGAAACTAGAAGCCCTAGTGTAGTCTTATTGAGTATATCATGTGGTGCAGAGTTCATCATCTTCAAATCACAAACTCCCTGTTTTGAAGACAGATTGACTGGACTGGATAAATCCAAAAAGGTAAAGCAGAATATTGATAAAAGTTCAGAAAGCAATCGTATCTACACTCCAGCAGGCTGTGCTACTGAGGAGAAAGTGTATTTTAAAACCATTAGGGCATTAACTCCTGAGAAGGGGGGAAAAAACACCAAACCTCTAACATCAAAAAATACAAATGGGACTTTGTGTGATCTTCTTTCAACAAAAGATGATGATACAAAAGAATATCTGAGTCAGTGACCTCATGAAAAGAGGGATGCCATCTGATCAGAAGGGACAAGTTATAAAATTCTGTTTTGAGATACAAAGTAAAGAGAAGCAGCACACTGATTTTCCCTCTTACAGAATAAGGTGGGCTCCACAAAGAGAGTTGGTTTCTGTGGTCCATATAGGCAGCAGCAAGGTCAGAAAAATCAGCAAGGGAAAGGAAAGGATCTACCCAAAGTAAGACTTTTGGAATCAAGCGCTAATCATTTAAGATTGACTGTAAATGATTATACAAATAGAGATAATGACACACAAATGCTGCTTTTCTAAGAGGAGTCAAAATTCTTACTTAAAATTGTTACACAAAAGAAATAAGATAATAGCCGTATTATGTGTATATTTCCATGCAAATGTTAGAAAGCCAATTAAAAAAAAAAAAAAAAAAAAAAAAAAAAAAAAAAAAAAGGATGATGTGATACACCTGATTTTAAGTAGCAAAAGATGCATTAGATATCTCAGAGATAGTGGGCAAAGAAAGATAGACCAGGCTAAATGTGAAACAAATTTCATTATACATTGTGGTGAAGGTGCAACTCACAACAGGGAGATTTTACCTTGAAAAGAGCATCTAAATAATTGTGAAAAATGAGCAGCCTAAAGAAAAAAAAAATCTTCTTAAGTGGAAATCATATAAATCACATTGAAAAATAAACAATATTAACTGTTCAGGATGGAAGCAAGCTATGGAAATGCAATTATTTTGAATCTATGTAGTTAAACAGATGTCCAATAAACATTAATTTTCTATGCTCTTCATTGACTTCCTGCACTTTCTCAAATCATTACACAATCAAGTACTCCAATCCGAACAGCAGCTTTTCCCATCACGCATTGTTACTTATTGGTCCTGTGAGGAGAAGCACATTTGTAACAGACTTAACATTTCGGACTCTTACTACATACGCATATATTTATACTCAACAAATTTAGTCCTGTAGAATTTATATTAACATCCCAACAAAATATTTCTCAAAGCTGAAAATAGCTCCACAGATTTCTCCCAGGGGGAACTCTATGCTTCTGTTTCCCTTCTCTCAAAGGAAAGTATTATGCAGTTAAGACATACCTTTTTCATTTTTATTTTTTTAGCATAAATTAAAGGTATCAAAAACCCTGTCCACATATTTTTAGTATTGTACAAATTGAAAAAAAAAAATTCCTTGAGCAAATACTAACTACCGTACCTCAGGGAATATCACTTCACTGATAGAGAGACAGACAATACACTATAAAACCTCAGATTTGTCTGCTTGATATAAAAAGAATAATGATCAGAGATGACAATAAAGGATTTAAGCTTTAATTTTAGTTTCAGATAAAAATTCAGTTAACTAGATATATTCTTAATTCTGTTTCCTGAAAATAATTCTTCACTCATCTCTCTCAGATGTTCAGATGACAGAAAAGTTTAACACAAATAAAAGCATCAGAACTGACCTTACATTCCACTCTGTCACTTAAATTCTGTACGTATGCACGTATTCTAAATTTTTGTTGTTAAATAATTTTAAGAAATGAAACTGCAATTGCCTTCCTCCTAGTTTTGGATCGTAGGCCTGAATAGGAATGTGCATAGTTCTTTCTTCAATAGATCTTTTCCTTCTGATAATGGACAGAAGTCAGATGACATTGACATGACATGGATTTTTAGATCTGGTATTCAATATGGTTCACCACAGTTCCTGTGGTTCAGCTCCATAAGAAGTGGCAAAGTTAGGGAGTACAGCCTAGGTCTTGTCTTTGCACATGATGAACGTGTCATGATGCATGTATGATCAGACAGCTGCAGTGGGAAAATGGTAGCACACTGTGGGACATCTCTTGATGTACATGTGGTGCATCCAGCTGTACCTCAGCCTGCACAACTTTGTCAATGCTTTCTGCATCCACTTTGAATGCTGTTTTGACAGTGTGCTTGGATTCACTGTTGCAAGCCTAATTAGGATGCTCAGAAACAGCAGGCTGGCAACCTCCAAACAAGATGAAAATGAAAATGGATTAAATGGACAATGAAAAAGTACTTCCATCTCAAACTTAGCAATTGGCAATAAGAACACTTAAATGCTCTAACATGAGTGCTTTAACATTCAAGACAGTAATGCAGCAATGTTCTCTCAGTAATGAAAGACCCATGACCGTAATATGCCAAACTGAAATGTAAATTGTTCTGCTTGGAAGTAAATTTAAAAGCTGTTCTGGAGAAAAGTTGTATGAAAGAAAGGTTATGCAAATACTCAGAGCACACTGATAAGCTGGTTTTACTCTAAGTTGGAATGAAACCCACAATTTCTGAAGTTCTGTAAAAGATTTTTCAGAGCCCAAGCTCTCAGGTAGTCTGCCCAACTATCTTGGAAGCACATACCATGGAAAGCTTTTGGATTTTGTTATAAAAGAAAACAAACAAACAACAACAACAAAAAAAAACCACAAACCACCAAAACTTCTAGCTGGATTCAGTCAGAATCTGAGCTGTTAATGTCAATGAATTTTTTCCAACATTAAACTAATACACAGAGCTGAAACCACAAATTTGGTCCTTAAATACTGATTTCAACAGCAACATATTGCTGGCATGATTTCTGCACTACAAGCAGGCTTTTTAGATTATGCATTTCAAAGGGATATATGTAAAATGGTATATAAATAATACATGATTCTATTTTATAAGTATTAATTTGCACTTCCTAAAATTAAGGCACACTGTTGCCAAAAATAAAAATCGAAGAAACACAAATCAAATCCACATTTAACTAGCTATTATGAGGATGCTCCAAAGAATTAAAGTTAACAGGAAATATGAAGTGTAATGCAATTACACGTTTTAAGTGCACTGCTGGCAAGAGTTTTGCAAGGTTATCTCTGTGCTGAGCTGCAGAACATGGGCTGGCCCTGCTATACAGCTTTTCCAACACTAGCAAATGTATCCAGATTTAAGACGCACATTTCAAAATTAGCTGATGGCTACTACACACTGACTATCCAGAGTTGCACAATTTAGAGTCTGAGAGAAACAGATCTTAATAAGAATGCACAGATTAATCAGATAGTTTAAAAATCAAAGACAGGCTCATGGCAAGACTGACACATTAAATCATGCTCTGATGGGAACTAGAAGTTACTATGCAACACAAATTTGAAAAGCTCAACATTCATGTGATCATCTGAAAAGACAGAAAATTGCATTTTGCTATTGACAGAACACTGAAGCACCTGGAAATGTCATGACCCTAAATATCCTGAGGCTTCCACAGAACACATCCTGTACCATGCTGTCAGCTGGAAAATGCCAGGCACCAGCTACATGGCTGTCCATGAGCCAGGAATTCCATGGAGCCAGTAGTCCCTCTTTTCAGAGAGTAAAAAATTTCTGTTTTGAACTATTTGATTATGAAATATATATCTATTAGTGAAAACAACAAAAAATCTCTTTGTTCATACACACAAAGGCAATTCAAACGTGAACTGTATTTTAAGGAAATCCCACATGGAAAGCTTTCAGTCCTCAGAGAATTCCAAAATGCCAAATGGTTTTTTTTTTTTTTTTTTTTTTTTTTTAAAGACTGCTTAAAGTACAGCTTGTTGGAAGCTTCTTTCATCACTGGTTTGACTGAAAATGGAGAAAGATTGTATCATTCGTTCACTTCCCATTCCTTTTTTCCGTCACTTATTTTCTCCTGCAACCACATGTCTCTTTTTCAATGCAAAAATGCCCAATAGCATACACAATAACCCTGTGGAATTGTTCTCCTCTATAACCCCACCAAGAAATGCCAAGTCACACACTGTCAGTGAGTCTATTTCTGTACACCAAGACAAGCTGGTATTGTCTGAAAGCCTTGTAATAGACTGTCCCAAGTTGCCCGAGGAGGAGTTAAAAGGATCTCCTCCCTCCCACCTCTGTAATTAAATCAATGCTGTATGTGAATCATTCTTCAAAACTACAATCTCTGAATCTGTGGCTGTCCAACTCATCAGCAGCGCCAGATCAGGAGCCAGATAAAATAGAAAAGACCAGACAAGTGGGGCTTCTTGCCTCATTTAATACAGGAGGCCAATAGCATCACCTTGCAATTTTTCCTTTCCTCTTTTTCTTTTTCCCTGTGTTTACATGTCCAAACACTAATGCTTAACTTTTTTGGCAGCCTAAACTCCTGCTACTTCCCAGTCTTTATATGCTTTGAAACATAAGAAATTTCTTAAAATAAAAATGTTTATAAATCTTAGGACAAACACTGGTTCCCTTTCCAAATAAATCTCACATGCTTACAACTCTATCAGAGGGTGGAGATACGGTACCACTTTTCTTAACACTGTTTCATAAAATTGACCACTCTTCAACATTCAGATTCATCTGATTATCTGGTACCACAACTGGTGCCAGAGCTACCTAATGTGTCACTGCTGAATACATCAGGAGCAAAAGGATACAGTCTGAATCCCAAAGAAGCATGCTCAGCAGCTCTGTGCTAAGTTCTGGCCTGCAGAGCCCAGAGAAGTAATGACGTGATATACTACCTTCTTACTACTTCATATTTCCCTATTGTTGTGTTTTTAACTGAGGACAACTTTTCTGGAAATATATACCTATCTGGCCTCAGAAGACTTAGTGTCACCAACATCCCAAAACTAGGTCAGACTGATACACATTTGTGTAATGCTTTTTTTCAAGAGCAATATTTAACTCAGTCTACGTATTTCTGTCTAGAAATTGGTTTTATCAACAGCTTCAGTAGAGCCAACTGCCTAGTCACTTGTAAACAGAGAAAAAAACAAGTGAATCCTCCAAGGAAGCACAGAGCTTAATTAATAATACATGAAGTCTTAGTGTGGGCAGCATAGGAAACCAGATAGTATGATTTTAAAAAACTGAAGTGATAATTTTTGCATCTATTCTTACAATCAGCAGAAGCAGCTGTTATTTTTATTGATAGAAATTCTGAGATGAATAACAACTATTAATTTATTTTCCATTTGAAATGAGAGCACTTAGAACAAAAAACAAATCATTTAAAATCGTTTATAAATTAGCTAAATAATACAAGTTCTAATTAGGGAAATTTATTGTTGGGGGGTTCAAAAACATTATTGTTAAATAATAATAATCAGTTCTTAAAAGAAACACTCCACAACTTCTTAAGTTTTGTGGAGACCACAAAGTTTAGCTACTGTCTGCTAAGTACTTTCAAAATAGAATAAATTATCTTACAACAATCTTTGAAAATTTCATTGCCACTTATGAAGTATCCACAAAAGCAAGATGCACTCCCCTTCTTTCAGAAATTGTTTCTAATGATCTAAACATTGTTGCTAATATACTGCTAATCTATTTGAAAATAATTATCCAATTTGTTTGACCAAATTTTAAAAGAGCATTTAAATTGTTAATTAAATTGAAGTTTACGTAGCAAAAAATACTAAAACCAGAATAAAACTATAACATGTATTTTGGAAAAACAAACAAACATGAAATTGTGGGAGATCCTTCTCAACTATATCTCATAAGCCAATTATAAAGTAACACTATGAAAGGGGTGATCGTTTTAGAGCAAAAAAATTAGTGTCATCTCATCAGTACCACCGGGAAAATTTTTAAAATAGAAGAACTAATGTCCATTCGTTCTTCTCAATTCAGTCTAAAAGATGGACAAAACGATTTCAATATTAATTATGAATTGGTTGTGCTTCAGGGTTAGAAACATTCAATAGTGAATTTTCACGGTAACTTGGAAACTAGGTTACGTTTTAGAGAAACCTGGGTAGGCTAATAGACTGGCTATACCTCTGTTTACAGGTGGGAAGGAAGGAAGCAGAACAGTTCTGCCAATCAGGCAATGTGACTTCAGAGGAAGAATTGGATTAGAAACAGTTTTGTCAGATCTTATCGCTGCTTTAAGTTAATCCTCTCTGGCTGTCATTTTACTTCAAAAAAGCACTCATCCTGTGGCAGCCAATTGCACACTAGTTTTGCAGATGTTCAGAGTGGGCTTTTTATAATACCTACATGAATCAGACAGCCACCCTCAGTCCGTGAAAAACACATACTTTAATGTACTGTCTCTCCCAGTGTAAATAAAATAGCTTTGTTTCATTATATATTTTATATCATTGTTTTCTATGGCAGGACATTTGTCTCAGAAGGAGTACAACAGAGATGTTTATAGTAAAGCTATAAAATCAAAGACAATTATTACATCCAATTAAATTCTCTGGTATAATAAAAGCAGAATATAATCAATTACGACAGCAGTTTAAGAAAGCAGGAAAAATAACAGCCAATCCAAAAGAAAAAGAGAGTTATTAGTTATTAGATCTCAAAAAATCATGGGAAGTCAACCCCTCAATTAGTTTTAGTCAAGAGAACAACATCCCCAACAACAAGCAAGGTACCAAGGCATTAAATGCCATGTACTTAAACACAACCAAAATAAAAATAGAGGAAAACATGTCTGCACAACTGCAAATATGAAATTGTCATATGAATCTCTCAATATGAAATTCTCCTCTACCCAGTACTTAATCCCTAAGGCTTCTATTCTTCGCTGCCAAGTGAATGCATAGCAGTTCAGCTGAAGGTTTCCTCAATATTTGCAATAAATTACTTATGAATTCTCATTGAAAGTAGAATTGTACTTAGACTCATGAATCTGGATTGAAACTTACAGTTTGATATAGAAAGAGAATTAGGGATAGAAAAAGATTTAAAAGATTATTAAGTGATTCAAAATTTGAAGATTAAAATCCAGAATACTAGTCAAAGTTTACATCAAAGCAGGGTATTTATTTTTCTTGTACTATCTTCAGGGATGAAGAGTTTTACTGTGGTATTGTGCAACTACAAAAATACTGATAGTTCAAATATTAGTCTTGATAACAAGACAAATTGTTGTCACACATTGTTATGCATATATCTATATGAATATATGTGCATTCCTTGATATGATGTGAAATACATAAATCCTCCTGTTCAATTGTTTTTTGACTCACTCTTAGTCAGGCTACTGTTTTACCATGAAAACAGATAAAAGAGTGTAAAGCATATATGACCATTGTATGTTGGTACCACCAGACCGGAAAGTCAAGCAGGCTTTTGTCTCTTTTTTCACATCACCTAAGCATAGGAGGCACAGTTGACTGTACGATGAGCATGCCTGCATTCTAGTTCTCCCTAACTGCTATCAGCAATTTCAATTAAGAAACAAGGCCAATATGTTTCATCTAAGCTCCACTCTACTTACATACTTACTTTTCAAGAACAGCAAAGTACAGTTCTAAAATTAATGTCAGTGCAAAGCACCTGCTTCAGGTTGTGTTTTTAAGAAGATGTCAACCTTCTGCATTGAGATAGATTTCCCATGATGCTTCTTCCTTATTTCCGATACTAAAATAAACTATCTTAGGTACAGCAAGCACAGTGTCATACATAGTGCCACAGATACCCCATCATTACATAGTTAACCTAAATTTCATGTCCCTCCTGATGTTTTACAGAAAATACAGAAACAGAATGTATTGTTTAGGTTATGATCACAGTGACAATGCATGAGATGCAAATCCCCTTGAAGTTAACTTATTTGAGCACTGAAACATTTTTTCCATTCTCATTTGCTTGTGACTAAATATCTAATCTTTAAACCTGTACTTATAGAGAGCAGGTTCATATGAAAAGCTACCCCATCATCACTTCATTTATCAAGTACTGGAAATAGCAGATATTCATATCTAATCATTCCTGCTTCATCTGAATGGCCTGTACTCAAGGCTGCAAGAGTACAAGAAGTCAACAAACTGGACTAAATAGTAAATCGAGGATTAGATAAAATTTTTACTGAAATGTGAAAATCTAGAAACTTGCTTCCCGTCTGTCAGATTAAATAAACTCACAAATGAGAGTCTTCTACTACATTTGAAGGATGAAAGCAGTGTGCACAAACAATGTGCCCTTGTGGGCAAAAAGTCCAGTGGCACTCTGAGGTGCATTAAAAAGAGTGTGACCAGCAGGTTGAGGAAGGTGATCTTCCCCTTCTACTCTGCCCTGGTAAGGCCTCATCTGGAGTACTGCGTCCAGTTCTGGGCTCCCCAGTACAAAAAAGACAGGGATCTCTTGGAAAGAGTCCAGCGGAGGGCCACAAAGATGGTGAAGGGCCTGGAGCATCTCCCCTGTGAAGAAAGGCTGAGTGAACTGGGTCTGTTTAGCCTTGAGAAAAGACGACTGAGAGTGGACCTGATCCAGGTCTATAAATACCTAAGGTGTGGGGGGCAGAGTGATGAGGCCAGACTGTTTTCAGCAGTGTGTGGAGACAGGACAAGGGGAAACGGCCAGAAACTGGAGCATAGGAAGTTCTGCACAAATGTGCGCAAGAACTTCTTTACGGTGAGGGTGACGGAGCACTGGAACAGGCTGCCCAGGGAGGTTGTGGAGTCTCCTTCTCTGGAGATATTCAAGACCCTCTTGGACACCTACTTGTGCAACCTGGTGTAGGGAACCTGCTTTGGCAGGGGGCTGAACTCAATGATCTGTGGAGGTCCCTTCCAACCCCTATGATTCTGTGAAAGTTTCAATATATTCAACATTCTGAACAATAAAAGGATTTGTAAGATCCTGCAGACTAAAAAAATCCTTTCAGTCTCTAGCTACAGAAAGACCAAAAAATAAGAAAATATATTTAATTATGCTGCTATTAATATCAAGAAATTGCAATGGGTATGCTGAATGTCATAAAGAATGGACTTGCAAAATGCTTTTCAAGACAATGTGTGTCTGAAAAGCTCAAACTCTTGGAGGGGGAAAAAAAAAGGATGAGAAAAATAACCTTAAAAAAAAAGAGCATTCAGTCTACTTATGAGAAAAGTATAGGAGAAAAGAGACACGCTACACTGCCAGATTGGATTTTAGCCTCTGAAGTTATGAGGCATAACTCTTCATAATCCACATATACATATATGACTTCCTCCAGAGGTGGTTGCGAATACTTGATGTCCACCAAACTCTGCAGTGTATCTATTCATGACTGAACAAACAATGCTGCCACATCTGCTTTCATGGAAAACTACAGAAATTTTGCAATGGATGTGAAAGGAAATAACATCCAGATCCACCACTCTGATCCTTAACTTCTATTTTCAGCAGAATTCACTCCTTCTCTTAACATCTCATCATACTTCTGTCCAAAGACAGGATCATTTTATTTATTAGCTACAAGAACAAAGCACAACTTAAGCGTTGATGTAACATTCCCCAGGATATCATAAAATCATGGAATGGTTTGGGTTGGAAGGGACTTTTAAGATCATCTAGTTCCAATCTTCCTGCTATAGGCAAGGAGTCTTCCCACAGACCAGGTTCCTCAAAGCCCCAGCCAGCCTGGCTTTGACTGCTTCCAGGGAGCATGTATAAAGCTCAGTGAGAAACACACAAAACTGAAAACAAACCAAAAAAAAAAAAAAAAAAAAGAAAGAAAGAAAAAGAAAAAAAAAACAAAACAAACAAACAAAAAAAACCCCTAAACTAAGCAAAAAAACAAGACTGAGCTTCCAAGGGCCTTCAGCATACAAAGGATGAAAATCCTTGTGGACAAAAAGTTGGATAACTCTTTATTTAAATAAGTTTTGTCAGTAAGTTTTGCTTAAGGGAGCTATGTAACACTAAAGCAAATCCCCATCTTTGAGCTAAGAGATCCATGATTTTACCACATGATCAGATCTAAAGATGAAATCTGGTCCAACCATATCACTACTTGAAAAAAGCTTTTTTTTTTTTTTTTTAAACACTTAAGTTTAATGTATCTTATTATTTCAAAAAGAAGACATAATATTGACGACATCACAAGGAATAATAATGAAATTTCACAGAACAAATGCCACTATATTTTCTATTCACAGCAATAATGAGAAAAAAAGATCACAGTAGAGGTTCAATAACATTTTGAAATTATGTGCTCTATAAATATTCACTTCTCTCTCTTTCATTTGCATTCTACATAGCAAGAATTGCTTAGTATCTCGTTTACATGCTTTTCTTATTTCTCCTGACTTTTTAAGATTTAATTTGCAACAAGATCTTTTATTTATGAAAGTAATATTTTTGCTTCTCTTCAAGGTAATGTTATCATAATATCACTCCACATCAACTTGGGGTAGAGAAAATCTTAAAATTAGCAAAAATCATGTGCAGTAAATTGTATTAATGCTGAAAGCTAAATGATTTGAATTTTCTTTGAAAATGAAAGGCAACTTACATAGATTGGTATAATAAGCTTGTCTGTATGGACGCAGGTCAACACACAGGACAGAGACCTTTTATCAGGGAATGCAGTGACAGGACAAGGGGTAACAGTTTTAACTAAAAGAATGTAGATTTAGATTAGATATTAAGAACTTATTTGCTACAGGAGTGATGAGGCACTGGAACAAGTTAATCAGAGAAGTTGTGGAAGCCCCATCCCCGGAAGCATTCAAGACCAGATCAGATGGGGCTCTGGACAGTCTGATCTGGTGTGTAGTAACCATGCTCATAGCAGGGGGTTGGCACTGAACGGTCTTTAAGATCCCTTCCAACTCAAACTATTCTGCAAAACCAAGAGAGTTATAGCAAGGGGCAGCAAGGTATGCACTCATATCTGCCTTGGTTGCTGCTAGCAGAGTAAAGCCTCCACTGAGGACAGGAAATGACTGTATCAAGTCTTCACTTCTTAGAACAAGGCCCCTCTTGAGCTTGCCTGATAATACTCCATCCAAATTTTTTGCTAATGCTAGGGCTCCTTTCACTCATTGCTTGCTGAATTTTCATTGTGTAAAGTCTACAGCTAAACAATACAATTTTTCTCTACTAAGTCTAAAAAACAGATCATCAGCACCATCCCTCCCTTGTAATCTGTTATCTCCTGAAGTCTTTGCACAGAAGGACACCTTCATTTTTTCTACATGTAGTTAACAAGGCAGTTTCCTTAGCTAAGTAGAAAAAAAGTTGTAAGCTGAGATGTACTTATTGCAATCCAATCCTCTTGAGAATATCTAGCTATTTAAAAAATCTTTTTGGTAAGCTTTGCTTCCTAAAATGGTTTTGTTTTCCCCCCAGAACCTGCACTGCAACCTGTCTGCTGGTCTGCTCCTCCTCCCTCTCACACATGCCTTTATAAGTCCTTGATCTGCAAAGTGGGCTCAACACAGGATTGGTTGCTCTCTTTCCTTTCCCAAACGTTTTGAAATGCCATCCCTCCAAGGCTGACCTGAAGATAGACACATCCTTGGCCCAAAAAGCTCCTGCTCTTTTGCTAAAGCACCAGGTTAATCTTTCTCTTTGCTTTTACCATTAGACCCTGGAATTCTTTGTCGTACGGCTTTTCACGTCCTGGTATTTCATCAGAAGTTCATCTCAGATCAGAAGAACATAAAGAAAAACAACAACAAAAAACAACCACACACACGCATACACAAAACAAACAAACAAAAAAAACCAAAACACCAAGAAACCCAGTAGCAAGCAAGTGGCATACAGCTCTCATCATTTTCCAGCACTTTTGTAGCATAGCAATTTTTGTGTGAAATGATTGGATGTGAGGTGCTTTTCAGTAATCAGAGGAGTTTGGATGAGAGTAATTTCCTTCACATATGGGTTCTGGATGATTATTTTAGAGTACAAAAATGTATCACCCTACTGAAAACTGGACAAGTAATCACTATATCCCTGGCAAAGGATTTTCCCAGATTCTTCTGCAAATCAGTCTGGGCAGTAGTCCCTATCTCTGCTAGCTCCACATCTCTGCAATCCTCAGCCTCATCAAATCTTGCTGCTTCAGCAGAATTTCTCCCCATCACCGGGAGGATTCAAAGCAATGAAGGACATTAGAGATTATGGCTGGTCTCTTCCTCTCATTTTACATTAACCCGTTAGCCTGAGAGGAAAGAGAGATACCTGCTCCACTACCCCAGTATTCCTGTCTCATTATGCCGCAAATAATTACGCAGCTGTTAAAGACAAGAAGGGAGGGGAGTGTTGAGTTGTGGCTTATTTATTTTTAATCTCCATAGCCCGAGCACTGTATTAACATTTTAATCTCTACTTTCTTGTCTATTAGAGTTAAAATCTTCTCTACAAGATATAGAGATGCACGAGGTGGAGAAAAACAAGGGATCAGCTAATACTCAACACAAGAAGCAACACTGCTTCAAACAAACTAAACAAAATAGAAGGCTCAAACCCTGCATGTTCTTATTTAAAAATAAATATTACAATGAGTCAAAGAGAAGATAAATTCTGCCACAAGGAATCTCCAATTTGCAGACTGCTTATTTACACAAGCTAGTGTCTATTTACCCTGGAAAAGTTGTTACTTGCATAGTAATCAAGCTCACACTTACTACAGCTGTTGCAAAGTGAATGAACCCTCTTCACAACTGAACAATGAGGGAGTTCAGCCAAACTGGTCATCCAAGAAGGGACCAAGAAACAGAGAGTATGTGAGATCTGGGAATAAAAGCTGACAGCCAAATGCAGCTAGACAGCTTAAGCACGTCTTATGGCAGAAAAGCCATAAGAATAAATTAAAAAATTAAGGTTTGTCTACGTATGTATTTATCCTTACTAAAACCATATGTTTCATTTGCTAATTCCACTAGGTTAAGCTAAATTACAAGGTTGACTGATTGGGCACAAGGCACACTTTTTGGAATGAGCATGCACATTAACACCTGGATTATGTAGCAGTGACTTAACTCATTGGCAGTACATACACTTTATAATTAACTTGTTTACCCATAATGTATGACTGCAGGTTTAACTACAGAGTAACAGATTACAACTGGCAAAGCTATCCCAAGAAATTTCTCCTTGCATAGGCACTGATTATTGGAGTGCAGGTCAGTACCCCCATTGGCAGAAATATGGTAGGACATTCTCTGAATTTTACTCACAAAAGGCATCAGTGACCTAAGGCACGTTTCTGCCTTGAGTGAAGAAAATAGTGCAGAACAATCTACAACATTGTCACAAACTGTTTACATGTTATAAGGCAATGCAAATATTTAGATAGTGCAGAATATTCAGAATCACTCAGAATTAGCAAGATTAATGGGGTGATGAGAACAAGAGAAAGCCTAGTTAAAAAATTACTCCAAATCCCTTTTCTAAATAATGTTACTAAAAGCCACTCACTTGACACTGCCTACAACCAGCTAGGTTTTGAACATCAATTTCTGAAGATCTATGAAATATGAAAGTGTAAGAGCAAAACAAAAGAACAACAGCAAACCAAAAACAAAACACACCAAGAAATACACCACCAATTTTACGAGAAACTGTTGCAGAGGGAAAGTATATTTTTGAGGAATGGAGGGAAAAAAAAAAAAGAAAAAGGTATCTTAATCATAAAGTCATGTAGAACAGAGGACTAAATACATTTAAAAAATGAACAAGCATTAGAAATACAATGTTGTGTAAAAAGAACTAGTTAAAAAATTAAGTATGCAAATCATAGATAAACGCTCTCTACAAGTCATCTCCCTCTAAATCTTATAGAGCCTTGAAAACTTTGCATTCTGCTTGTAATTTTTGTTTAAGTAAATGTAACTCCAGCTTATCACCTTACACTCATCTCTCAGATCCAGTCCTTCACAAATTCCACTGATGCATGATTATTATCAAACATTACATCAATTATGATTATTTTTTTAAGGAATGGATATGACAAACAAGGAAATACAAAAACAATACCCATTAATTTTATAAAGGAGGGCTAATTTTTCTGTGTATTACCAAAGAGCTTTTATTGACACAAAATGTAGTTTTACTGTTCTGCATGCAGATTTACAGAAATGAAAATAATTGGCACAATCTTTGAAGAGACTACTTAAATACTTATTTGAAATGATTACAAATGAACTGAATCTTTTGTCAAAACCAATTGCAGACTTCATAGATGGAGCAAGATATTACCTCTGCTGAGCACATACCTCTGTTAAGAATGATTTGGCTGTCAAGGGGTTCATCACAAGAATAGCCCGCCTCAGAGTGTCCCGGTAGCGGTTCAGTTCCTCAATTCGCATGGTGGCAAAGAGCCCTGTGATCATTTTATTGATGTTGTTTTCTACTTTCTGCAATGCCACATCCATTCCCTGCTGAGATACTTTGTCCAAAAACTCTTGTATTCCACGGATATCTAGGAAAATCAAAAGCCAAGGAAGATGTTAATTGGTAAGTAGGGAAAAAGAAAGACACAAATAGCTGTTCAATTTGTCTCACAAAAATGTTTTGTTCTGTGCCAGGTATACCCCTCTGGGCTTTAACTTCAGATTACCTGGAGCTTGTTCATGAGCTACGCTTGTGCTTAAACAAGTGCTGAAACAAGAAGCAGTGACCACATAACAGCTCCCGTCCAGAATAATCACTAGAAATCAAACTAATAAGCCTTTCTAGCAGTTACTTCATTTAGTCAGTTAGTTATCATAGTAGTTCCATATTGTTAAAGGACTTTCATGAAAAGATTCAAAAACAGCAGTGAAATGAAGAAAAACAATCTATCTGAAGGCAGAGGAGAGGAGGAAGTAGGCTTTTTTCTTTTTGTCGCTGGGCTCAAAAGTGTTACCTACAGCAACACCATGTAACTTAATTTCTTAAAATTTTGAAAAGTCTTAGTGTTGTCCTAAGCTGTTCTAAAAGCCAGGAAAATGTTGCAGCTTTGTAATGCAGCCAGTACAGAACTAGTAGATATGGAATGGGGAACTTCAAAATAATTTATGCTACTGGAAACTTAGAAGATTCTGTTCTCACATGGTGATAGAGAACTGCAAAAGACTGGAAAATCAGAGGAATGTCTGAGCATGGCAGGCTGTAAGCCCTAGGAGAGTTATTACAAGAACAGCCGTAACGTCAAACAGGAAAGGGCTCTCAGTTGACCCTCAGGGTGGTCTACACTGCAGGAGATACAAGTGACATCACGCTGGCACAGCTCAGGGCAATGCTGAGACAAGCTGCAGAGAGCAGCAGAGCATGGTGCTGTTGTTCTACTTTATCAGGACTTCAGTTACTATATTCTCATAGGGGTTCACTGGCAAGCAATGAATGGCATTTTGAAAGGCTGAAATTAATTTTAAGACTAGAAAAATAATTAAAATCATTCAATTGGAGAAAAAAATACTGTGAAGAAATCTTTAAAATAACTTCCCCAAAAGCCATCCAGACACCAGTAGCCTCCTTTAACCTTCCAGAGTGCAGTACTACCAGCACTCAGCTGCTGTTTTTTCAGTCCTGTGGGTGCAAACAAGGCTACAGTGGAGGATGATGTGACCCATGCCCCTAGGAAAGCATCAGCATAATGACAGAGAAATTCATATAACACTCCCTTGAGAAGATTAAGGAGATGTCATATGTGGATTTAGCGTGGGAGAGGGAAAGAGAAACGCAACTATGGCCTGGCTGGTAACTACAGCAGGTGAATACTGTGTTGTCCAAAGGGAGTGTAGCTGGAAAATGCTTCAGCATCCAGAGCTGAATAGCCTTTGAAGAAAGACAAAAATACTTGAGCTGAGATGTCTCTACACTGAACTCCAGAAGAATTTTACTATGTCTAAGTGCAAGCTCTCCTCTTTTCCAGCTCCAGGTTAATGCACTTTCTACCTGGCTATATGTCTGTGGATTTGGACTGGGGCCAAACACATGTCAAACACATGTTTAAAAGTGCTAACAAATGTTGATGTTGGCATTTGATTTCAGTCTTTGGCAAAATAAATTGAAAGATTCTGGGTTTCAGAGAAACTCAGTGGGACAATCAAAAAAGATCTGAGCACTAGAAAGACATTCTCATCCCATTCCTCTTGTTTTTATTAACACAAAACACCATAAGGAAAACAAATCGTCTCCAGAGTAGAGAGATTCTATCCTGAAAGTGTTACAAGCAGCCACCCACCTCAAGCACCAGATTTCCAAGCCACTTCCAGGGATAAAGCACTGACCACATAAGAGCTTAGAATCATAGAATTGTTCAGGTTGGAAAAGACCTTAATGATCATCAAGTCCAACCACAACCTATCCATGCTACCCTAACTCTAACAACTCACCATGAAGTCATGGCCCTGAGCACCACATCCAAGCGGCTTTTAAACACATTCAGGGATGGTAACTCAACCACCTCCTTGGGGAGCCTATCTGTGCTTAATTTATTATTCCATCGCTTCTCAGCCTTTTGGCTAAGATTAAGTGTTGTGTAGTGTAGCTTGTAGCTAAGCAGACAACAGAAGTATTGCTACAGTCCTAGTCTTGGAAGTCAGCCTGTCACAACCAACAAGCTGTGTCTTGTCTACTGCTCCAAAATACTGAACTAGACAGAAATGGCAGCAATTTTAGGCATTCAGCACTGCAACACAGTGCAACTCAAAGTCTGCCAAAAAACTAGTATTACTAAACACTTGAAGAATAGTTTAAAGACAAATAAAATGCATGCTTATCTTAAACATAAAGTTCTATAGGAGAATCAGATACTAATTACAGATTCTATTTAATATACAAATCAGGAAAATTAAATTCAATCTAATCAGATGTTTGATTTTTTTTTTTTTTTGGCACTTTAAATACCAATTTAAGAAGCAACAAGATTGTTTGAACTGCTTCAAGTATGCCTAGCTTTATTAAAAAAATAACATTAATCCCCTCATTCTGGTGCTTACTCACTCTGAATTTTATTTTATTTTAAATTCTATAGCAAATAACCATATATTCTTCTCAGACACCAGAATTGGAAATGCAGGTATAGCTGAAGCATTATTTGTCCTTCCAAATTAAGAACATAATTACACATGACCAGAATTAAAAAATTTTCTGGAATTATTGCCCAATATTCTATTTAATCTGTGCTGTACCGGAAACTAGATTATAGGCCAAATTGCTTTGTTTGCCATGACTATCTGCAAAAATAAACGAGACAATTATACTTAATTTTCACCAAAGGAAGAGACAAAAGGGATGTGGGTCCAGTATAATTCTACTGTTCTGCATTTATTGGTCACTGTTGGTGACCATACCAATAGTACGATATCAACGTGATTCACTTCTAGGAAAACAGCACCATTCTAATAGGAAGGATAACAAACCATACTGCATAAAACTTCTTCAATACTTCTGCCATTAGCAGTGATACAACACAAAGAAGAGGATGGGCAGTAAATATTGACTCTGCTTCTGTCTCAGCCTACCCAGTAGAAAAACTGAGATAGTGGCGATGCTCACCTGCCATTGTGAAATGGCAGAGAGCACACAAAAACACATCCTGCTATTGAAATGCTATTTAAATCACGATGGTGTTTCCAGTATTTCAGCAGCAAGTCACTAATAATCACCATATTCAAAGTGAATGCCAAAGAACAGATGCTACCAGTGAATGGGCAGCATTATCTCTCCTGCATGGATTGTCTGAAAGTGGCACACTTCCACATTGTGCTGTGGAATCATCTTTTTAATAGATAAACTGCAGGAAAATCTGGCAAGTAACCTGTGGCACAGATAGCTCTGCTGCATAGACCCAGAACTGTTCATGTCTAAAACACAGGTGCTTTTTGCCCTGGATTTGCTAGCCAACCTGTTGCCCAGCCAGGAGATACATTCCTATTTTTTATGTAAATCAGATGAGTCAGAGTCATTTCCAGAAATGCTGTCCTTTATCACCAGTATTAATTATTTTCTTTACTGAAGAAAGTCAGTGTTACCATACAGAGAAAAACTGATGCTAAAACTGAAGCTACATATTACCTCCTATTTCTTTTCACAGTTACTCTTAGTTAATATTATATTTTCTGATTTTTACTGTACAGTCATTACTTCAATTCTACACATACATGCATAAGAACATAGCGTCACCCTGCAGTCAGAGATTGACCATCAGCTGTAGAATTAAAGCAGGCTGGAAATTGAAAAGTTAGTAAAAATTCTCTTTTCAACCAAAATTGTGGTTGATTCAAGACACTGTAAGCTGACTTAGAAAGTTTAGAAAACAAGGATCAGGGGAGTAAAATTTATCCAGGACTCTCCTGGAAATGCCCTTCCTTGACTACACAAACACAGCCACAATACAGCAAGGCAGATCTGTACAAAGGGCCCATGCTGGATGCTGCTAGGGCACAGAAGGTCCAACCCTGGATACATCTCATGGGCTGCAACCACACTATGCAGCTGAACTGCAACTGCAGAGCATCCTCTGTGGGTGAGCAAAAGGCCTACAGCCCTGCAACCTCCAAAGACATGACAGGCATATTCAAACACAGCTTGATACAAGTCTGATTGAAAAGAAAATTCAGATGCCAGCTTTGCTGTGGACTTATCATTACTGTATCAGTACCTATGAAAGTACACTGCCAATGAGATGTAAGCACCTAAACCTCCAAAGACTGTTTATTAAACACCTTGTGGGAACTTGAGAGAGACCACAAGATATGGACAAGATACTGAAGAACATGCTCAGAGCAGACAGAACTAAGCTATCCTTTGGACAGTGGATCTGATATCTAGATGTCCTTAACTGGCCAGCCTAGCAGAAAGACTTGGACCTCACCTAAGAAAAACAGTAGCAGCACTTTAATGGAAACTTCATCAAATTTTATGGTAGAAAATATGCACAGGGAGGTGAATAGGAAAAGGAAGACAATATTTTCAGTAGACCATGATAATTTAAAGTCAACAGCTTTCCTTGACACAAGATTTAAGGAGTTGCAATAGCTTGCTTTTTACTGAGGTTGCTACAGAATACAATGCACACAGAACAATGACATTCTTGATTTCCACTGTCCAATCTTAGTAAAAAATTTTACTCCTTCTATAATTTTCCTTACCACCAGATTACAGATGTGGACCTTAGTTTTTCTTCTTTCTAGTATTATGCGACTTTTATTTCACATCTCTATTTCTATGCCAATGGAAAATTTCAGAGGGAGAAAATGTCCTACAGTGTAATGTTTAGGACATACTAGATTAAGATAGGCCAACACATTTCATGCAGCAAAAGCAGTCTGTATATTCAGTGAGTTTTTATAATCCATGCAAAATGAACAGCAAATTAACATCTCACACTCCAAGTATATCTCACACACTCTTATTAAAAATGAGCTAGAAGTAGATGCAAAAGTCTTGGACACTGTCTTCCATAGTATTCTAGAGAAACTGGCAGCCCACGGCTTGGACAGATACACTCTGCTGGCTAAAGAAAACTTTCTGGATGGCCAAGCCCAGAGAGTGATGGGGAATGGAGTTAAATCCAGATAGAGATTGGTCACAAGAGGTGTTCCCCAGGGATTGGTTATGGAACCTGTCCTGATTAACATATTTAGTGATAACCTGGATGAGGGCACTGAGTGCATCCTCAGCAAGTTTGCAGATAACACCAAGCTGGGAGGAGATACTGAGCTGGGGTAGGATGGCTCTATGGAGAGATCTGGAAAAGATGGCTCAATGGGCCAAGGCCAGTGGGATGAAATTCAACAAGATCAAGTGCTGGCTTCTGCACTTTGACCACAACAACGCCAGGCAATGCAACATGCTTGGGGAAAGTGGCTGGAAGACTGTGTGGAATAAACGGACCTTTAGGTCTTGATAAACACTCAGCTGAACATGAGCCAGCAGTGCGCCCGGGTGGCCAAGGCCAATGGCATCCTGGCTTGTATCAGAAATAGAGTTGCCAGCAGGAGCAGGGAGGAGATCATCCCTCTGTACCCAGCAGTAGTGAGGCTGCATTTTGAGCTGTCTTCAGCTTTGGGTTCCTCATTAAAAGAAAGACATCAAGACACTGGAGCATGCCCAGAGAAGGGCAACTAAGATGGTGAGAGGTCTGGAATGCAAGTATGATGGGGAGCAGCTGAGGGAACTGGGATTGTTTAGGCTAGAGAAGGATCAGAGAAGACCTTATCACTCTCTACCACTATTTGAAAGGAGGTTGTGGTGAGGTGGGGATTGGCCTCTTCTCCCATGTAGCACTCAACAGGACTAGAGGAAATGGCCCCAACTTGCACCAGGGGAGATTCACATTGGATGTTAGGAAAAATTTCCTCTTCTTCCAACCTTAGTGATTCTATGAAATATTTTAAAGTAAATTTTCAGATCACGTTATGGCTAGGAAAAGAGAAAGATGGCAATAAATCCATCAGTCCACCCTTATCATTGTATTTCATCTAAATTACAAGGTTCTTGCTGTTGCTGAGCACTATGGTTACCTCAAAGCCGGTTTACAGTCATTAGCTCATCCTCCCTATGATACCATTTTAGATCTGAGAACATTTTCCTTGCAGTACCCAGATGATAAATACCAACTGATTCAGCTGTGGCAGTAAAGGTGAATGCACCTGTCATAAATATTCACTGGTTGATTTACACAAAAGACTACTTTATTTGTACAGTTGATGAGAAAAGCCATTGTATAACAAATGACACTGTCCAAATTATTATCAAAAAAGCTTTTTAAGTCTAGCACAGTGATTCTTCCTTACACAACAATGGCTAACATGACAGCAACTATTAGTTATGGAAATGAAGTGCACACAAGGGAGATATGCAGCTCTGGCTGGAATCTGACAGTGCTACCGTTCTGCTTAAAGCCATGAGCAAAGCATTCACATTCCTGTGCATGTGTTGATGTTTATTAACATGGTTAAGTTCTAAACTAAGGAAAACAACAATTTAGCATGATGATTCAGTAACAGTCCTTCATCATACTCACACGCAGTGGGATTTCCTCTCATTAGTAAGTTTGTATGTAATTCAGTGAACCACCAAAAATTAAAAACAAAAACAACATCAAGAAAAAAAAAAATCAACCAAGCACCAACAAAAATGCACAGTTACTCACCTACACCCATTCTTGTTGTTGCTTCTTATCCTACTTGGGAACAGAAATCTAGTTTCAACACATTATAAAAATATTTAAGCTCAAATGCTTAATCACAGGTGGGATCCCACTTATGTTATCAATATTTCTGGAACCCAGCAAGTGAAGATGCTATTTCTCAGGTAAAATTAAAATCTATAAATGATAAAATTGACTTTTTTCCTCCTTCATGTGCAACTTTTTGAGATATCACACATTAAAAAAAAAGTTAAAAAAAATGTCTAAAATTTCTTATGATCATCTGGTTGGAAAAAAAGAAGTAAAATAAACAGTACAGATATATTCTTTTTTTTCTGAAAACATTTCCACTTCAAATCATAAAAAAAGCAAGTAACTTCAGTTTCGTTGTTTGATCTGAACTATTGCGGAACTACTGAAACGTGTAGAATAACCCTACTTTAAAAGATCCTCTGAATATATCATTCCTATTTGTTGATTTTGGTCACACTCTGTACTTCAATTATTAGAGATTACTCTCTAAATAAACAAAATCAATACTGATAATTTCAAGAAATTGAATCAATATTGCTGGAGAGATACTACCAACATTTGCAGTTTTCAAATCTTGCAAGACTTAAGTTTTCAGCCACACTGATGATTCATACAAGATTTTTCACTTGAATTATCAGCTTTTTAACAGAGAAGAATGGAGAAAAAAAAAGATAAAAATAATAAAATTGAAGCTAGAACTAATCCTTGAATATCAGCTGTTACTTCAGGTTTTTGAAAATAGAACTGAAGCCAGATTGTGATCACCCCTCTCACAGAGGCTGACAAGCCAGTACAGTCTACAATCACATGCTTTTGACTGCATAACCTGCTTAAAACCTCTTCAGTCCATTTCTTTTTGGCCACACTTCACCTCAGAGACTTTCAGAAGGCAGGAATCTAGCAGATTCCTTTGCATAAAGCAGCATCTTGCAGAGAAAATTTTCTTCTCCATTTCCTCAGATAACAGCTTAGAGCTGAGAACAATTTATCTTCAGCATTTCTTTCCTTCTTAAAAATTATACCCATCTTGAAAAATCATAGTTAAATCTTATATAGTTGTCCAAAACAGCTCAATACCTATGCCTAGGTACATGTGATTGATTGCAGGGAAACCATGTTTTTGTGTACATGATGTACCAGATCTCCCTTGTAGATCCCTACTACTCCTTATTGGTGTTCAGGAGCGTGAGGAACCACACTATCCTGTCCAGGTAAGTGGCAGGGAAAGTGACTGCCCTTGCAGCCCATTGTGGTTATAGAATAAGCATGACAGTGTGTGTGATCATCTTACTCAAGACACATTTTTCTTTGAGGGCACCTCAATCTGCTCCTCAGTAATTTTTTTGGTTGATTGAAAGCGTGCACTATAGCAAAAGGAATGTTTTATGAGTGGATTAGTTACGTGAAAAGTGCAAACCATGAAAATAATGCAGTTAAACTATGATTTACAAATACTGCAATGAATCATATACCACTTTTTCCTGTGTCTCTTTCTCTTGACTGATTAAAACTGTGTCAGAGAAGTTTTCAGTTTATAAAACTATGTGACACTTATGGCAATAATAAGGTCAACTCATGCCTTCATTCCAGCAGTGGTATAATTTCTTCAAAACAACATGCAAAGTACTTTGTTCATCTAGCTGCCAAAATAACCATTTACAGACTAAACTTTAACGCTGCTGAAAAGATACCACAATCATATTAAAAGTTAAAAAACACTTATCAATGTAGAACAGTACAAGGATCAATTATTTTCTGTTGAGGCTTGCAGTCTGCACAGGAAAAATGAAATCTCACACATTAGCAAAACCTCAAGATAATATCTCAATTCCAGAGATTATAACTACACAGGTATCAGGAAAGCATCTACAGCTTGATTTTGTCCTCAACTTTGAAGTTCTGGAAAATTTGATATTCAATTTTTACTAACACAGCACAGAAGATGCTCAGACTGAGCCTTCAGGATCTTGAACAACTTCATCTTAAAGGAAATCAACTTGAACAAAGGATAATCTTCTCTTACTATTCTACATAATGACGCATAGCTCCTGGAATGAATTTCCCTAACAATATCAAGGTAAAAAGCACAAGCTTGGTCACTGTTCCACTGGAAAAATATAATACAGCAGCCCATTTTTCTCAGAAGTGAATAATTTTAGGGACTGCTAAAATATATATTCAATTTTCAGTGGTATGTCAATGAGCAAAAGCAAGTTAATATGAAAGTTCTCACAAACAGCTGCCAGTTTGCAATGTAATTGACACAGTACAGTTACATAGATGAAAAATACATATTCCTTTCCTTGTCTAGATGATGTAATACATACTAACGCAAAAACAAAATAGTTCAATAAGAAGCCTGAATTAATTGTATGTTGTTTATTGAGACACAGTGATGTAAATGAGTACAAAAAGTTGGCAAAGAACCAGATGAGTAATAAACAGATTTAAGACTGTCTGGAGCTGGACTTGTAAATATTATAGTCATCAGGCAGCTGAAAACAGCCTTGGGGTAATTATGAGCATTTGCAATTGATTACAGAGAGTGTGATCCTTTTATGAATCTTTATTAAACCTGCATTAAAACTTCAAATGGTTTGAAAATGTTATGGTTTCAAGCACATATTTGCCTATGGTCATCATGTATTTCCTTCTGGAAAATATTTATGCAGGCAAGCATCAATGGAAATATTTGCTTTACGTGTTTTTGAAAGGAGACACTGGGAATCTGGGGCCTGTACTCACAGGTGTGCATCAGCTACAAGAATCAATCCTTTTACAACTCCTTCTGCAAAGAGTTCTGCCTTCTGAGTTCCATGTATGATATCTTCTTTTCCATGATCTTTAAAGTACTGTACACCTATGTTATCACATTGCGCCCAATATATTTCTAAACCATCCTGGGATAATGTCTTAAATTCATAGTTCTGCAGACCTGACTACTCTCCACCTTGAACTTTTTTTTTTTTTTTTTTTTTTTTTTTAACAAATATTTTGGGTCCTTTCCCAAAATCCTCCATCAGATTGAGACACATTTTCCTGCTGCAAGCAGGCAGTTCATCACTGCCTTAATCCTTCCTCAGTGCATAAATAACTTGAAATTGCTGAGAGTGAAATACAAAGGTAAGTTCTGCAACTGCCTCACTAACCTCCACCTTTCCTTTTCAGTGAAGTTTTCAATAATTTATTGAACCTCAATTTGCAATGAGACTGCTTCCTTCTGCTTCATGCAGTGAATCCCCCACATAGCAGCCTCATTTTTCATAATTTAAAAAAGTTAAAATTAAATTACCACTTAAGTGACCAGCAAATATCCACTGCTGTATTATGCAGTATTAGTAGGAAGGTGAAAAAATGCGAGCAGAGATGTATTAATCCTGGAATCAGTAAATACAATGTAAATCAGCAACCATGCTTGAATTTAGAAGGCATATTAGGTTGAAAAACAAAAGATTAAGTGAGAAATTTGGACAGAGAAGTGGAATTTCTAAAATTTCTATTTGCTTATAAAATACAGAAAGAGTTTAAAATATTACTCACTACTTGAAAAGAGAATACGAAATATGGCAAAACTCATTCTCCAGAAACAATCTTATTCCCTTAACATTTCTAGATAGGAAGATTACACATTTTATCCGCTTTGCTACCAACAAAACATTAAAAATAAATGTTTCCAAACAGCAAGTCTTTCTCCCTTTCATCTCAAACTCAGAAATACCTACACTGTAAATGGCACAAAATTCACAATTATGTTCTTGCAGTGATTGACTGGATTCTTCATAAAAAATTTACTACTACAGTAAAGTGTCTATGTCCTCCTGGAAAATACAGTGAGCTGTACACTGCCTGAAAAGAAAGACATGAATTGCAAAAGCTTGCACCTTGTTGCTACACAATAGAATAAAAATAATTATATATATATGTATATATATACATATGTTCTATGTCAGTTTTGATGCTTACATAGTCTAGGTGCTCACATTCAGATCTCACATTATTATTTCATTTGTTTTCCTCTCTGATGTAGCATCTGCCCAGAAACACTGTAGATGTCTCCCCTATGGATATGTTTAAGGCCAGACTGGTTAACGGGTTAAGGATTTGGGCAACCTGATCTAGTGGGAGGTGTCCCTGCCTATAGCAGGAGGTTTGGAACTAGATGGTCTTTAAAGATCCCTTCCAGCCCAAACCATTCTAAGATTCTTACATGCATAAGGGCTTTTTTTCTTGTCAGTACCGGCCATGGTCAGATTTTGGTCCATAGTGTGTATGGATTTGCATTATTTACTGTTACAAACTGCATTTTGAACCTGAGATCAGGTTCAGGTTCGTAAGTAAAGGTGCAGTAACTTGGTTAAGCTCGTTCAAAAATATTTACATATGTCAGTAGCTCTTCTCACTAACCTGAACATAGCAACTCACAGAGGTCTGTTTACATTTGCATTCTCTGTCTGGAAGTAACTCCACTGAACAAATTGCTGACAGTCCTAAGGACAAGATCAAAGGCTTAGTGGAGGCTTAAAGGAAGACGCAGAACTGTCCTCTGCAGCATGGTGATCCTACTGCTTCAGCTGAGTGCTGAAGAACAAAAAGAGTAGGAGCTGATACGGCCTCTTAAAGTAAATTTGGTTTGCACATACTGTGTGAATAGTACTTTTAATAGCAGCCTGAGAAAGGCTTTAATTCACTGGATAATTTTGTTGCATTTCATGCCATCTATTATTGAACTGTGCAAAAAAAGCCATCTTTAATGGCATTTGCAGAAGCACAGCATTGTCCTGAAACACTTTTAATATTCTCATATGAAGTTGGACTAGATGATCTTGTAGGTCGTTTCCAACCTTGTGATTCTATGATTCCTTCAACAAAATCAGGTTTCCTGTTTTCGGCAGGATTTTACCTTGTTTTACCTCAAGAAACAATACATGCTGAATAAAAGGGGACTGACAGCATTAAATTCACTTGGAGTTAGACTTAGATCATCCCAAGCAGAAAGCAAGAATGAGGGGAAGGAGACTCACTCTGATTTTGTAAGTTCATCTCAGTTTATACACTAAAGGTAAAGCAGTAAATGAAACACAAATACCACCTAAGTCTGGTTAAGTTAAAAAATTCTCTTCTCTCACCTCTTCACCCACTATCCATACTTCAGTGCCTCAGCTGTTACTGGTAAATTGCAGTCACCAACAAAGGACAAAGGTTTGATACTTTCTTTTGGTTAGTTTAACTACGTCTATAACAACAATAAAATACATTTATTATTACTATTACCAAGGTGTGTGTGTCATTTTGTTTGTTTTAGAAGTCAACCTAAAAAAAAATCTTACTTGAGAAAATAACTAGCAGTTAAGATTCCTATGTCAGTTATTCCAGAAATGCATTTCTGCATGCCTTCTTTAACACCCATCTCTGTAGAGTGGCTAAAATAACAGCTTCCTTCAAAAAGTAACTTTCTCAGTTGATAAAGGCACTTTGAGTAGACCGGAACCTTCTAGCATTAAGCTGGAAGAAGTGTTAAAATGTTACAATTGAATATACTTGTCTGCTTCTATTCAAAAGAGATCTGTCATTTTTACAAAAGGATAGCATCCAGCAAATAACTCTCTGCCCTGCAGAAAGACACATTTTCAGCTATAAATAATTCTTTCATTCTCTGATAATGAAAAAGAATCTATGATCGATTGCAAGTTAAAAATCAAAAACAGTTCAACTGAGAGGATTAAAAAACAATTGTATTTATAAATTGTCACACAAATGGTTGCAACCTCTTTTAAAGGTGCAAGGAACCTGGTCTAGTAGTATTTACTTGGGTATGAGCCTAATTTTATTATTGGAAAAACTATTGCAAATATAAAAGGCAATTTTTTTCACATATCAAAAATATTCCCAGAAATGATTTCAGGAATACAACTGAAGTATTTTGTACTAAATTGTTAAATTTAATCACCAAAGTAATTTCTTAATAAAAATTCTTCTTACTGCCATAACCACTCTGACAGCTTTTCCATATTTTCTGTAGCAACAACAGAAAAAAAAAAAAGAAAAAAAAAAAAAGGAAAAAAAATTATCAGCAAAATCTATACTTCTATTAATTTTCAAGTGTCATTTAGTGGTATGGAAATATCACTTCATGATATGATATCTACCTTGAGAAAACAAAATCACCACGTTAAAAAAAAAGAAATACTGGGGTAATAAATAGCTCTTCTTGCGCAGGTGTGAGTTCTTCAGAGGACCAAATGATGTGTTTTACTTTAAACAAGTAATACCTTCCCTATTAAAAGGTATGAATTTAATACTAATGCAAGTGCTGAACTCCCTCCTACTTTAAAGTTAAATAATAAATGTTACATTAAAATGTCTAATATTAACTGCTGCTATCAGTTAAAGGCAAAACTTCCAATCTGCATTTGAGCCCAGATATGTATGAAATGAGAGAATAAATAAGTCCAATACTGCCTCAGATCCTCTCAGGCATGTTGAGGAAGGGGAACAGTGGCTTCCACAGGGAATTGCAACCACATTTTGATGCACTTTGACGCATTGAACTCTGGGATGCCTTGCCTGGGGCTGAACACCCAGTCTCGATTTCACTCCAAAACAGGAACAGAAGCCAATGCCCCCTTCCTTATGCTCCTATGGAGCTCTCAGGCCAACTTGCTTGTATTAAACTAAAACTGATAGTTTTTTATTTTATTTTATTTTATTTTATTATTATTTAGTTAGTATTACTATTTTGCATGTAAAGGCTCATCCAAATAAACTACTTTCTCAAACATCACAATCACTGAAAAATTGAGCAGGATTGATCTACTAAAGGTAACTAAGTCCTATCTCCAGCTCCAAGCAGGATGGACACTGAATTCAGATTTCTTCACTCTATAATCCATTAAATAAGCGATCCTAACTCCTCATTTCATGCCTTTAATGCCTTTGCTTTCTCCATCCTGCCCTCCATGCAAACCCTTCTCTGGTCAACGCAAAACCTGGGAAGAAATAGTGTCCTGCTAACATACTGGAAGTGCTTGGAATAAATCAAGAAAATGGCAGGAAAAGGGGAGAGAACAACACATATCAATATTCATAATAAGTTACTGGTAAAATTGTTCATTAGGGTCTGCTATAAAAATCATGCAACCAGAGGTAAAAGGAAAACTAACAACATAGATTAAAAACTGGCTAACAGAATTAAGAACACACAAAATACTGTGTCAAGCCTGATGCTATCACCTGAATAGAATAGTGTTAAAAGATGGACAGACCTCTTAGTACATATTAAATGCAGGGCTTTTTTCTGCATCTTTTCCTGATACATGAGATAGTGATCACTGATGAGAGTCAGTTTACCAATTTGTCTAGTTCACCACAGCATTTCTTGTCTACTTAAGAAAGAATAGAAGATGAGGGAACACAATATCTGCCACGAGTCATATCTGGGGTTGATGTGTCACTGAAATAGCTACTTATCTGAAGCTTATTCAGGCATCTGCATTATGTGATTCTCATGATTCTCATTATTCTCATGATCCTCATTATGTAATGAGATTCCTATCCAGAAATCAAAGGACAAAATGATCTGGATAATTTAAAAATAGTATTTATAAATACAATTATGGAAAAAAAACCACTAAAAATTGATTTTTAAAACAAATACATGCAAAAAGGCACTCTTTAGCTGGCAAAACTATAGTCCTCTTCATAACTACACAGGTACTTAGCTGCATAAACTGAGAAAATGTGAACAAAATTACTCTGCTGCAAGCTTTTTGGATCAGTGTTTATGTGCATGTTCCTGATCCTATGGCTGGCACTTTCAGGTGCTGGTTTGTTATAAATAGAAATTCTCCTATTCATCATTTTGTATAGTTCTAATTTAAGAATTTATTGGGTAGTCAGGGAACAAAAAAAATCAATAACACCTGATCTGAATGAACCAGTTATTATTATGCACAGCAAATCGCTGAAGTTTGCATTTTTCAACAACTTGAACATTTAACTTTGAAAATAAGTTTTAAAATGTTCATCCAAACCAATCATGATTACTTATGAATAATGGATGTGTCTGAACAAAACAAGTCTGGTTTCAAAGCAATTTTCCATAGAAAAAGATGATGAAATTCGTTAGATAATGCACCTCTACTACAGCTATCTATCTAGCTCTCAGTTGCAGAAGATATCTGTACTAAACTTGGCTGAATCACCAGGCAGGATGGCACCGTCTGACTTCTGATGCCATCATTTGTGTCATGCTTACTCTATTACACAGTCACTGTCAACTCAGCACTTCTCAGGAACATTGAGTGCACCAATAAAGAAGGAAATATCGTCTTCTCTAGCCCTCCTTCTCAAGAGCTTCGTTCTATGTAAGTTCTCTTTGTAAGTTTCACATTTACAAATAGCAGCTTATTCTTGCTGAGGTATCTGTCCTATATTCACTGCTGCCTCAACTTCTTGTATCAAACGCAAGCCTATAAAAGATGAGAGATTCACAACACAAGAAATAATTCTACAGAATATGGAATTTTACATGTTAACCCTTGAACTATCAACTCAAAAAAAAAAAAAAAAAAAAAAGGACACTTGCTAAGTTTTTTTTACACTTGAGGAAATGAATTTCTCTGTTTATCAGCTAGCTAACACAGAAATCATCAAATTAATCTGTAAATATCAACGTACTTTAGAATCTCTCGAGAACTGTGAAATACTGACAGAACCACAAATGTTCAGAGGGAAAACATCATAGCAGAAGATGATAAAAATATAGCGTGAATGCTTTCCACAGAATTCGGGATTTGACAGAAATTACTCAGTTAACTACTTACCATAGTCATTATCATAAAAAATGATGAACTTCTGCCAGGCATATTCTGTGATCACTCTCAAGATGACATCATTTAAGTAGACAGGGGGGCGGACAGAGAGTGTATAGTCATCATTGCGGTTGCTCCTGGTGAGCCCACAGCTGCTTCTTGGCGTTCCTCCTGTTGAGCGCTGGATGAAGAGGTGAGGGATGTGCATAGCATCTGCCAGTGACTGCAGGGAACCTGCTGATGTGCAGCCAATGGAGCTCACAAGGGCCAGGATGCCTTGGTTCATGAGGTCACAGGCTGTAAGAAAACACAGTAAAGTTCTAGATGAGAGCAGTTCAGTGTACAGGGCCTATTTTTGCTGCATTCAGTCTATTTTGCTGAAATGCAGACACTGGGCACTGAAATACAACATTTTCAATCAAGGGAAACATGGACAAAATTTTGTATGTTGAGTAAATCATGAAGTCATAAGGTTTCTAGGTTCCCTTTCAGCTGCCTTGGAGTGAAAGCTGAAAGATTTCCTCTTTCACCTTGCCCAGAAGTGAATTATGTATTCAGAGTGGAAGCTAACTCCTGGACTTTTTGAGAAACCTTGAGAGCAAATTCCAGCTACCAAATTAACGTGACTTGCCAAGTAGATAAGCACTTTTCTGTCTAGCACAACAGCTCCATAGATAGCATGGATAGTATCATAAAGAGAAAACCTGAAGAAAAAGCTTAAACTTGTCAACTTAAAAAAAACAACTTAACAACTTAAGCTTGTCAACTTAAAAAAAAAAACAAAAAACAAAAAAAAAACAAAACACAGAACAGGATTAGATACATTAACTTTGCTAACCAAATAACAGAGTTGCTATTGGCTTTTAAGAGATGTATGAGATAATCTTATTTAACTTATCCTTTTGTTATGTGTTTTCTTTTCCTTTTAAAAAAAAAAAAAAAAAGAAAAAAGAAAATACTTTCAAAACTCAGTGAACAGTTTTATGTATTCACTCTCCTCACTTCCTTAAGAAAGATATGGTGTTGCTTATACAAAAAGCATCCTGTAACTAATCGTTCAGTTAATGATAGCTGATTTACGAGCAGACAATCTGAAGTACTATACAAATGACAACCATATTAATACCAGAGATGTTTATTGTGATTAATGTTAATGCAATCAATAAATACCAAAAGAATTAACAATGATTAGGTCTGTAATTCTGAAGAATTACCCTGTGAAACAAAGCAGAGTCAAGTGTTTGAGAGCTTGAATGAGGAAGCAATACAAGCTTGTAGCATAATTCCGCAGAGTACACCCAAAGCCAAATTCTGAAATACTCAGTTTGCCACTGGCAAAGCTTTATATGCACTTACTCTGTATGTGCATGTGGAAATTAGATAATGGGATGGTAAATAGAACCACAGAACCATAGAACAGTAGTATGCATTTACCTACTCACATCTAATATTAACCTTGCAATTACTTGTCTTTCAGGAATATTCTATGCACACAACAGGTGCGAGCAAAGAACAGGAAATGAACATAGGAGAATATATTCCCTTAAAAATATAAAAAACACTCTAACAGCAGACCTGTTGTCTTATATCATATGTCTTACAATGAATAATGTTTTACTCCACAAACACTTATTGATTGAAATAGGAATATTTACAGCACGAGGAATGATTCAACTTGAATGGAGTAACTGCAATCAGGCTCATGGGGAGCATGACTTTCTAGTCCAAGGATGGCACTGGAGATCTTAAATGCAGAGAAACACCTTCTTAGAAATACAGCACACTATTCTCATTAAGATAGTGAGATATGGAACATGATACCAACGAGGCTCTAACTGATACAAGCACCTCATGCAGATGAGAGGATAACTGTTCCCACAAGTTTTCTAAGTGTTCCTTTGTATTTGCTTTGAGCATACCACAGCTTTTGGGCCAGCTGCTAGGCTTTAGGTTAAAGGTAATAATGGATTACTAACACTCATAACTAATCTTCTCCAGAAAGTTATTGAAAAATATCAGTGCATCACAAGTTTCTAATATGCAGAACATCTTAAAATTCTCATAGGCTATCCACCTAGGATGCTACTTGCTTACATTTCTCATCATCCTCACTTACAGGAAAGGAAGAAGTTTATCACACTGTTTAGCAAGTTTCTGAATCTCTCTCCTGATACAGGTTTTTCCCAAGATTACTACTATTTCTAAGCTGCATATTCTGATGAAAATGCTACTGCTTGAGAAAAAAAAACAACTATTTTTATTGCTATATTGATCAATATCCATCACCAAATACCTAGAGCTATTTATATTTCAATAGCTATCCTTCCTGCTAAATATCGATGAATAAAATCAATGCTAGATTTCGCAGAAGCCTGCTTTAATTCAACAAAAATGTAGTACTAGAAAGTCCCGATACCACCCAATTAAATAAAATATGGAGTGTGACATCCCTGTTTCTCAGACATATTTAAAAATATATCTGAGTCAGCCCACGTTGCAAAAAGTAGCTCAGAGATGTGTACATTTACAGGCACACTTTCAGACTGAGAATAATCAGCACATTCACTGTAACGCCAGATAGTGGGAAATATGCTATTGAAACATAAAGGGGAAGAAAGTAGCAGGGAACATTTAGCTCCACAGGGCCAAATGCTAATATCAGCAAACAAAATGTATAAAGGCTTAAAACCTTCTCTCTTGACACTGAACCATGTTCATTTGTTACAATAGCCTCAGGACTGAAGCTGCCCATTTAGATCTTTCTTCCATGGTATGTTTGTGAGAACTGTACATGCTGGGGTTGGAGCAATATGCACTTAATTACGCTTGCAAGTTGAACTTATTCCTGTATACTTAGGGATTGTACTATGTGATACACAGAGTTAGGTGCTGGAAAAAGGGTTGTTATCTCAGAAATAGTTTTTCTAGAGAATTAGTGTACGGGTTGCAGAGATCACCTCTGAGTCAGAATATGACTATTATTTTTTAAACAGAAACATAATTTCTATAATATATATAAACAGAAAATAAAGCTTATACCTTAAAACAGAATCACAAATGTCATACTAGCACGTACAATATTTGTGTATTGCTTAGCCAAACAGAAATTTTATTGGATCCAACAGAAGTTACTTGGTAAAGTGTGAGACTGAGTTCTACATGCTTTCTTAGCCCCTTTTCTCCCCCATCATCAAAAGCTTAGTTGAATCCTTCACCAAGTAATTAAAATCTTGCCACTGTATCTTAACAATGCATTAAAAGCTCTAGTTCAAACAACCTGGAAACCCTGTTTGCACTTTTTTGAACCTGAAATATTCAAGTTATATTTTACCCTGTGTTAAAAAAGAGTCCATACGCAGACAAAATTACTTAAGTGGTAGTTTGCCTTTCAACACGGATACATTGAAGTCACTACGATCTTAAAGATTGCATTTCCAAGCTGACACTTGATCTACTGATACAATCAGTTTTATTAGCTTACCACCAAAATACAAAAATATTGACGCATCTTTTAAGGCCTCGCTCAGGACAGGAAAAATGTCAAGTTCAAATAGACTTACATACTCTTCCATTGCAAACTCAACAGTGAAGGAACAAACACTACTGTTTCACAACATGAATTATCTCTACACAGAAGCTGTACAGCCATTAACTCACCCTCCTAAGCACCAGGTAGCAGAAGCTACTGAAAATTGTATCTACAACAGCTGAAATTATAAAAGTGTCCAAAGATTTTAAAATATCATGTAGAGAAAATATTGAATGCCTACAGAACAATATAAAATATTTGTCTATTTTAAATATATATATTGACTCTCTTGTACAACCCATGCTTGTATACACACTCAGATTTACATTTCACTCCTCAGTTTATTTTGACTTTCTCTAAATGCAAAGTTACTGAATTTCAAACACTGATAGCCTGATTGTCAATTAAAAATTACAACATCTTTAAAAATCATTATTTTTGAGTAAAATCCCTTCTAATTTAGTTCGGCGTGAATAGCAGAAATCCTAAGTCACAGCCTGAACCAGTAATTGAGCAAGCAGGTGGGAAGGCAGGGCCAACTCAGGGCAGCTCAGGTGCATGCAATGTACCTGAGTGAGCAGAAGGGGTGGAGTCAGGATCCACCCCTTCCCAGACCTCACATAAAGGTTGACAGTGTATCAGGGTATCTTGTTGTACATCTCTGCATACATTCCAAAAGTAAGCAGCTTTTGTCCTTTGCTTCTGTGTCTATGGCTGCTGCATTTTGTCTTGCCCTCACTTGCTACAGCCTAGGACTTTGCTACCCAGCTAGCATTGCTGTACTTTCCATTGCATTATAACATTACAGCATGACGTAAAAAAAATAAAAACCTAATTTTGTGTTCAGTATAATATTTTTTGAAGTAAAGACCATAGCCACTGCAATTTAAAGTAAGTAAATTACATCTAGGATATTAGCTTATAAAAGCACTTCCAACAAAGCAGAATTTCAACAGCTATAGGTACAAATACGTCCTTAAAACATTTATTCTAAGAACCTAACATTGAATCTGTTTTAGAAATAACTACTGGTTGCTATAATTCAGGAAAACAATTAAATCCCATAATTAAGACCAAGCTTAAAAGCACATGTATGAATGTGTAAGAAATAATAAAAAAGATTAATAAGATTTAACTCTTACAATTTGTGACAGTTTTCTCATTTTTCACTTTTTTTCATAAAAGTTATTATGAGATCTCTTGTCTTCAGTAATGGCCTTACTTTAAACTCATTTAATTTGCTGATTACACAAAAGCAACTACCTGATGAATCACTGCTTACCTAAAAGGTTGCTCAATTTGCTCCCCATTTCAACACAACAGCCAGGAAACATTCACTCAGGTCAGAGAGAGAATCATTGAGTCACCCAGGTTGGAAAAGATGTTAGAGATCGAGTCCAACCACAACATAACCATACTACCCTAACAACTCTCTGCTAAATGTTGTCTCTGAGCACCACATCCAAACAGTTTTTAAACACACCCAGGGATGATGGCTCAAACGTCTCCCTGGGGAACCTATTCCAGAGCTTAAGAACCCTTTCTGTAAAGAAGTGTTTTCTGTTATCCAACCTGAACTTGCCTTGGAGCAACTTAAGACCATTTGTCCTTGTCCTGTCACCTGTCATCAGGGAGAAGAGACCAACCCTGCTCTTGCCGTAAGCACCTTTCAAGTATTTGAAGAGACCAGTAAGGTCTCACCCCATCTCCTTCAGTTGCTCCTTGTAGGGAATATTCTCCAAACCCTTCACAAGCCTTATTGCCCTTCTTTGGACCTGCTCCAGCACCTCAATGTCATTTCGGTACTGAAGTGCCCAAAACTGAACACAGTACTTGAGGTGAGGCCTCACCAACGCCAAGTACAGGGGCAGGATGACTTCCCTAGTCCTGCTCACCACACCATTCCTGATACAAGCCAGGATACCATTGGCCTTCTTTGCCACCTGGGCACAATGCTGGCTCATATTCAGCTAACTGTTCATCAGTACACCAAGGTCCCTTTCCATCAGGCAGCTTTCTAGCCATTCTTCCCCAAGCCTGTAGGGTTGCCTGAGAAAGTACATCCCCTGAAAACTTGAGTTTTTTTCCCCACACATTACATGAGAAAAGTACTTGCAGATTTATTAATGCAATCTGAAAATTAATCAATTCTTCCATAATCCTGTTTGTACTAATCCAGATCTGGAGAAGGATAAACACCTGATTTAAGGAGCAAAATTCAACATGAGGTGATTTGAACACCTGAAAAACATATTCTAAGAAATCAGAACTTCTACGTAACTTTTATAAACTGTTGTTTCTTGTTTACTATCAAAACAATATGCTGCTGACTGTTCTAGAAAATTTTGCTTAGTTTCAGAATGCTGATGAAGATGGAGCAACAATAGAGTGCAAACTCCTCCTTGTGAAGACTAAGGAAAAATGGTAATGCCTTGATTTCTTCTACACAGATGTTCTCCTCCCTCCAGCAAGTGGTCACACTAACCACAAAAGTAGTTTTTTGCCTGTCATCTTTAAACTGTACCGAAACATTCATGAATTCATTGCAAAAACATGCTCACATAGAAGAAAGAAGCCATAAAGTTACATGAAGTTCAAAAGATAAAGTACAGTCCTCTCCAGTGTTTCCAATCCTAGAGCTTAGTCTCAAATTTTCAATAAAACTTTTTTGTCACTTTCAGATAGCAATTCTGCTTTAGAAAATCATTCTTCCTTCATAATACAACAGTTCATCTCAGACTTAGAACTGAATTATTTAGAAATGAGTGACAGCATATTTTTAACATATCCTGAATACTAGTCAGAAGGAAATAGCAGTAAGATCTGGGGAAAAAAATAAGTATTATTCAGTATACCTTAATTTTTCTCATATGGTTACAGAAAGCCGCTTCATCTGCATTTTCTCTGTAAACATTAACAAACTGTCCTCCCCACTACACAACTCAGACTGCCAGCACTATTCGAAATTCACTTGCAATTGAAGTGTAAGAGAATTTAGTTTGTTTAGACTCTAAAAACGAACTTGTATTTAAGTTTTAACAGACGAGCTTGCTATGTTTTGAAGTTTCTTTGGGAAAAATAATCCAAAATGCTCATTTCTAAAGAATAAATTATAAGGGCAGAAAACATTATCAGAAAGAGCATTTGCATCTCTGGTGTGCAACCAGTTTTGGATGTTTTCACTAACAAGCCCACTGTGAAGTATTTTTGGGGGTCAGACTTCCTTCCGTACAGAGGCTCTACCAATTACAGTAACATGAAATCCACCACATTAAAATTTAATTCATCTGAGACTTGAAAAATAAACTAGAAATCTCACAGGTCTGGAGGGAAGTAAGACCTCTACAAAATGTCATTTTGACACCATTCTTTGAAGGATGCAATTGGAGATTCAAGTGAGTGCATCTTATAAAACCAAGTTACAAAGACTACTCCTAAATGGAACACTCAAACAATATCTTTTTGGCCAAAAATTCAGATAATTTTTCCTCCAAGTCAACCTCTAGATCTTTTGTTAAATTCTACAGAGATGCATAAGGTGATTGTTCTGACAAATTATCACAGCAGGCAGATAAACAATAGAACTATTTTTAAAACTTAACATTTCTCAAATCTGTTTTCACTGTTGCACCCACACTTTGGCTCAGAATGAGGAGTGATGGCTCCTCACATTCAGAAGCCCTGAACTGCCTTGAAATACATTTAAAAATAGTATTTCAAAAAATTTACATGGCTGCAAAACCTTAGCTGAATAATGGCTTTCTCTAGCACCTCCTCTACCATGTAAAGGTAAGTAGATTGCAGAAAAGCACCACTGCTTTTTAGGGTGCCTATGGTGAAAAGGTGTAGAGAAGCTGTGTTGTGCTGCTGGCAGTCCTGGCTAGATGAGTGGGTATCAGGTACAGTGCTGCTATAACAATGCTCAAATGAGCACTAATTGAAGAGAAGCAGAGAAAGGAGGAAGTACAACCAATTAAAGTCAGGCAGTGACTTGCACTGGAGAAAGGGCTAAAGATAACACAAAATTAGTCTCAATCCTGACATCCCAACAAGGATGACTATCTGCAAAGTTCATTTAGCTGACTAAAGAATAAACAATGAGTGGAAACTCCAAAATCATCCCTTTTTTGGGTGCTGATCCCCTGCTAGCGTGAGCCAAATTCCATCTACTGCTAGCATCTTTGTTCAAATTGTTGTATGAGCAATTTCCATTCATCCATTAAAGAAAATTAAAACTTTTTATTTTATGCATAGCCCATGGTAGATTATAGTTCATTACCTACTTTAATGATGAAGCTTACATTACTTCAGTCTACAGTGCAACTTCCTCCATTCTTTCTTCCCTCATCTTTGCCTCTGTACTGTTTCTGAATCTTTTAATTTTCCTTACCGGCACGCTACTTGAGAAGTTATTAAGCAGCACGTAGTGTCTGATACCCTTTTTAATAGCTAGTTGCCTGCTGCAGAGCAGACAATTGCTGCATAGCAGCAGTTATATGGAAACAAAAAGACTGAGTCTTAAAGCAGCTTAATATTAAATTGAAGACAGTTTTATCAAAAGATAACACCTTAGGATTTAGTCTACTTCTGTGTTCTCTGAAAGTCCATGTAGAAGGCTTAGTATTAAGGAAGTATTAGGGGAAAATCCATTAACAACAAAACATGTTTAAATCTCTATCATTAACAATTCTCATGTTATGGACTTGCTCAGAACAAGACACAGCAGAACACTTCTAAGAGAAAAAAAGTTCCTAATGACATTTGACAAAAAATACCTTTTCTTCACTACCTATCCATCAGATTGTCAGGTAGTTCTTCCTTCCAGTCTTTCCATCTCATACCCAACTTCTCTTTCCTATCTTTTTTCATCCCCAAAGTACTTCAGAACTCTCTTTTTCATTCTCCCATGTCCTTTTTTCCTTCCCTCTTCAGCATCTGCTACAGCCAAAGCAATGCACTCTTCCTCTTTATGTATCCTCCCCCATATCTTTTTGTTCATTTTTCTTCTCCCACCTACTTGAACCCATCTCCTCCAAGAACAAAACACAAAATCTGGAAGATTTGGCATCAGGCTGAGAATATAAAGGTTCAGATCCTGTTCCTGTCTCTGCCATTATTTTGTTGCATGACTTTTTTTTGGATGCGCAATCTGATTTCTCAGTATTATGAATACATTATGATACTGCAATATCTTTATAAAACAATTTTGGGTGATCTAAATGCAAAGGATTACTGTCATCCCCTCCCTCTACCATTAATGGTTTTCACAGTTAGAAAAAATATTTCTTATTATAATTCACATTGTGTGAAGTTCCTTTACATGTCCCCTCATGAGCGCTAACGTTTCATAATTCTCCTTTCTTGTCTGAACTGTTAGTATGGACACAACAGGCTCTGCTGGAGAGATGCAGTGTGAAGTACAATAGCACAACCTAGTCCAGGGCAGACAAAAGAACACACAGCTGGTAGCATTAGTCTGACTGGAAGCCCTACAATGGAAAGAGCTGCCTGTGCTGCCCTGGATGAGCTTGGCATTTTCCCAAGCACAGATATTACTGAACAATACTGCTCAAAATAAGGCCATCCCCAAAGGAAAGAAAAACTGTGAATACCAATCTGGGAGCTTTCTCTCCTTCAGTGCAAACAGCAAAGGGGACAGAAAGGGGACAGTAAAGTAACTTTTTATTTATTTATTTATTTATTTATTTTTGTGTGGCACTGCAGAGGAATCTATTTTCATAAGCCAAAAAAAAAAAAAAAAAAAAAAGAGGGATGAGGGGAAGCAAAAAAGACATGCAATTAAATTTCTCTTTTCAAAGAGAAAGAAGAGGCAAAAGAGGCAATTCTACTTGACAAGTGAATTGAGCAGAGTGATTTGAAGACCAAACAATAATAAGGCTAGATCTTGCATGTGCCATGAAATAGAGAAACAGATCCTACATTAAGATAAAAGACTTTTTATGAGAATAAAAAAGAAAGAAAGGAAGACACTACATCAGTTGCAAAAAAAATACATGGGTGTGAAAAACCTTAGAAGCCTGCAGGATTTCAGAACATCACTTCCATTAGCAACTTAGCCACTCAGGAAAACCTCAGACAAGTCAAAACAACTATCACCATTAGTATTTGCTAAGAATAGACATTGTACTTATTTCTGAGTGACGCATAAAATAACAAGCACATTAAGAATAAAAATATCAACTACCTCTTATAGAATGCTTTTATTTTGTAACTCTGAAAATCCTTTGCAAAGAAGCTCAGCATCTTTGTTTCTATTTCACAGAAGACAATAGTTGTGCCAAAGGGAATTACTTGCCCAAGGTCAGAATGCATACCAAGGAAATTGTTTTCCATGCCAAGCTAAAACATGCACAAAGACTGAAAACAAAGTCTTTTGTTGGAGCTTCTCTTTGTTTGTTTTGAGCATTAGTGTTCAACTAAAAGCATTTTATGTTCTGAGCCTAATATAACCAAGCTTTATGAAAATGAATGATTTGAAAGGAAAAGCAATGTGGCTTACAACGATGGAATTAAATGACAAAGTTTCCCAGGTGTGCAGCAACCCCCAAGCAAGCACACTGTTGGTTATGAGGGATGTGAAACATATGCCAACACTGAGAGTCAAGCAAGCATCTAATGGCAGGTGAAAAAGGTAAATAAAGGCAGAGAGGTAGGGGGGAGACAAAGTCTTGGATGATAAAAAAAAAAAATAAAAATGGCAGAAGATGTGAAGAATATACAATAAGCAGAAGTATTCAATAAGGAAGTGTTTCACAAGGAAAATTATAGGCACTATCATATGATATTGAAATGAAAGGCTGGCGAAAACTGCACGGGAAATATACTATTACAATCAGGCATTTTGAGGAATGACACAGACTTGTTCAAATTGGGTATCCAATTCCAGTGATAGAGAAATCCAGTCTCTCAGCATATATTACTTACAAATATCCTCAACATGATTTCATATCTGATATGCAGCATAACGGGTCCTATAAGAACCTAAGGCAGCTTATCTGTGTTCATTAACTGCCATGTAAGACAGTAACAATACAGAAGGACGCACTTGAATGGTGTCAAGGGCACAGTGCTTATGTAGAGATATACAAATTCAGAAGTGTTATAACAGAACTAATAGAAAACAGAAAGAAAAAAAAACCCACAGAGAACAAAAGTAAAGGAATTCAAAGAATAAAGGGCTGTAATCACAGCTTGGATGTCACAGAGATGGCTGTTAAATGTGAGACAGTAAGTAATAAAGTAGTGAGATTCGTAGTTGGGAAATAATAAATCCATGTAGACATCCAGGAGCAGGATCTAGGCAATATGGGAATAATGGAAGAGGAGATAGAGCAGTAACTGAGACACTGAAACAGCCAAAGCAGTCAACTGCCAATGCACTGACAAATGTGTCAGTTGAAAGGGCGTTGAGGTATCAACTGAGTACATGTTATAGGAAAAGCAGCAGTAGGGCTTGGCAGCAGCTTCAGCTTGTGAAGGGAAGACAAAATGAGTGTAAGTTTGAGTCTATTTTTGCACTCCTACTCCAGGAATAATTGTGTAGTGTTCCTTTGGTGCCAGTTGCAACCTTTTCTGAGATTACTTTGACTTTAACGGTTGCAAGAGATGCCTGGAAATGATGGTAATGCAGCTTTTCTTCTTCCTTGACTTTTCCCAATGTCACAGAAAAAAATTTGCATAACTCTGAAGTGGAAAATGCACATTTACAATAAGGAGCATTTGGGTAACACTAAATACTTAACCTTAGTTGGAAGCAGCATTTGATCTAAGCCACAGAAACCATGAACCCCCATCAGTGCCAGATTTAAAAGCCTCCTCTGACAATGAAAGGGCACATATCCAAGAGAACACATTTCTGTGTTGGAAATGACAATCAGAAAACAATTGACACAAATCATGTTGAAGTTAAATTTCAGAACTCTATCTTTCCCTGACAAACACAGGTTGTAGGGTAGAAAAAAACAAAGCTTCTCAGCCTCCAAAACTGGAGCAAATAGGGTTTGCCACAACAAGTCTGTCTACTGAAAGACATCAAAACTATGTATAGGAATCCCATGTGAAGCAATGGACCAGTTGAGTTTTCATGCTCATTTTTGCTTCAAATGCAAATTATGACTTTAAAGGAAAGTCTTTTTAAAAAGTTTAATGACTATTGGATATTTGTGCTAGTGCTTACTGCGTTGCTTCAGATAGTAGTAGCTTTATTTTTTTCATTGCTGTCCTCAGACCTCTGGGTGCAGTACTTCTTGCAGCAGCTTTCTTCCCTTTCTCCAGCTCTTCCATGGAGCTGCTACAATAACTCTATACAATGGGAGAGTCACATCCACTAGAGGACCATATCTGTGTGGCACATTCACACTTTTTCATTAGTATGGCTTCACAAGTTTCAGGCAAGTTGTTCAGTCATTGTTGGACTTGAATGAGGAGTAAATGAGGCTTACCAAGCATATCAAGAGCTTCTGGTTGGGGATTACAAGTAGCAGAATTCCTTTCAGCCCACTTTCTCTACACAATCTCCTGATGGGAGGCACAAAACTCAGGGATGGTTGCTTAGGATGTCAAATGCATCTGCTGCATTGAACTTACGGTGTTTAGTGTTGAGTTTGATGCTAGTGGGGAAAAAAGTCTCCCCATCACTTAGCACACAGAGCACTCAGGGATGCCCTGAAATGGGACAGGCTGATAGATGGACTAGATAATTTCAGTTTTCCACTCAATGATTTTATGATACTAGAACAAAACTAGAATATCACATACCACCATCTCATCCACAGTACAAATGTATCGTGCAGACTGAGAAGCAAGAGGCAAAGAAGTGAAAAGACTTGAATTAAATAGTGGTCTTTTTATTCAAACATATTTGATACTTCTACAGAAGGAAATATAGTAATTCCCACTTAATTATAATACAGAAAACACACAGCAGATTAAGCAGCACACACAGAAAACTGGAGTTACAAAACACACATCTTTTTCTGCCCAATTCTTAGGTAAGCAGCAGGAGATGAGTACATGTATGGGTACCACTCTAAAAGCCTAACTCTGCAGTTTGAATCCTGTGTGTACAAGGGAAATAATGCTGAAGTTTCAAAAATGTTTCTTTAGGACCGAGCAGAGCAAAGATTTCTTAGTAAATTAAGTATTGCCAAGGGCATTGCAGTAATGCCTGCATGGTCTTTCCACCACTGGGCTGGTCTGATCAAAGAGCAAACACTGTCTAAGTTTCCCACAGCATCTGATTAGCGTGCAGCAAGAGGTGTGCTGCATGACAAAAAAGAAAGGAAGGTCAACTTTCAGAAATTTAATTACAGATGACTAGCTGCCAAGAGTAAATAATTTTAAAACGCATTGTAATGCATGAGTTTGCATAATTCTAGTACATTATTTTTATCGTCTATACATCTATTTCTGCAGATTTTACACAAAATTGGAGGGCTAAAGCTTAGGAAGTAGTCCAAAACTGATCTCTTTTTCAGTGGTTTTGAAAGAAGTGAAGTTTTATTACTTTTCCTAATTATAGCTAATTAACTATTAGTGAGAAGAGAGCAAACTACACATTGCAGTTTTTCTAATTTCCATGCAATCAATTATTTTCTTTTGTCAGAAGGAGAATTACATATTAAGACACCACCAATTTGCATGTCTTTTTCTTTCATTGTCTCCCCATTGCTGCTTTTGACACTAGCTTATTTTTTATAGGAATTCAATCGATACAGCAGATTTCTTTGTTTTGTTTTAGGAACTAGATTCAAGCATTTCTTGTTTGATTTATCTGCAGCATGCGTTCACACAAAAACATACATATATATACACACAGAAAATATCACACGACTATCTCCAGCTTTAACCTGTGTACACCAATATTCTCCACAGGCCAAATGCAAACCCAAGAGAAAGAGACAGACTTCTACTTTAAGAATGATCTCTTCTTTTCCAGCCTCCATTACTTATATCTGCTGCCTGCATTTCTAAGTCTTTAAGACATCCAACTGTAGGAAATGGTCAGCTAGTAAAACTTCAATTAACACAAATGTATATTTAGTATTAGCACAAGAGACAACCCAAAATCCAGTGATTTTGTCCCCACAATACAAAATGAAAGCCTTTTCTAGCCTGGAGCTGACATTTGAATTAAAGCAGCTTAAATTCCTTACTATACTATGTGAGCAATGACATACCACAGGAGATGATCTGCACAGAAGTTTAATACACATACAAGGGTTGTTAAACTATTACACTTCTCAAAGTAAGAAATAAAAAAGTAGAGAGGAGAGCGATTAATTCTTATTCTGAGTATCAGTGACATTTCTAGATCCCAAATCAAACAGTGTTAAAATCCAGGTACATTAAAGAATAGTAAAAAAAAAAAAAAAAAAAAAAAAAAACACCAACAAACTAGCATCTTCATGCACCTGATTTGAAAACTGGTAGAGTATTTAAAACAAGGGAAAAACAGTCCAAACAAAATATCCTTCACAAAAGCCTTGTTTATAGGAGTTTCCCCATTAATTTAACAACCTGACCTCTTTCTTCTATTAAGAAACATCTTTTCTATCCCCCTATTCAACTGTTGGTGACACCCGTCACTTAGCACATACAATGACTGAGTTTTGGTAGAGATATAAAATTGTGATTACAACTACTTTGACAAACTGGGAAATGTCTCCCAGATCTGGCATCCCGCACATCCTATATCCTAAATCCACCCAATGAAGTCTTCTTTCCCTAAAACTCAATTTCTCTCAAAAGTGGATGAACCGCTTTGGCTTATACTTATTTTGTCAGCATAAATCAATAATAGTACTTCTATAGCACAACAGACCACAGCCACAGTTTTACTTTGGAACTTGTGCTCACCTTACTTTTGAAGCTTGCAACACGAAACAATTAGCTATAGAGTTATTCCCATGGTTAGTTCCAATTGAATTCTCAATATGAGCTTCCACAGGGAGTCTTGGAGCTCAGATACATGTACAAAGCTTTGGGAAGTTCTTCATATCTGTCACCAAAAACCATGTTTGCCAGTGTCATTAGAGAACAATGAAAGGTACCACAAAAGCTTTTATGAAAGCTGGCAGAAGCTTTAGAGAGTGCAGATCTCACACCATCTTCACACTTCAGCTGTTCCAGGATCTGATTCAGATATTTCTCAAAAACAACAAACCAGGGTTTGCTTGGAGATACAATCCTCAATATATCACATCCGAGCACCTTGTAATCACACACATACTGAAATGTCATTGTGTCACGTGTGTCTATCTGCTAAAGGACAGCTTTCTTTACATGCAAATTTTTTTATACCTGGGAGTATTACAGAAATAGAAGATCCTTCTGTCTGCAGAATATGTAAACTGTCCATTGCCTTTGGTTATTGTCTTTTTGCTGTTAATAGGATGTGGCACAGGCTCAGGGATGCAAGCTAACGCATCCTGCTGCAGAGCTAGGGACTGCTTTTGTTTGTAAATTGTTTCCTCCTTTCACAAAGAAAGACTATATCACATAATGCCATTTCAGTTGACAGACACCATTGTTTTATTCTTAACAGATTCAGCAGCAAAGAGAATTGTTAACAGTACTGGTCTTATGAAAAATAGATTAGACAAACAATACATTTTAGAAAAAACGCTACTCGATGAAGGATAAAATTACAAGGGTGATGTTCAAAAATACAGTTGAACTAACAAGGATTAGTAATTGTATGAATTCAAAACTTGCCCACTTCAAACATATGGATTTTTAAATAGCATGGCCTTGGGATGTTAAAAATGCCTGGACAAACGAGATCAAGGAAAGAGTCTGGCACTGGGGAGCAGATATCAGAGATAAAAGAAAAGCTATTAAAGACTGCTTTTTGTCTATCATTGTTTTTCCCACATTCATTTAAGACATCAACCAAGGGAAACTATACCTTTCACAAATGTACTTTTTTCACCATTTCACATTTACAGTTCCATTTGTTTTACCAAGCTGGTAAGAACAGGACACGGATGCTGTCATATATATTGTAAACTCTGGCAATTTAAACAAATGAAAAACCTGGTCTTACAAATCAAACTACTAACAAATTCCTAAATCAATCTAAAATACATGGGGAAAAAAATTCAACAAGTCCAGTCAAATCAGGCACTCTATAATATTATGTTTACAACATTAAAAGAAGGTCCACTACAGTTCATAACAATTGCATCATGAAATTTACCAATTCAGGTCATTCAGTAAATATACGTTTTAGGCTATAAGACCAAAAGTGGAATCAGAAGTAAAGCTTTGACTTTATCTTAGCGGGAAATCTTTAAGACTGAGTAAAGTTGTTTTGGGCTGGATGTGTAAAACCTCCAGCACAGATAGTCTGCTGCGGGATTTTACTGTCATGTCACAAACACAGTGTTTTAGAAGACTTACATCAGGATCTCTTCATAACTCTTACCAGCAGTTGTTTTTGCAAGCAAAGGTCACTAGTTTTTCATCCAGAATACTGCTGACATCCTCAAATTCTGGAGTTAAATCAGTTCACCTGAATCTAGGCTCATAAACCCTACTCTTTACCCATTTCCTGTGCCAGTGCTGAGTCAATTCTCCTCTCTTTGATGTGTCCCTTACAACCCAAATGCAGATATATATTGAGAGCCTGCAGTACTGAGAATATTCCCTCCATTAATTACAAACTTGCCTGAAAACAATCTTTGTTGCCCTGTTTACTTGGGAGAGACTTACCAGTTTTTAATTGAGTAATGCTGAATTTAATCAGCCAATAGGCAATTAAAGTAATCATTCAGGACACAGTCTTCCTCTTTCCCTTGTAGTGACACCTCACAGGCCTGCTGTACCTCAGACAGAAATACATTCGGTGGTGAATCTCAATGCTGCCTCTCTGACCACTGCATTTCAAGCAAGCTGTAGGACTTGAGTTACAAGGAGTGTAACCCAAGGGACTGGCAGCCCATTATTTTCCCATCAGAGACTGTGTCCTTATAGCACAGTGATTATGAGAGATGCAAGTTGAAATCCCTTGTGAAAGAAGAAAATTTATGCCTTCTATATCCTGACAGCATGCAGAAATCACTCAGCTATCATGTAAAAGAAAATATTTTCCCTTAGGAGTTCTGTGAACCTAGACTCTAACCTCACTTACTGCTTCCAAGAAAAACTTTTTGCAAACCATTTTGTCTTGAGTAGAAAGACACTTCTCATCTACTGGAATAAACTTTTCATTTTACTCTAGTCTTTAAAGCTCTTGTTCTCAAAGCCAAATCAAGAAGTGTAATCTTGCATCATCCAAGCTGTCTTCAGCATACTGCTGAGAAGGTATGTGGAACACGCATCCAGCAAGCATTTTACAGGAAAGGAATTACAATCATCTCCCTCCTCTTAAGCACAAATGATATGACACTCAAGTGAAACAGGGTAAATGCACGGTGCTGCCATTGTAATGCATATATTTAATCTTATTCTGTTATGATTTAAGAGAACAGAGGTAACTTAACCCCTTTTACAGCAGAGCTTTTGATAAAATCAAAAATTTACACTCTATCCTAGTACCCAATACCATCCCCTATGTCAAAGTCTTTTAATCTTCTTTCCAAATGTAAATAGACATCTCTCTGAAATTCATGTATGTAGAAGCTGATAAAGATAGAATCTCTCCAATCCAGAAATATAAGCACAAGAACAATATGGTGGATTTTGAAAAATAAATGTACAGTGATTAATTATGGGTAGATGTCATTGTGAAATTAAACAAAGTGCACAATAGGATTTGGTGTTTAACCAGTATTTTGCCATTTTTCAGATGATTGCCAGAAAAAAAAAAATAAAATAACACTCGTGAGTATTACTTGTCTAAGAGGGTGCATTGTCTTTTATTTTCTAACTAAAGCCTCAGAGGCAAAACAAAATGCAAATAAGATAGTACAACATCCGAACACAGAAGAAGAAACCGAAACTATACAATGCTTCAAGGATTATACTTCAAAACACTTCCTGCCATTCCAATAGAGACAGTTATCTTGGTACCTAAAAATAAAAAACTTAACTTCAAGCACTTACAGGTATCCACTCCGTACCCTCTAATTCCACTTAGATTTTACTCTTCCCTGAAATTGAACATACTATGACGTGGGGACTACAAATGAGTAAACACTGTTGTGTTTTTTGTTTTTTTTTTTTTTCCACAAGACACTGGTAATGGATATTAAATGCAGGGCTACATGGGAAACCATTTATCTTACCTATAAATATTTTGAAATTTCAGTAACCTTTCGTGTTTTGCATCCAAACAAATTCAATTCGCGTAAAAATCTTAGATTAAAAAATATTACAAACAGATGACAATGACCAACCTTCAAATCTTGGCTACACTAAGTGGAAGAACACAGGTGAAAGAGAACAGGTAATTACATTTGCGAATAGAACCTGCTGCAACAGGAAAGAGAAAATGAGGGTCATAAAAAAATAAGCTACTGTCCACAGCATTTATCTGGAATAAGGGGAAAACAGAAAATTCCACATGCTGACCTAAATCACTGAAAACACAGATAGGAAGGCAAATAGTCTATATTCTGCTAACATGTTAACTTGTGTGTTTACTCTGGAATAATAAGTAAATAAATAGTGGATAAACAAATATTTCCAACTAAGTCCTGCTGAAGCATGCACAATAGCTCAATTTTTACACATAATGGAAAAACAAAATCTCAATGTAACTCTCACTAGCAGTAATTAATTTGGGCTGAGTGGCAAAATCAGGTCAAACTCAAACCTCATACAAGCTAAAAGGAACTGCTGTCAAACAATGGCTCAAAAAAAAAAAAAAAATCCACTGTGCTCTTATTTCCCCTCTATGTCTTTGGAACAAATCTTCCTAAGGGAAAGCTGACTTAGCCCATAATACTTACTAGAAAGATTAAAGAACTATGAAGTCTACACAACAGATCTGCTCTGTATCAATTGGGATGTACTGTTCAGTAATCTTACTTCAAGAAAAACACTAAGCAACATCATATTAGATCATATTAGATTTCTGGAGGCAATACTGCTGCAAATCCTAACTGTCAGGTTTCACTCTGTTACCCTTTAGGAAGCAGGTGAAAACATCAAGGACACTTGCCTGGATGTTTATCCCACACAGGCTATTTCAAGTTTAAAGGGGAAAAAATGAGAGGAAAAAAAAAGAGCAAAAGGAGAAAAGGAGAAAAAAATAAAAAAGGAGAAACAGGGATAAAGGGAAAAGGGGGAAAAAAAGTTCACAAAGAAGAGCAGGAAATTATTCCAGATTTATTTTTTTGTGATGATTCCTTAAACATTTACAAGACAGTGCCACATCTTATTTCATAGCTTCATATCTTTTCAAGGATTTATAAAGCCTTGTTAGGGCATAAATATCTGAGCATCTTCAGCAGGTTGAGAGCAACTCAGATAAAAAAGTAGAGCAGTGAAGAAAACGTTTATTTTTCCCCTCCACCTGGCATTTGTAGAAATCAATATTCTCAGATTTATGAGAAAAGAAGCAGGGGACACTAAGTTTCATGGCCTTTACAGAAGCAGAGTTCCTGTTAGCTCCACCAAAGAAATGTCAGATCACAGTGACAGCCCACATCAGCAGCTACCCGAGAGCCATCACATTGACTAAACATCCTGGAAATGGGGAGCTGAGTCATCAGCTGGAAAGTGCTAAGAAGCTGTCAAATAAAAACCAAAACACAGACAGAGGATACTGTGTTGTTTGTAGCCAGAAGAGAACACAAAAATAGGTCTTCTAGTTAGAAACTATTTTTGGTGCCACAGTGAAGTGATGAGCAAGGGTGATCTCACGAGATAACAGCACATCATAACTACTCCTGCTAGCACATTGGCCACAAGGTGAACAGTCATGGTGTGCTAACTCTAACTTCACAAGCAAAATCTATAGGATTTATCTGTAGGAAATAGAGACTGATGTTTAACTGCAAGCACTACAGTTTCATTATCATAGAAAAAGCAAACAACTAAGGCGTCACATCCCTTCAAAATGCTGCACTGATTTTTAGCTTATTTAACAGAAAGAGGAAAAAAACGAGAAAAAAATCCACATAAATGCTTATTAGTTATGAATGATCTGTTACCTCATCTGGCCAAAGCAGTAAAAATAGCGACTTTTGCAAATGGATGTTGGCCTAAACACAGGTCAATCAATCCATTATAATTTAAGTGCAAGCTGCTCTGATAGAGGTATTAGTTCCCCACTACATTGCATACTTCAGTATAAGAGTTAGAAACAAACAAATGATGTTGCAACCAGAGACCTCGAGAACTGTATCTCATCAATGACTCACAGAATTCATAGAGAGCTTTGTTAATCAGGCACAATGATCTGTTCAAATGTCATACACTCACAACACATGTGATGTATTTATCTTTCAGAATAACTGATTTCCTAGAAGGAGGAGCATATAGATTATATATATTCTCATATCATCTTGTGTGGAAGGAATAAAATTAAAAAACTGGTGCCATGCCAATTTGCCCTAACTCACATAAATAAACAATTTTAAAAAAACATGCCATATCTCTATAATGTTAAACATGTAATAGCCTTCTTTCTAGAATGACAGATATTTTTATGATATTATGAATATAATCGAGTAAAGATCAAAGAATTTCGCTAAAATCAAAATACAGAAAGAGACTTCCACATACCCAGAAAATGATGGCAGTATATCCTGCATTCATTACCAGTCAGCTTATGCCTTGCCAACTACCTAACTCATTCCAAATGCTTTAGCAAGCTCAAATTGACTATAGTCCATTTTGGCTGCAACATTCAAAATATGTCCTTCCGTTCATGTGTATTGCAATCATTTTGGAAGCACTAAAGCTAGGCATTACAATTACAACATGCATTACTCAAGCATTTATATGCTCTATTTGGCTATTTTTATCACATTCATGCATGCAAGTATATATCTCAAATTATTCAGACCAAATCAATTTTAAATCATTTAAAGCATAGAAGAACATGATGTTCACAACACAAATGAATGCATCGAAGACATTTCTTGCTCAGTAACAGGAAATATTTCTCCAAAAGCTTTATTTTTAAGGCCATCTGTGTTTATTCTTTAGCTTAATTAGGAATTTCATTAGTTGGTTTCTATTTCATGTGTTGGTTTCTATAAGCAGACTACTTCATAGATGCTATCAATCTAGGTTCATTTTGTTACACAACTCAAATTCAAGAGAGGAATACAGGCTAAGAGTCGGCTTATTTCTGTGAGATGATTTAAGATTCCAGGAAACCTGTACAGCTGAACTGTAAAACTAAAACTTTATTTTCTTGGCATAGCAGTTTCCTTGTATACTTCCTAGACAGAAGAATGAACTAAACTACAAAAGATAGAACCAAAAAGTATTTCTTGGCACTTGAACACTCAAGAACTTCTCCTCACTAAAATCCTTTCTCACCAATGAAAGCTATATTAACACAACCTACTACACTGCATGATATATGCGACATTATATATAATAAAAATCACCCAGTTTCATTATTAAATTTAGGAACTACAATGGAGAAAGCACAGATCTGAATATTCATTTGCCAGCGTCCTCTGATAATCATGAGGAAAAACTAACACCATAATTACAGATGCTTAGGGTCAATTGAAAAAAAAGACAAGAAAATAATATACAACTATTTTCCCCACTAGGCACTGGGACTCTGATTTCAGAGCACTGTTAGTAACCACTTTCTGTTGTTTAGTCTCAGGAAAACCCTATTTGCAAATGAAATAAACGTCTGCCCTGAGGCTACTGGGTTCCATGAAAAGTTGTAGCAATTACAGTGATGACTAGAAAACAATTATGCAAACACAAAGTTGCCATCAGTTTGTACATCTGCTAGGTTGGTGGTGGAGAGGATGGATGATAAATGAAGCCAACTGAAGCTGTGAGAAAATGAAAGCTGCTGTCTACTTTTAACAGAGTAACAAATAAGAGTATGTTAGAAATAGAGACAGGGCTATAAGTAATATCCTGATCAAATTCCTTTCAAGCTAGGGTTTGAGATAGGTACAAAGGCTCCAATTTCCATTCTTGTACGTGAGTACTTGCAGCTGCCTCAGAGTCTAACCACTTGACTCTCCACGTGCGTCTGGTTTGGAAAAAGTATCAGCTGAGTCATCCCTTCAGTATGGTCCAGGGAACACATAGTCATGACAGTAACTGCGCAGCAACTATCATTAAAAACAGTTTCCCAATCTGGTCTGCACTGAGCTGGCCAAAGAAGATAAAGATCCATAGTGAAAACTTAGTTCTACTGAATGCAAAACTATCCTCCTTTGTAAGTTCTATTCCTATCAACAATCTTGGAAAACAAGGGATTGTTTGATCACTACTGACTCTTCAACTCTGATTTCATTAGAAGGAATGTAAAAAATATTTACCATCATCTACTCCAAAGTACAAAAAAACCAAATTCATTTTTATGCCAATGACATGACATCTGTAATTTGACTAAGAAGTGTACCAGTTATTAGAGGTAAAAGAGGCTTTTAAGCTTCTGAATTTCAGTGGCAGCTTCTCCTTATGTGGGTGTAATATATACATATATATTATACACACACATACATATGCAGTATAGACTTGTTATGCACTTATAAGAAAGCCCTGATGATTGCTATGAATAATGCAAGACACAATAAAACAGACTAAAAAGCAAAGGTAGGTCATATTATCAGAATAGCCTTGTGAAAGGTGCATAGCCACACCCAGAATACCTCAGATGTTTCAATATAACGTAAATCTTTCACTTAACTGTAGTTCCAGATTGAATTATTTTTTTCCATACTGACACATGGTAGTCCTCCCTATAACAAAGAAATATTTTTACACATCATAAAGTTATGAAATATAAGTAATTCATCATGGTGATGCTAGTAATCCTTTTAATACCTTTGCAACAATAATCTGTTGATTAAATACAATTTCTTAAAATTTCACCATCATTTTCCTTTTTTTTTTTTTTTTTCCTTCCCCCTCCTTCTACATTTTTAATTAAAGCTTCAAAGGAGCATTGATTGAAAGGTCTTTTATCCTCTTATTGCTTTTTTAATTCTTTACCTCAGTCCTTTTATACTCTTCCTTAATCATGAATGCAAATAAAATTCAAAGTGTAATCAGCAGCTGCCTAAGCAAAGCACTGAGATCCGTTGCTGTGGGAACAGCCAAGTCAGTCCTTGACCAGAGGAAGAATTACACTTTTTGCTCTATTCCCTTCACCATTCCTGGCCCCGTTCAGTTTCAGAACACATGTGCTTCCCTAGGACAGAAGAACCTGACTATTAATATTTTCGACTCACCTATTGACCAACAGAAGTGGCTAACGTGCTAGTCTGCCATTGTGAGTGTGACTGTAGGGCTGGTGCATATGCAGGATAAGGGTCCTGTTTTCCCAGACAGAAATAACCACTCATTTAGACTCTTCAGGCAGCACATCTGCAATGAGGTGCAGTACATCTTTTTCACTTCAAATCTAGAGAAACTACATTATTGCTTTCCTATTAAATGCCTCTAGAAAGGTCTCATTGACCTATTAAAACAGTTTGAAGAGCTATGAGGCAGAGGAATTTCCTGGGATGAATAAGAAAATTCACATGAAGAGTCCCCTTTGTGGCTCTTCTATTTGATCTGAGTTTATTTGTCAAAGTAAATGATTGTACATAATCACTAGAGTGGATGAGGCTTTGAGCAATCCTGGTCGATTGGGAGTTGTACCTTCCTATAGCAGCGGACATGGAACTAGATGATCTTAAAGGTTTGCTGCAGCTCAAATCATTCTACAGTTTTATACTTCTATGAATCTATAAGAAAATAAATAAAAACAGTAGTAAAGAAAATTTCCTTTAAACTTCCTTTGGAAATTATATTAAATATCCAAAGATTTAAGATTTGGTTAACCACTCTCTTATCCCTTCGCACTTGTTGAATGCAAGTGGAATCTTTAGTTAGAAATCTCAATTAAGCCACAGTAATTTCCATTAACTCATTATATCAAATCAGTCTCAGAGATGTCCCACTGACGTCCCGTCTCTAGTACAAGTGTATTTCATTGAAACAAAAGTATGTCACACAGGATACTACCACAAACATTTGGGAGAAGGCAAAACCGAAATACACCATGTTCTCCTGCTGAGTGAACTTCATTTTGTGACATTCCTATTATATCTTTAAGTGCAAAGAAAATCAGTTTGCTCCTTTTAAAGTGAAGATCTGATAATTAATTGTGTAAAAGCACTTTCCTACAATTTTCTTACTCTTTTTTTCAATCATTTAAGAGCTGACTATAGAACACAACACACCTTCAAGGACGACAGAAAGGCAAGTTATCAAAAAGAACCATGTGCTTTCCTACACTTTATGTAATTAACTGTGTTATATTAAGACTCTTGGCGGCCATTAAGTATAAGCAAAGCTTGACATTCAAACTGTTATAAGCAAGCTACATTAAACCTATGAAGCATGGTATAACGTCTATAGTGTGGTAACAGTCAGTTGTATTTGCTGGCAATTTTAAACTGTTTACTTATTGAAGCACCCACTGTGACACAAGGTTTTGGAAAGATTTTTTTTTTTTTTTTTACTTTCTTATTAAAAAAAAAAAAGAAAAGAAAATGACAAGAAGGCATCAAAGAAATAACAGCCCCTACAAGCACAGAGTCAAAATAGGAGATAAATGAAAGGTACAAACAAAGAAAAAGAAACGCAGTTGGAGAAGTAATCAGTCTGATAGTCCATAACATATTTTGGTACAATGTCTTCCTTACTGTATATCAAATACTCATCCCAAATTAAAAAACTTATGCATTAATTTAAGACTCAATGTAAATATTGGCAATAATATTTATATAATATAATCTAGCAGATTCATCTAGTATTGATCTCTCTTGTTGGCTGCCATTGTCCTGATTAAGAAAATTGGATATTAAAAGAATACAGAAAATAAAATAAAGCAATAGCTATAACGGGTAACGAGGGAAAAAAATGATTCAGTTGATATCACAGAATTGTTGTAACTTGTATAAATCTCATTCTTAATTTTTTCAAATGAGCATGATTCTCCAAGCAGGCCCAGAACGCCATTAGTATGAATGAGAACTTGGCATGATCTCTGTCCCTGTTTTCTGGTGGAGCAGTGAAGTTGGGAACAAGTGAAACAGGTTGAAAATACATGTTTTCTCCCATTTTTTATTAATAAAAAAAAAAATAAAAAAAAAATGAACCAATGTTTTTGGCTTATTAAAGCAGGTCCGAAGTGAGACATCCACACTACTAATAATTGCAAATAAATAATAAAACATTTCCACCCGTTTCAGAACAACTGTAACCACAAAATAAATGTGGGCATGCAGTCCTTCTCTTATGGTCCAATGATTCTTTTCTACCAAAAACATCAACCACGTTAAAACATGATGTCTGTACCCATAATAATGCCAATGCTGTTTCTGGAGGGCCCATAAGTTCTTTTTCTGTTGTTTACTGCATTGTATATTTATAATTATTTCCTTTAATTACACTAATATATTTTACAGAATGTGTGCTGTTGTTGCTCTTAGTTTTTACTTTCAAATCAGTTTAATACGTCATTTCAAAACCAAAACCAGACACTTATGCATCTTTTTATAGATCTCCGACTTTAAATCTGGTTTGCATGCAGTTGGTTGCAAGCCTCTGCTAGCACTGTGCATTTTATGCTCTTGTGAACATGACACACAGTGCATACACAATTCTTACAGCTTCTTTTACCATTCTGTCGCTGTACAATTTCTGAAACCAGTCTTCTGAGAGCACAGAGGAGCTATGCTAAAAGAAGGCTGTAGGGAAGAATCACAACATGCACTGCATTCAGCAAATCACCAGAAGCTTCAAATTGGAAAAATAACGTCTGGCAATTTACTTGTGCCCTTTGCACACAGCGCCTAGAAACTACCTTATCTCACCTTGCATCCCTATCCCACGAGTTTGAGGCAGACAAGCTTCTGATTTGTTTCATGATCTGAGAAATAGAGGTGGAAAATTTTTTTTGTTGTTTTGTGGTATGTTTTCCTTTTCTTCCCCCCCCCCCCCCCCATTTATGTAATGAAGCTCAGCACCTCCAGAAGACTTAACTTGGTCTTCTCCAGAAAGACTGACCCACACTTCGTTTGGTTACTTATGCATGAACTAAACTGAAAACTTGAGTTCTGTGTGGAACAGCTTCCTTTAGAATAATGAATCATTTACCACAGTTGAAGGTTTGTCTTCTTTCTTTGACAACTTAAAATTTGGGATGCTTTTAGAACAGGTCTATCGCTATTTTCTGTTTGTGCTACATTATGGCACCTTTTCCTTAGAAACATCTCAACTGTTTAATAACACAGGAAGTAAAACACATATACAAAATACATGTTCATTATATAAGCAATGCTTTCTGTACAGTGCTTATAAGGTGACAAAAGAAAAATGATCCTTTTCATCTAAAAATAAACTATATTGCAACATTGTGCCCTTTCCAGGTACCTTCATTTAAATCTCACATAAATATTTATTTCTTCCCATTTTTATTCATTTATTTATAAAATGGATCCTCTATTTTCTCCACAAAATCTGGTTGTGAACACTCAGCACCTTGAAACAGAATGTTTTAAGGCCATAAAGAAAAAACACGCTACAAAATGAACTCAGCACATAATTATTATGATAAATCATTTTAATATATGTTTGCCTAAATCAAACTTTTGCTTGTCAAAAGTTATCTTGGCATAAATTGGTTTATACCCTTAATTCTTACTTCTAATAGTTTTGCTTCCCTAGAATTAAAAGTAACTCTTTTAATCTAATAGCCTTCAATTTTTCTCTTGAAAGAAAATGCCTTTTTTAAAGCAAAGGGCTAACTTGATGAAAGTTTATGTTGTTTTCTGTTCAAGCACAACTCTACAATTTCAACATGAAATTATCTTCATCCTCTAGGAGTACTCTGCATTAAATTGTTTTGAAAATAATGTATCTGTTGTTCAGATTCCAAAATGTAAAGGAAGGTGATAGAGTACTCAATTTTCCAGTGCAAAAGAAGAGATGGTACTCAAACACTTAAGATATAACTGCAGCGCTACTTCAAAGACCATAAACCTGATTGCGAGCTGACGTTCAAAAAAGAGAAAAAAACACACCAAAACAACACCCCAAACATACAGTTCTAAATCTATCTCTGGCAGTTACTTAATTGAATCTCAAAATATTGCACTTTTCATTTCTCCTACAACCAGAAGCTGTTTACATATCAGACATCATTCCCCCATTCTCCCTCCCAGGTATTAAAAGGAAAAAAAAAACGTTATTTTTGGTAAGTAAGACACAGCTGATAATCAACACAATATTAAAATCCATTTTTAAAAAAGCAATATGACATCTCACTGTCTTTTCTATGAATTCAGAGATACTGTAAGAACAGCCAGTTGCAACACAAATATCTTAAGTAGCTCTGGTTTAATAAATGTTATGTATTGAAATCAAATTTTCTCTAGTCATTTTTGCAAGCCATTTGGGTGGAATTATTTGTTACAGAAGTAGAGTTTAGGGATACATCAGTATCATAAGACAAGTTTTGGTCAATTAAATGGCTTTGATTTACTCCATAATTACCACTAGTTTGTTTCATCTGTGTTTGTATGCCCTCAGAAGACAGATCTCTAAACTACATGGGGGCAAAAACAAAGTAATTTATTTGCATCTTGTTTAATGCAGTTACAAAAATTGTTAATCCTTTTCCATTGTGATCATTTTTCTGGGTTTCTTATTTATATGCTTCATCTGTACTCTTAAATAACAAAAACAGGCTCTTATATAGGTATCAATGCCTGAATATTAAGCATTATGGATCATGCATGGAAGAGTATAACAAAAAAAAAAAAAAAGAAGTTGTAGGGTCTCCAAAAAAGAGAAATTTATTGTTCACTATCATTCTTTGTACATAATACTTCATTACAGCTTTTTTTTTCTTTTATAAAGGAAATCAAAGCAATATTTAAGCAATGAAAACAATTTTCATTACAAGCTAAAGAATTTAAAAAACACAAGGACCCTAGTAACAAATCAAAGACATCCAGAAAAAAAAAAAGCCCTCCTCTTTCACATCCAAATAAGCCATTTTAATTTTAACTCCATTAGTGAATTTTTCTTCATTTACAAGGTTTCTTGACATATCTCTAAAAACTATGTTTCAGAATATGTCATTTTATAACCTAATTGAGCTGTTGTCAGCTATTGCCTTTGAAAAAAATTTCACCACCTAACCTGGAAACACAGAATTAATCTATAAGGAATGAACATAAATAAATGTCACATAGAGATACTTAAAGCATATCAAAGATGAAGCAGTGAATAAAACCCTACAACATTAAGATCACTAATAGAACTAAGAAGTGCAAGTACAACTGCTCCATAGTTTAATGTAAAAAGAAAAAATTTCTGCCTCAAAGGACAGAAAGGGACCCTACAGATCAGAAACTGACTTCAGATAGTCATCTTCTGAAATATTAACGGTACTTTTAATTGGAAGCAGGCTTCCATTCTAATCAACATGCCAGGAGTACTCTGAGGCCACAAGTGGCCATCCATAGAATCCACTTCTGGAGAGTAGCCCACATAGCAAACGGAACTGCAATTCTCTATGCAATATTCCTGATGCAGCAAACTTACTTGTACCTGTAAAGTTGCACTGCTGAATCAAGCCCTTTCAGCACTTACAGTCACTTACAGCACTGATCTATAAAAAGAAAACAAGCATCTGAAGTTATGAAGAACCAAATGTTACTTTGATACATTAAAGAAAAAAAAAAAAAAAAGTGAAAAATCCACCCTGCAGACAAAGGTAAAATCTTAGGTAAATCTTTAAAAGCACAAACAATTTTCTTCCAGTCAGAAGTCTTAACTGCTGCTGAAAGGTATGTAAATATTTATGCATAACCTATTACCTGCCATGGAGTTGTCTAGACAATGCAATGCTTTACAACACTTCAAAACACTTTACATTTCTTTTATGCCATATCTTACATGCAAATGGATCTGTGCTCTGCTCCTAAGGCGTAACATGATGAAGTCTCCATCTCAGTGAAACGGCAGCTAAATAGTTTTTGAAGAGTTGATACCTCTGTACACTTAGGGCTGTTCTGCCTTCAGCAACTCTGCAAACATTCATTCATTAAATCTCCAGAGCATAAAGCCATGGTACAGTGATTTCACTTTTAGTTATATGCTTGGCCTAACATTCTTGGAAGTTTACAGGTTTAACTGACCACCTTAAATACTTCCTTTCTCAGCATTTCCCACTGTGGCTCTTGGCTCTGCTTGCCAGCTATCACCTGCCAGTCAGAAGATGGAAACAACTAAAATGCAGCTAGCGTCAAGAATGATAAATTCCTGGTTTTTACCTCTCTTTGGTAAGAGATCAAACCAATCAATCAAACAATTTGCTCTGGCAGAAAATACTAAGATAGATACTACATCTTTGTGTGTATTAATTTACGTATGAAAGAACTGTGTGATTATCAGGTTTTACTTGTTTAGTATAGGCAAAAGACAGCACCTGAACTTTACGAATGTTTAAGATGTAACTCTCTTGCTCATCCCGTTAGAAACAGCCTCCTAGAATGGCTTACCTCAAGTGCATGAACTATGCACCGGAGGAAAGAAATAGTCTCTTCAAGCAACGTAACTACCAGCAAATCTGCCTGACAAATTTGTCTTCCCCTCTCAGTCAGAAAGAGCTTCTCCTAGTGTTGATATGAGGATTTGAGCGTCTATTGGCTTCTTAGAGTAAAATCTTATTCAGAAGAAGCACACAATGCAAGTTCAAGTCAGAATGATTTTCACAGTCTGGCAGAAAACATGAGCCTGAACAGCCAGTTCAAACATCTGCATGGTACCAACAGTCAGTGAAGAGCATGCTTGAGATAGGAATGAATACCTTGGAAAATATGGTTTGACTGGATATTTTATTGACGGCAGCCTAGAAACAGAAGCCACTCTCCCCATGTACAGCATGGGGAAAACCCTTCGTAAACATCAATGCTATTATATGTACAGTACTTAATGCTTTCCTAGTTTGTGTTTGATTTATGGTTAAATATGTTCTGCAGATTTCTCCAGCTGTGCTCCCTTAGCAGATTGTGACACACAGCAATCTGTTTGAGAGCAGCTGTTAGTTCACATGTTGCCTTATTTGCATCAGTATAAAATAGCAGCTTGCCAGATGAATAAAACATGTCTCCTCAGTTCCCTGTACCGGTATAAAGATCCATCTAATTTAGCTTTACACAGAGGAGAACTTTACTTTTAAATAAAATTATTTTATTTTTAAGAAAATCAATATAATTTTCAATGATGTATTTTGAGATGCTGAAAAATCCATGATGGCAGTTGGGCATTTGTGGCAGTTTTTTTTTTTGTGTGTGTGTGTGTATGTGTGAACAGAGTTTAAGTCAATAGAACCAATAGCACAACACTCTTCTGCCTATGAGATACATTTGAAGATAAATTTACAAAGGTATTCAGGCTATATTTTGTTTAAAAATCTCACCTCCATGGCAATCATCATAGCAAACAAATCCACAGTATGCTACATGCAAACGTGTGCTATCACTGACAGCAACCACTTCACATTCAAAGTTTTCAGAGTTAGTGGCTAACTCTAAATATCTAGTGAGGTATTAATGTTTCTCTATTATCCTAGTGCCACAAACACAAAACAGCGTGTAATTTCCAGAGAAAGAAGCAAGTCATAGGAGAGCAAGGTTTAGAAGTGTTAAAATGTGCTTGAACTGGATTAATGCCTACTGCTTCCCCATGGGCCTAACTTAGATCTTCCACATTCAGTAATGTCTGTTAATACAGAAAGATCAGACTGAAGAAGGCCACTGATCCCACCTGTAACTTTAGGAATCTCCAGCTAGGAGCCTACCAGAAACACATCAAATAGTGGTTTGGCAGCAGTGGTCCACTTTCTGGTTTCTCCCTCCATGCATGCATTCAAAGCAGCTTTATTTGTAGAGAGCACCCCACTGGTGTCTTGGTTTCTGCTGGGTTTTTCTTCATCTTGTGTTTTTTTTCTTAATCCTGCTTTCTTGTTATTTTGAGAGAATCATTTGAATACACCACTCCATAATCCCTTCTTCACTTGAGAAAATGGGTTTTGCCAACGTGTAGATTCTACTCCCCCCCCCCATCACCTCTCAGTGCTGAAGCTACTTCGGTTAAATAAGACTGCACTTTCACACTCTCCTGTTGCATGACAGAAGCAGATAAAAATCAAGCCATCTCCTTTATTTTAATAATGCAAGGATCAAATTTTCACATTGGCTTTGTATGTAAAGGAAGCAATTTGTATAAATTGATGTACAATCAATGAATGTACAGATGTTATAGTTACGAGGTATACAAGAGACCTTGGCTGTGTAATTAGTACATCAAAGCAGAAAAGACAGGACACTTACCCGTATCCTGGGCTTGCTAACGAAACTCCAGTGGTGTAGATCTCCAGAAGAGATCCTTTCCCACTGGTAGTGGGGAAGGATTTTTTATTTTTATTTTTTTATTTTTATTTTTTTATTTTTTCTAAGATCCCTATTCTGCCGTTAAGATAGCAATTGTTCTGCCATTCACAAGATTACATCTGTACCAGCAACAGCCTCACAAGTCTTTACAAAAGCTCAGATCACTTCAGCAGATACCAGGCACCAACCATTTGTCACTTTTCTGCAACAGCTGAACTTTCAAATCGATTACAAAAGAAAGCCGTGATAACATAAATGAGATATGTCACCAGTTTGGATTCAAGGAACTAGATTCTGCCACTCTGACAAACAGCATTCCTCTTCCCCTGGGGAAATAACCAGGCTGTTCACAAAGAAAAGCACCATTTGTGTTAGATGAGTGCTATCGGGCTCCACCTAAATAAAAGAGGCAGACTGCCTCACACACATGTACCACATGCACATGGACCCTCTGGATTATTCAATTCCCTATCTACTTTTAAATTCATACAAATCATGCAACATCTATTCAGCACACTTGCTGGTAGTAGACCTGCCATCTTTTCTTATGCCTCGTTGGTCTCCAACTGGATTTCCGAACGCATTTCAAAGAGGTATTAGTACACTTCTCTGGAAAACATGCTAGACAGTTTGGAACTGGTTACAGTATGTAAATTGGATAAAAGCATTAACTTACTCCCCACTTCCCTATTTAAAGTTCAGATTTGCCTGCTTTTTCCCTGGGCTGCTTCTCTCACAGACAGCAGGGAGTGTACCAGGATGAGTGTAAAAAAGCCCTACTTTTTGAACTCTCTAGAACTCGTTCCCTAAAACAGTCCCAGGAGCAGTGAACCCCACTGCCTATACACTCGGTCTTTTGTTTCTTTAGACACTCAGATGATTCCATGAACATTTCCCCTGCAAGAAAACTGAGTGAATAAATAATACATTATTCATCTTATTTATACCCCTCATTCTTTTTTACAACACTATCATGTTCCTCCTCAAGAACTCAATTCTGTTTAAAGTCCAGAGTTCAGCAAATCTGGATTTCAGCTGACTATCTTTCTAATACTGCTGTGTTTGAAAAGTCAGTCACAAAACCTCAGCTGAACTCCACTGCATTTGTATACTGCTACTACTGATTTTACATTCTATTGAAATATCTATAAAAAAAGATCTTCCCATATAATCACAATGAACCATAGTCTCCCAGCAAGAAAGCAGTACCTTCACTGTTCTGCAGAGAATGCACATTCCAAAATAAATGTTTAAGGTTAAACACTGAACATGACAGCAGCCTGTTAACATCACTGATAGTCATGGGAACAAAATGTACCTGTACTCAAATAGTGACGGAGAGACATGAATTAAACTAACGGGAAGTCATCAATAAATCAAAACAATACAGTTAAACATGCATACACATACTGAGAGAAAGACTGCAAGGCAGACAGGAAAAGTGAGCTAAGGTTTCTGCTACTGAAGACAAAGACAAGAGATGTCTGAAATCTTTCAACAAATCCCTCTCTCATACTTAATGCTTTTTTTTTTTTTTTTTTTTTTAATGTTTTTGTCTACCTGCAGCTTTCAGCAGGTGTGAGCTGTAGAAAGTGATCTGTATTTCACTCAACCAGGCTGGATGCCAAAAGACACAGTTTTCAGTTTTCACAGCAGTTTTGCCGCTCTTTTTCTTACTAGTATTAAAAATATAACTGCTAGAGGTATCTGAAAATTAATTTCAGAAAAATACCTTTCATTCCAAGTGCTCCAGAAACATAACATCCTGAAGACCCAGACTAAAAGTTCCTATGTTGAAACTGAAGAGCTATCACACTCAGCCCTCCTACATTTTTTCAAAGAAAAAGCATTACATTTTAATTTCCAGCTTCAAATACATCTTCTGGCTTGGACCTTACAAAACCTTACAAAAAAAATGAATAATAGAGTTTGAAACCAGATGTGATTCAAAATAACAAAAATCTTGTGGAACCAGTTTACTGCATAGGCTGTCTGACATTTGTGCTGAAAGCCACCAGAACAACTCAAGAGATTTTTGCACCCTCCAGCTCAGATAAGACCACTGACACTGACTCTCAGATTTAAATACAAATATTTGCTTCTGATCTGCTTTCATTTTTTTGTCTATCTTATATCATTCATTAGCAGACAGTCCTGTTTTGAAGTCAGAACCTGATAATGAGCAACCTAATATAATAAAATAATGCATTCAATCAAATATTCAAATGATCTTAAAAAAATTCCTTCATTATTAAAGCATCCTGAAACAATACAGCTTGCCAGAGCTCTACCTAAGCACTAGTGGTGTTGTTCCCCCCCACCCTGGATACTTCAGAACTCAGATCCTCTTCACATTTCCAGATCCTTTTGCCCTCTCATCCCACCCATCCTATTCCTGTTTTCTTCCAAACTGCCAGCTGTATGATGCATGGCTTAGAAGGTGCAATGAAAGAAGTAGAATAAGAACCAGAGAAACATAGTACCCAAGACCATCTTTGCTGCTTCAGAAGTGATCTAAAACAATTTGGTCTTAAACACTCCTCTGGAATAATTCATATTCCAACAGTTTAATTTGGTAAGACATCTGGCTATTTTATCTGCGAGACTGGAGATGCAGTGGTCAGTGTTAACAGAAGGAAAGTAAAAGCCATATAGAATTACTTATTTTCAGTCTGTATCTATTCACCAGGCAATCCAAAATGAAAAAAAAAAAAAAAAAAAAAAAACCCCAATCATCCACGCGCACAAAAATACAACTAAAGGCAGATCTGGCTTTATGTTTTACATGATACTGAGCACAGAAAGTCAGACTCCTTTATCTAACTCAGCACTGATGGAGCTGCTCTTTCTCCCTCCCCTGCTTCTTTTAGACCATTTACAGTTCACCAAGGCCCCCAAGTTACCACCTCCTTGGGGAGTGAGTTAGAGCACCTCAGCTCTGAACTTCCCTAATTTAAACCATGTCACAGGTCCAAGTTTGCTATGCAGCAGTTGGACATTTCCTCCTGCCCTAGCCTTTACCATTTTCCTGCTGCAGATAAAGCACAAAGATCAATGTCAAACAGAATATCACAGCAAGCAAAGAAGAGATGATACTGGTTTCATTTCTAGTGGCAAGATTCTGCCACTCTGCATCAGAAACAATTGTGCCTTTTTGCCATAGAAGACAGCGAGTCCATACACAGCACAGGCACAGCTTGTGGCACAACTCTCTCCGGGAAGGTCAGTGAAAGATGTGCTACTGTGGGCCCACACAGATATGCAGGCTCACAAAACTCCCCATTTTTTTTTTTTCTTTTTTTTTTTTTTTTTTTTTTTCAAAAAGGAATTTCTCACAGACATAAAAAGACTGATCTTTTTTTTTTTTTTGTCCTAGGAACGCTATGCAGTAGTAACACTGCAGAGCTATACTGCAGAGTAAAAATGATCAGAGCCTACAAACTCTTAAAATCCAGGTTCTCTCCAAAAGTTAATTTACTAAAAGTTCCTGTTTGATAATTAAATGGGCCATACAAAAAAATAAAACCTGGCATAACTGCAGTGCTAAAATAATTGTGCACCTGCCCAAAGAATTGCTTGGCAATCAGACAGACGATGCATTTTATTTAAACATGTTGATCACAACCCCCATGTACCCCAAGTGTGTTATATAAACCAGAGGTCTTACATCACATAATTTCATAAAAAACACTTTCCCTTCTGTTTTTCTCATTACCAGACTGTAATTGTGCTTTTGCCTCAATTATTTTGCATAAACATTAATTTTATGTTTCGTAAATCTGGGTGATGAAATCAAACCCGAAAAAAGGCATCTGTCTTCTCAGATGACCTTTTCATTTTCATGCACTATACAAGATTATACTCCCAGAATGTCTTTCAAATAAAACAACTTGGAAGACACCTATCTGTGATTCAGAAAACTAATGGTAATAATGTTATTACAGATGGATGCAATTAAGTGTTAATACCCTGCTGAAAGCTTCAAAAATAGAGTTACTATGAAGTTTAAACCCTTTGGCTAAGATTATGGTGAGATACAGTTTAATATCAGATATATCTATCTGTGAAAGTCAGTAGAAAAACAGATTTTATGATCTAATAATCTTTTTTCTTCTCTTCAGGTATTTTATCATTCTAAAATATTCTGATTCGATGAGCTGAGGTCAACTATCTTAACTGACATAATATGAAAGGTTTCGGAAAAGTCAGTCTCTTATGTCAATAAACTCTGTATTGAAAAGCATGTATATAAGAACATACAAAATAAACGATCAAATATTAATTTCATTAGGAAAAAAATCTTAAATATGGTCAGACAAGGCAAGAGCTTTCCTGGCCCTCAAAACTACTAGAAAAAAGAATCCAAAGCTATGGTATTTCTGCTTGCTAACAAAAAAAGTGTTATTATAACTAATATATAGAATATATGCATATATATCTCAAAAAAATCAAGTGAAGCTGTTCTTTGTCTACTTCTGACTTTACAGTGTAATCGAGTATTTCTAATACTCCTCTTTACTCAACATGAGATTCTGTAAGGAAGCTTACATTTCAGATACTAGCAATCTCTCCATCCAGACATATAGCTCTGGTGTTCCTGCTCACAAGTAGGCAATGGCAGGTGCAGCTCAGCTTTCATCTCTTCACCACTCTGAGCCTCAGACCTGCTGATACTACAGCATGGTCCTATATAGATCTCACTATTTGGGAATGCCAAAGGTATTTCATTACACAGTCAGCATCAATGAAAATAGTTCTGGTTTTCCCCTCAAATCAAGATCCCAACCCTAAGAAATACAGAGCAAAGTAAACCTGTTTCAGAGGGGGGAAAGAAAAAATAAAAAATAATAATAAAAAAAAAAAAAAAAAAACAAGAGAAGAACATTCCCTCTTTCCCTCGTATGTAAGTTGCTCTGAAAGTAATGCTTCCTGCATATTTACATGGAAATTACAAAAGCTAAAAAGAGCAAAAAACCCTAGTTTTAAAACACCTAGTTTTAAATGAGCAGAACTTAGAAAAGGTAACCTACACAGCTACAGATAAACTGTGTGTTTGGATGTTTATGTCCTTCTTATCTTTTTCCCCTACTACTTAAGACAACAGGAATTTACAAAAGCACCCACCAGCTGATTATAGACAGTGAATGAGGGAACTGCTATGTCTGTACTAGAGCTTGTGCCACAGTTTAATGGCTGCAAGATAGATGCCAGTTGAAACACTGGAAGGACAATTTCACCCAGTAGTTATCAAATAAACAAAAATCTCCTTTGGAGCCCTTATTGACACAGTGTGATGCAGCTCCAGACTGCGTCCTGCCCAGGGGTCACAGATGGCCCCTCCAGAGCTGGAAAAGCCAATCTGCTTCTGCAAAAACAGGGCCTTCAGAAATGGCTTCCCCTCATTTCTACTTCAGTCTGACTGCCCAGGGTGCTCTAGTCAGACTGACCTCAAACACTCTCAGTCTCTTAAGAAAAACTACTACTGAAGCTGAATTTCACCTGTGATTGTTGTAAAATAAGGACAATACAACACATATGTACATATTCTATGAACACACATTGATGCAATCACTTAGAAATTTGAAGATACAGCATACTACATTTGGATAACTGCATTCTTTACTTTCTTATCAAGTATTGAAAATTAGAGTTTCATATCAGATACAAAAATCTAAGCTGTTTCTAATTAATCTGCATCCTGGCATTTCTCATCTAAAACAAAAACATCCTCTAAATTATTCCTTAATAATTTAGTAAATAAAAGAGCAATGTAAGTGTTCAGTACTCTTTTTACACATTCATTAGCTTACACTATTAATTTCTCATGCATTCTACTTGTAGCATAAACAGAAGGCACTGTTACAACTGAGCATGTAAAGGCTGGAATGTAAATGAATTTTTGCTTGAACTGAAATATCCTAATTTTCTAAAGGAATTTTAATCAAAATAAATACAGTTTTTTTACAGTAATTATAGTTACATAGATTTATTTTTCTGTCATTTCTGCCTTGCAAATTTCTTTTGACGAAATCAGTCAATTCCTTTGTATTCTTGGGAGATACTAAGTCATGCTTTCCCTACATAAAACTTTGTGACTGTTAGTATAGAGCAAGAATTAGCATTATTCCTCCAACAGCAAATGTTATGATCAAGCATAATATGATCAAACATGACGTGTAATCCACTGCATTTTTGAGCATAAATTATTTGGTTTATAACTGGTAGCAAAAACAGAAAAACGAGCTTTCAGTGAGCATCTTGAGAAGTCAGTGAAATTCACCCTATTCACAAAGAACCAGAAAAAGAGAGCTGGAATGGATCTTAAGAGGTCATTTAAGTCCCCACAGCAGGATCAACTATAAACAATTCCTGTCAGATATTTGTCTTATCTATTCTTAAAAACCTTCAAAAGATGGAAGTAACACAGTCTCCACAGGCAATCTATTTCAACGCTCCACAATCTTTATGGTTTAAAAGTGCTTCTTAATAGCTAACCTCAGACTCCCTGCTTCCATTATTTCTTGCCCTGAGAACATTCAGAGAATCTTTTTTTCTTGTGTTCTTCCCGTGATTTTTAACATCATTAAACATTGTTACTTTCTTCAATTTTTTTCCATGTTTATAATAAGGGCAATTCCTTTTTGTTCCTCTCTTCTTGATCCCCTATAGTAAATAAGTTCATGGAAAAATACAAAGTAATCTCCAAACTTAAAAGTTAATTCAGGAATACCATCTGTAGATGACTAACTGAGCTGCATTTCTGGAAAAGGACCAGAAATCCAAAGATAATATGCTTATCAAGTCTGGTTTCTAGTTTATACTTTCTTTTAACTTCCCTTACTAATAACTTGCAAAATGGTTGCAGTGGTAACAGGAGGAAAAATTGTGCAAAGGAACTCCCAAATGCCTCACAGAGTGGACCAATTGCTATAAAACACAGCCCTTGGAGTTCTGTGAAATACTTCTCTCTTACAGTAAATTACAGAAGTCCAGCCTGGAGCAATTTTACAGATTCTGTACAAACCGAAGTTCAAGAGTGGCAACAGGGTTCCTCATTTGCAGGACTAGCTTTCTGCATTGAAGATCAGAGGTCTAACTCTAACTTCAAGGCATTAGTACCACAGACTCCTAAAACCAGAGATCATCTTAACTGCTTGGATATGCTCTTCAACAAAAGGTTCTAAAACATGAATACTACTGTACTACTGATCTTTTAAATGCTTTCTCCCCTTATTAGTTAATAACAAACTAGAAAGCATTTTTAGGGTGACAAAATTGTGTATATATGTACTCCGGATAACTAAAAGTTCATTTTTTCCACCATTTTTCTAGTCGAGAAAACAAGCAAGTCATAAATTGAACTGCAGTTCTGTAGAGCTGTCTCAGCAGCCTCTTCGCAAACCACCTATTAAAGGCATTATGAAAGGATAGGTACAAATAGGGTATTTCGCTCACTGTATTTTAAGGATGATAAACAGTAATCTTAAAGTTAAATTATAAGAAAACTGTATACTTGCAAATTAGAAGCAATATCAAAATACTTTAACACAGAAGTGTTGTAAGCAAAAATTATGCTGAACAGTTACCATAATTACCAATTTCTCCATGTTAGAAAAGAAAAAGAATCAAATGATACATGGCAGAGATTTCTAGTAGTAGAGACAGCTGCTCCTCCTTCATAATCTTTAGCCATACTTGTTTTAGTACTAAGCCATCCCACACTATCTAACCTAAAATATATATATATTATATATATAATTTATAATAATATATATAATATATATATAATATATTCATTATATATATATATAATTATATATAATATATATATTATATAAAAATTATATATATATATATATATATAAAATATAATATATATAATTTTTTATAATTACCTCAAAACAAAACAGCTAAGTTTCTACAAACGCAGAAATGCAGAAAAACTTCCGCTGGAAGACCTTTTAAGGCTATCTACGTTCAACTTCTTGCTCAGAACAAGGCTAACTTTAAAATGAGACCTGTTTATTCAGGGCATTGTCCTGATGGGTTTGGAAAACCTCCAGGGATGGAAATCCTAGAGAGCCTCTCTGAAGCTCTCTTCCAGGGTTTGAACTCCCTTGTAAAGAGCATGTAAAGAAAGGTATTTCTCAATATAGAACTGGACACAATGTGTAAAGCAACAGAAAACTCCAGCTCTTAAGGCTGTATAAATTATATATTCTCAAAAAGAGAAAGAGAAAAAAAAAATATCATCAGAAAATGCTAGAGGCAGCAGAAGAAAACATAATAAATAAATATTATTGTGTAAACAATATCCTTTCCTGCAGCCACCCTGTAGAGAACGACAATGTCATTCATTTTACAGTGCCCTAACATCACATTAGAATTGTTTCTTTTCTACAGATACTGCAAATGAATCTCAGAGACATTTATCATACTCCCAAACAAGATTCCCTTCCCTGTTAGACGTGCATTTCATTTTACACTAAGTGTGATTTGGACAAGCCTGAGATGACAGGCGAAAGAGCTGCCCGGCTGCTCGACCAAAGAAATGCCCAAGAAGTTTCCACATGAGAACGTCTTTGGGAGTCACACCATAGCATTACTCCATGTATTGCTGACTCTGCAAGAAGCACATCATACAAAGTCAGGTGTACTGCTTTTTTTGTTTTGTTTTGTTAAAATAGCTTTCTTGCACTTATTGATTGATCAATCACAGAATCAAAATCTGTCTGCTTCTATTCTCTTTCTGCAGCCTTTTTTTACGTAGCACACACAGAAAAAGTGAAGCTTCATCGCTTTCCTCTTATTCTATGGTTCTATCCTCACCTCCAAGCATGACAGTTACACTATGATGAATAGTGGCTAAACTGTACGAATATTGTTCTGAATTGAGACAATTATGCCAGCCATAGCCATGGAAATTATAGTATGTCTGATCTATTTTTATTATTATTTTTCAAAATAATTCAATTCACTGAAAGTTATGTAATTCAATCTATTTTATTAAACAAGCTCCTCTATACAGCTGACTTGCGAGTAAAATAGCAACCACAATGCTTCCCATTTCCACTATCGAAACTGAAGTTGCTTTAGGAATGAGTTGCAGTATAACAACTAGCAAATATTTCCTCTCCAGCCTTCACTGTGGAGGAACTAAAAGCAAAAACCTGCTCAACAAAATCAGCTTTATGCTCGGTTACAACTCTGTACGGCAGGCAGGTATTAACAGCACACAGGTAATGCAGGTAATACGTGCATTCAAAAGCCATGCTATCTTTTCACTGAAGGAACTGAGATTTCCTCTAAACAGAATATGAAATCATTCCAAATATAACATGGAAAATTAATACTGACAAGATAAAAGTGACTGCATTTACTTAGTCCCATTTGCTGATTTATTTTTTTTTCCCAAACTGCAGACACCGTATCATAGACTAAAATGCAATTTAAAAATAAACTCTCTTTGAAATATGATTCCTGAAATGTTGAACATGACAGAGGCACATTAACCGACAGCTTCAGTAGAACAGTCTGCGTTTAAAACTATTCAATTCCATTAGAAAAGATAATACGTATGCATCTAAATATATCTCCAACATTGTTTGGACAGTATTAAAAAGATATGTGGGTGTTCCAAGTATGCCCTTAGTTATCTCCATAATTACACTTGAATTTCAACTTTGCTAATGCTGTAGAATCAAAGGAGTAAGGAAATTTACAACTGGATATTTTTACCACAAACTTTTCAACACTGTAGTTTCTTAAAGCTAGGATTGCATAAAGTTCTTAGCACAACTTATTTTTTAATGACATGAAAGATTAGATTATTCAAAATGATATCTGCAGATAGAAAACATACCTGGAAAAGAGTAAACCAAAAGAATAGAAGTCAAGAGAAGCAGCAAATAAAAAGTACTCCTTATGCCTGTCAGCTACATCTAAATGCGCAGGATTGACTGTACCAAGTCCATCTCCAATATGTCTTCCTGAAAGATTCACCATCAGTTTGAACTTAACCCAGCAAAAGAGTAACTTTTCCTTTCTCAAAACCTCAACTCAATGTAGCTGTCTTTACACTGACAGTTTGCTGAATGGGTACTTCATTAATATGGGAAGGAAGATAAAAGGTTGGTTTGACATGGATACTTAGTAAGAAAAGCATTGGATGATTCTGTTAAGTATTGTTAAGTGTAGGTGGAGACCACCTTTCCTCTGTCTTTCCAGTTAATTAATATTCTCATTTGTGCTCGCATCAGTATAAACTGATATTATCAACTCCTCCCACCAGGGCCTTCACTAGCATCTGTGTTGCTCTACCTGTCCAAATAAAATTTAAGTGTTAAGTTCAACTTCTGCAGCACATAAACAGCTCTAAACTTCAACATCTCTCTACGTCTCCCTTCGTACATTTCATCCAGTCAACCCTACAGAAACACACTATGAATATCATCCCCCTAGTAGCAGGAACCTAACCTCACCCACTAATGCTTTCTCATTTCCTCGTCCCCATGTTCCTTACAGCTTAGGCCGCTGCTTTCACATTTCAGCTGAGCCAATACCCTCTATTCTTCTGCTACCTGTTTACACAATCATTTGGCTGGATTGCAATAGCCAAAGAGTGCAAATTAGACTGCTTTCTTCCAAAAAGCCAAGGGCAAACTGAAATCAGAACAACAGCAATATATGCCACCTGACTAAATATTTCTATCTTTAGAGTGAAAGGATTTTGACATCTACAATAAAAACTTACAACTCTTTACAACTCTTCAAGAAACATTGCTGAAATTGTTGTTCTACAGAAAGTCTTACAAGGAATCATACTGATATCAGATTGAGCTTAGGCATTGCTGTGGGTAGTTATCACAATCAAGTGCTGAGTGTAATAAAGACTTTTGTGTCAATCAGTCATTAATTTGTTATACTTGTTTTTGCCTTTATGTTTGCTCATGGCAGGCAGACTTTTGTCCATGTGGAAATGGCGTAGGCTATGTATGAAATTCCAGTGCCAATTTGAAGAATTTTGGTGCATGAGAACTGCCTATCATCACATCTCCTATTTGGGCTTCAGAACAAATACTGTAATACTACATCCCACTAGGCACATGGGGACTGTGACTACAAATTCACATTAGAGTACCAGCTGAATATTTTATAATTTCTGAAGAGCTCATGCAACCTAAATCTATATTTAATGAGCACATAAAATATAAACAGAAGCAAATGCTGGCCCCATTTGCCCAAAACATCTGTTATTAATGTCATTATTTTTTTTTTGTGTGAGGAAAATTCCTTGTTTACTGTAGTCAGATTCAAAAAAGTTATTGTCTGATATTTTCCTACTCTCTCAGCATTTTTTCATGTAATTTGCCATAAAATTATAAATGAGCACCAAGAAATAAATACATGCTTTGTAGACTCTGCAGAACTGAGAAATGTGTTTAAAAATCTTTGACTGCTGACTAGACTGTAACTTTGAGCAAGCTCTGCTTTCATTTAGAGGAGAAAATGCATGTACATGCGTATTCCCTTCATTTTACACACAGGGTTTGGAGACTAGCATAACAAGCCCTCCTCCAGGCCAATATACTTAAAAAAAAAAACAAAAAAAAAAACAAGGCAGAAATGTGGGATAAACAAACAAACATCTAAATGACATGGTGCAGAGAGTGAACAATAGCAGAAAGAAAATGGTTTTCAGAGAGGATGCTGGAGAGCAGCCTCACTGAAAGGGATCTGGGTGTCTTGGTTGACAGCAAGTGGAACATGAGTAAACCACTTGCCCAAACAGCCAGGAAGGCAAACTCTATCCTGGGATAAAAGCACAGCATTACTAGACAGCTGAAGGAAGTTACTGTCCTGCTCCATTCTGCACTAGTGTAACCTCACCTTGAGAACTGTGAGCAGTTTTGGGTGCCACAATTAAAAACTATTAGACAGCGTCCAAAGAAGGGTATAAAGACGGTGGAGATTCTAGAGGGGAAGATATCTGGAGAGCAGCTGAAGTCTCTTGGTTTGTTCAGTCTAGAGAAGAGGAGACTGAGGGGAAACCTCATTGTAGCCTACAGCACATCGAAAGAGAGAACAAGAGGGGGCAGTGCTGATCTCTTCTCTCTCAGGGACCTTCTGTTGTCAGTATGTATGGCTTGTTCTTCTGCTGGCTTTGGAGTGTGATGTGGCTACTGGAAACTTGAGGTGCAGGCTAGGACCAGCTGCTGGATCAGTGCTGAGTCTCACAGCAAGCCAACAAAATGTAACAGAATACTGGTAGCAAAGTTCAACCTCTACTGCCTTAGCACAAACATCTGCCTCTGACGCTGCAGGCCAACATAATAAAGTAGGAGTCATTTCTTTCAGAGCAGCCTTTGTACATACCTTGAAGAATAAGTGAAAGGAGATAGTATTATGAAACAGTGAGGGGAAAAAAAAAAAAGACATCCAGGATATTGATTGAAGATTAGATCCCATAAAATCATGAAAACCAAAACCCAGCATCCAAAGCATCATCAGGGAAAAGCTTAAGAGCTGGCATCCAGACAAGCTAAAATTAAGAAGAAACAGAGGCTGCTATACTGAAAACAAAAGGCAATGAAGCTACTGAAGATGTTAGGAGAGAGGAAATAGTAGTGTGAGAGAACTGAAGAGATAGTATAAGGCACAATTTAGACTTTTAAATTTGAAGTGTCACTATTATATCATGGATCTACTACTTATAGTGAGTGGAGGAGGAGTGGGTGAAAGCTCTTCAGAGTGGGATCAGTGCTGAGTCTGAACAACAGAAGATACAAAACTCTACATACATTTCGTGTATTAATAATTTACTGGGTCACACAAGACATAAAATTAGTGCTGCAAAGTTAAGAATCCCATCCGAGCAATAGCAGAATTATGAATTCAACATAATCAATATCAGTTCAATAGCCAGGACAACCAATTGTTTAAAATAATGTACTGGAAGACTTATGAATTTGGTCTTGGAGATTCGGGATGTTTGATATTTTAAATTTCAACAGATTTGAGAGAGGACGATACTACTACAAATGAAATTGTTTTTTTATCTCACATGCATCTCATGAAATGTTTAAGGATTATTTAAAATACATTATCTTAGAACCACCAAGGTAGTTTTAAAAATGACATACGAAGAGTTCAAGTGCAAGTTTATTCCCACAACAATCTCAAATATATCACAAATACATGATTAATATATTATGATAGCTGCGTTCATACCTTTCTTTTAACATTAAGCACTCATGCCACCTTTGCTATCATATCTCTTCTGTACGCCAAGCATTTTTACTACGAGAGGAAACTGTGATGCATTCAGAAATATTATGTGGCTCAGTGAGCCACAGCACAACAATAATACAGTATGGATTTTGTGGTGATTTTTAAGGCAAAGGACACGCTTGAGGGCAGCTATAAGCCTTGTTGCTGTGTGAAGGAGAGCTTGGAAGCCGACTGGGTGAGCAAAAAGGTATGTTACACTGTTTGGAGAATAGGCATTTTCCACTGGAAGTGGATGACCCAAAGTGATGCTCACCAAATTAGACATTTTCCTGCCAGTGATTCAAAGAGCTTTGAATGGTTTAACTCAAGAAGCACACTGCCTGCTGCTGGATACCAAAAAGGAGTGGCAACAGATACCCCTTAAGACACGAGGAACTGGAGAGAACACAGATGACCTAAACTGACCAAATTGGTATTTAATGCCATATGGCATCATGCTCAGCAGTAAAAGTTGAAGGACAGAAGCAGGGATGAAGGACATTCGTTGTTATTGCAATTGTATTTGCAAACACACATCATATTTTCTCAGGCCCTACCTGCCACAGGAAGTGGCTGGACACCTGTCTACCAAAGGGAAGTCATGAGCAAATTCTGTGCTTTGCTTCGATTTTCGTCAGTGTGCTACTACTGAATTATTTTAATCTTGATAACTCAGCCTTATTACCTCCATTTTATTTCCTCCCTGTCGTATCGGAGAGGGGTTTGTGCAAGCAGTCAGGTGGATGTTTGGCTGCTGGCCAGGGTCAATCCAGTCAAGAAACCATTTTGATTTCTCACAATATAGCTTCAAATTAAAATCCGGAACAACTTATATCCCACCTTTCTTCCCGATCACCACGGAAATGTGTGGGCCTCTCTTATATCCAGATGCTGCAGTGCAAACACTGTAGCATATGAATGATAACTAAATTTTTCTGTTCCAAAATTAGACACCACAAGGTGTGTGGTTCCACCTGGAGAAATACCTCTAGGCCTTTATAAATATATTTAGTTTTTCTGACCGACTTGTTTGACAGATACTCCATTACAAGAGCCAAAGGTAGAGGAAAAAAACCCACTTAATTAGAAATTTTACTATGGCTACAAGCTCTGAAATATGCTACTGTGCTAGTGCAACCTTAGGGCTTAGCCTCCCAGTAATCTACCTGGAATTCTAATTAATGCTGGAAGCACATGAAACCAGTTTAACATTCCTCCTGTGTGGGCTTCCTCAAAGATGAGGATTACTACACCATCAGTCTGATCTGTTTGTATTGTCTTCCTTGAAAATATGGATCTTCTCAAAAAATAAATATCTACCTGCTCAGCTTCTGTGAGCTAGTGCAATTTTGCCTGCTGCTATTTTCTTAGAATAAGAACATGATAAAACACTGTTTAGAAGGATAGATCAATGCGGTATTCAGAAGAAAACCCTGCTGAAAATGACACTTTCTCACCTCCACAGTATCTGTGCCTTGATCTTAAAATTTTGGATCCTGGATTCAAGTCTGTAAAGCACTTTTATTTCTAAATACAGCTGTCAGCAGACATCTGCTTGCCTTTGTACTGATGACAGCTGGTATGGGAGAGTTAATAAGAAGGAAAATATATAAAAGGAACAGAGTGATCCATCATGATTGTGAGTCAAATACAAGTACTTTCAACCATGAACAGGTCTTACAAGCTATAATTTTTTATCTCTTATTGATCAATAAGGTCTTAAAAAGTCCTAGATATGAAGCAATGAGAAGTGATAAGGAAGGGCATAACTCTGTATATTTAGCATTAGTCTAAAATATGTAAATTATGCTGCTATTTTCAATGGATCTTTTGTAATTGTTCCTTCAGTGAATAAAAGGGACAGAAGTGAACAACTTCAAAAGAATAGACAACACCAGAAGAAAGGACAAGCTGACAAAAAAGATTAGTGATAAAATGCAAGAGAACAGCCCAGCCACATAATCCTCAACATCTGTGTAAGAAATGAAGGAGAACATGAAGGTTATGCAGAGGATTACTTTTCCTTGCAAGAAGTAGCTAAGGACAACAGGAAAAAAAAAACAACTGCATTAAACATAGTAAATATAAAAGGGCAAGTTTAAAAGACAAACAGCGGGAATCACTGCTTTATAAAGTGGGAGACAAGACATACAAGCCACAAGCACACGAGTCAAAGTGCCATTCCATTTGTGCCAAATTGAAAGAGCCAAAGAGAAAAAAAAAAAATAAAAAAAAATCAAAGTGTACATGACAGAAGGTTGCTGTTTTTTCTTCCTTGTTCCTTCACATTAGATATTTATCCTATTCACAATAGGAGTGATGATCAACATCCTAAACTACATTCACACACCAGGGGAGTAACAGAACTCAACTATTTCTCCACCACCACACATCTGTCATACACTATGCAGTAAGTAAAAAGAACAAACAACACAGAGTGGGCAAAACACTTGGAAAAAAAATATATATATTGCAATTGTGCAAATACTTATTTCAGTATGAATCAGTAATTTGAGATAAGTATGAAAATTAATTTAAAATCAGTTCAGGAATTACTCTTAAAAAATGATGCAGGACTTAATATCCTCTATATTTCACAAAAAAAGAAAACCTTTAGTCTTAACAGGAGCTACCTAGCATAGAAACTGTTTACATTGGGAACAAGAACTCCCGTTAGTCCCAATACAGAGCTCAATAAATGCTGCCCAAACCTTGCTTGAAAAGCTGGGTCATGCCTGATTGCTAATGCATAGCAATAAACAGTGATGTCCATTGTTCTAACGAGTTTTTCTATGACTTCATGCATTCATCATCTTAGCAACTGTGAAAGGTATCCAGACATCTTGGTGAATTTTAAAAACCTGAATAGTTAAGCAGTTCAATTAATTAGCTCTACACTGCCATAACTGCCATAACATCTAAATGCTTTGGAGTTTCAGGCAAAGTTTGCAAGCAGAGAGACCTGTGTGAGTATTAGATGCAATGCATTAACTTGAAAAATAACTTCTGGATGAGTCTGTTCTGTAGCAGCAATCAGATGCTGCTATGTCATCTTATAGCTACCATCTTTAATTCACATATTGTAGGAGCAAGTTCACCAGACCATCAAAAAATCCCTTTGAGAAACTGAAGTGACAAATCAGTGTGGGTCTAGGGATTTTAATAGAACCACACCAATTTATACTAGTTCAAAGTAATAATTTCAGTATTTTGTTTTCGTTCAAATTCAAACTTGAAAAATAAGTAATTTAAAGAATACGTTGCAGCCAAGAAGGACTTGAATCATAACCATATATGACAGAAGAACAAACTGAGCAACACTTATGTTCCATTGGACAAACAACTATGTTTTTGCTGTTTGCTTTGTTTTCAAATACTTTTTTTTTTTAAAAAAAAACAAAACAATACACAATCTTGAAAGACTTTGAGGATGTTTTGCCTAGACTATAGAGTAGGTAATCACAGTCTGCACTAGGCAGAAGCAAAGTATGAATTTAATTCAATTTAAAAAACTGAATATTTTCTGAATTATTTTCTGAATTTTGCTTTTTAAATTACTCCTTCCCCTAGTCAAGACAGTGCCAAAATCACTGTCAGATATTTGACAGACTTTCTGTAATTAAACCCTGAAATGTTTGAGGTTACAGCATATAGGATGCTGTTATTTTTTGTAAATATCTACAGAATTCCCCTCACTGTAAATAATTACTACTGTTACATTAACTTAATTTTAATGAGTTACTTACATTCACACAATAGGTCAGTTACTGATAGCTTCCACTGTTTTTATTCCTGTGTTTGTGCCAATACCCGAAGCATGGTTAGTTTCCTACTTTACGAAAACAGATTTGCAAGCTTTCCCCTATTAATTGGAGGTACTCTACTTATGTCTGGAAAAAGTGTCATTTATGCACCTAGGGCTGACCTGTTTAGATAAAATACAAGGCTGCCTAGAGTGCCCATTTACCACATTTTCAACTAATTACAAAGACTTATCTTCGTAATTATATAGTTTGTAAAAACTACCCCTGATGGAAGAATTATTCTACGTAGATAATCTGTTCTTCTATGACTAGGAATTGTACCTTGCCATACCGTGAACACAAAACACTACATAAATTGTATTCCTCTTTCTCTAAAAACCTGATTTTCCACAAAGAATAAGTGTGTACATAACCTGGATTCACTTCCCTCTTACTTTCACTATCGTTTTTCTTAGACTTCTGAAAACATCAAGACTTAACACTATGAAGCAAAACTTAAGTTTCTTGGAGGAGCCCTACGTTCTCCAACACGTACACATCATCTCCAATGGTTTGAAGATACGTTAGTATGACTTCCAAGAATGTAAGTGGCACAACTCCAGAAGCAAATGAGTTTTTAGACAATGATAAAGAGAGTTTCTATAACCTTGTATATTGACATAAGACTGTGCAACTTTCCTATGCAACTTCCTTCATTACAAGCTTTAGTTCATAAATGTAAGACTCTATCTTTTCTACGTGCAAAACTTGAATCTCGTTATTCGTAAGATATTCAAAACAAGGCCTGGGCATGAAAAAACGGAATGGGAAAAATTAAGTCCATTTGGAAAATAATGGCTTTGCCTGAACCTTGGATAAATTATTTATGTGTGCTACAATTTTCTCTAACTGTTTTTAGATTGCCCTCTTCACAGGAGTTTTACACAGTTCCAGTGATATTCATCACTACTCTCTTTTTCATAACTTCTATGTTGAAAGTTAGCATTCTTTGTTAATTACTTCCCACAAATTCACTGCAACACTTACACATACTTTTCAAGAAAATTAGTATTCCATGGTAATATTTTGCCCTCAAAAAAGAATAACGGGAAAATAATTAGAATTTTATTCTAGATACTAATGTTAGCGAGAGAAATTTGACATTCATGTTTATTGTATTTGGAAGAATATCAGTGTGAAAGTCTTTAGACCTGTCAGCCTTGCTGTACATGAGGAGCTCATGACTTCAATTCCCACATGATACTCTCATCAAAAATGCTAAGGATGTGGGTAAAGTTTTCAGTCTCTTCAGCCCCTTTCTGCTAATTAGTCACTCTTCAAGTTCTGGAGCCAGGAAACTCCTAGCTTTTCTTTCTTTCTATTCATATTTAATACCAAAGTTAATTACAAGAAAGAGCTGAAAGAACTTCAACTGATTTTAATGAAAGGATGATGAAAGATAATTATCTATTCTATGGCAAATTCAGTGGCACGTTCAGCAAAATAGGTTTTAAATATATATTTGACAGTAGACATTTGTTGGCAAAATACTAATTTCTGGCAGTTTTCATCTGATGCATATTAATTGCCCAGTCTATGCATATTTTTATTGTTTGGAGAAATACATTTACAATGAAGTAAAAAAAATATATAATTTAAAACTCACCACCCTTTCTATGAATATGTAAGCATACAATACCACTGCACCTAATTTTTTTTTAAGAAATATCTCAGATTTATGTTAGTCATTATATTGAGGAACTGCACAGCCTTCCATTTTTAATAATCTTCCTAGATGTACTTTCAAATCTTCAAAGATGATCATATACCCAGTTTTTTAAAAACAGAGCTAGTCAGTTAAACAGAAAAACGTGCTCAAGTATGAAATAAGATATTACCCTCTTTTTCAACAAATTATTATTTAAATACCTTAGGCGTATCTACATATCTTACCTTACATATCTACAACCAAGCAAACAACATGCCATCTACTATACAAGAGGAATTTTTTGGATGGGTAGAGTAGTTCAATTTATTTTCACTGCATTCATTGGATTACTCAAATAACTGACACCAGAAAAATCAGAAACATAACATCAGCATCCTAATATTTTGGTAGATGCTACGAATATTTATGAGATTTCATAAATGGGTTCGAGGCACATGAATATGCCTCTACAAGGCAGATAAAACTGAATTCATCTTACAATGCTCAATTTTGTGGCAACAAAAAATTAACGGCCTTTGGGAAAGTGAGAGGAAAAAAAAAATTCTGGTGGTTTACTACAACGAGTTTTTGAGGGGTCATTCCCAAATGATATTTTTATTGGTACCCAATTTTTGCAGAAAAATGAACTGGGGACAGTGTCAGTATCCTTTGCATATTTGTTTTATTGTACTGTATGTATTGTTTTACATACTTGACACTGTTACTTCCTGTTCTGCTCTCAATTTCTCCCATTACATCAGCATATACAGAGCCATATCTACAGCACAGGGAAGGCAAAGGATCTAGACCTGTTCTTGTGCTGCAGGAAGGGGGGTAAAGCAGGTAAAGGGAGAAGGAGGCTTAAGAAACTCTCAAAGTGAGAGGAACAAAGAGTTTTCTTCTGCTGACACTGGCAAACAAATGGCATTTTCCTTGGAAAAGTTATCGTTACCGCAGAGTGCATCTGCAGGTGCAAATAGTTGGCCAAACGCTGACTGCTTACTTGAAACATCTGAAGATTATGTTCTTAGTCTTTGATAAAATACTCTACTGCTATTGTCATTGCTACTGCCTATTTTTCATCTTTTGAATCAACTCTTCCTAAGTAAGCACAATACTGACAGCAAAATCTGAGGATTGCTGGAAGACTCCAGCATCAGATAAAGCTAAACTCTTTCTGCAATTCTTCAGAAATATTAAGGCTCAAGAGGTCACCTTGATTGGTCTCAGAGGGAAAGCATCAGCATTCAAATGATAATATGAATGGATGTTACAAGAATATTAAAAAACATTTCCATATCACGTAAAAATGATTCTGGTTTAAAGTGAACCTTTATGATGAAGATGAGAAAAAAAACACTTTGAAAAGTTCCAAAATGCAGTTTAGCAGTACTTAGTCTTTCATTATAGGATTAAAAAGCCATAGTGAAGGATTCGTCTTACTTCAGCATTATTTCTATAAGGCATTTCTCCGAAGTGCCATTTCACCATCAAATTCTCAGGTTCAGCCAAACCAATACAAAGTAAATATTTACTAAACAATAAATATTTTTTTTTCTTGAAATCCTTGTTATATGGCTTGAAGAATACATTAAAAATGTGCTATTAAAATTTATCTAACTGAGAATCATGATGTTAGGAACACACTCCCTTCAGGCAAAAATTTGTAAGTCTCACTGGTTTTAATTAAATTTCAAACCAAGACTAAGATTATAGAATATATTTTAATTTTTTCAATCAAGACTACCAGTGTTTCGTGCAGCAATATTCAGAAATGAATTTAAAGCAAGTCTAAATAAGCAGACAAAGAATTTGAAAAGTTATTATCTGTGTGTTCAAGACTCCAATCAAATAGGGAATCAATTCTGCGTTATTCACATTCAAACATCCATGACACAGGACATCTGATGCGCTTTCCCACAGTAATGAGTAGTAGCATGGGGTAGACCACAGAAAACAATCCCACTCATGAAAACAAGGCAGTCAGAGAAGCAGATAGAACAGTTAAAGTATACAGGAGAAGAGTGGAGAACTGTCTTCTACCCTATTCTTTAAGTGCATCGTTTCTTTTGTTCTTTTTAATTTTATTTTTATGGCTCAAGGGCATATACATGACATTTTGACAGATTGAGATTCATTGTTATATCAGAGTCCAAGTCTTGCATCACATAACTTTTCATATCAATCCTAAAATCACCTTAGAACACAGTCATCATAGCCTAGTATATATAATGCTGCATTTAAAAAAAAAAAGTCCTAGAGCAATTTACTCAATGTTTATAAACTGTTTGAGTTTCTCAGAAAAAAATGTAACAGCTCTGAGGTATGAAACAAACATTCTCTTTTCTAATCTGAACATACTCCCACAGCAGTGTCTTTTTTTAAAAGGAAATCTGGTAGATCCTGTATTTAAAATCTGCTCAAACTATATAAATCCTTCTAATACACTGAGTGACAAAACGTCTAGAATAGCATATAACAGGAGGGATTTTATTTTTGTGTGTGTGTGTTTGTTTTTGTTTGTTTGGTTTTGGCTTTTTAATTTGTAAAAAATCAGGGGAAAAAAAACAAACTCAGGAGCCTTGCTCCTTTGCCAACTATGATAAAATTACAAAATACCTGAATAGCTGAGGTAGTAATATACAAATCCTTCAGATTTGCATGCAAGGAATTAGAGTTTGGATGTGCAAGTACCTTGATAAAATTCCTGCTTCTTATGACAGAAGTACCTGTTCAATTTCCTGAAACAGAAGGCATAAACACTTTCATGATTGGCTGTACTCCAGCTTGGGCAATCAGATCCTACCTGCATAAATTGCATTGGCAATTTTCATTAGGCATTATATTAGTCTTTCCAACCTTACATTGTCACAACATATTATTAACACCTAGCTTTCTGTGCTTCAGCCAAGAAGTGGCTGCACATATGTGAGGAAAAGCCTACATATTTATTGTTTCTTTAAGATTATTCTGTTCCCCAATGCTCCCAATAACAGTATTCCAGACCAAACAAAAAGCTGCCATTAAATCATTAATGCATTCCAGTAAGTATCTGATTTTACTTCCCCTTCTTTCTTGAGCTTAAAAATATAGCATTAAGTATTTTTAGATTTGTTTTTCAGAGAGTTGCTGATTGGGTTATAAATTATTTATGTTTTTGTTCTGTTTTGAATGATTAGCTATTTCATTAGTTTATGGCAAAAGAAATTAAAACCAAAATTGTATTCCATCAGATTTTCATTTGAAACTATTTGAAATCCTTCTGTTTATTTTGATATGCCTTTGCACATCTGTGCTCATTTGTAAAACTCTGCACTGAGCTTCTCTACTTCTTTAGAGTTACAATACAGTTACTTTTGCCCATAGTTTGTGTTTATGAAATGACGAATCTTAACTTCTCAAAGTCAGTTAATTACAAGAGCAATTAGATATTAATTACCTTATCTTCCAATGCATTTGGTGAGAGTAAAAGACTAAGTGGGTACGGTTAGGGAAAAACAAGTTTAGGCAGAATTTGTTTTTCATTACACAGAAAAATTCAGAGATGCTGGTGAGAGTCAGGAAAGGAGCTTGGAATAATGTGCATGAAAAAAAAAGAATCATCTACTTTGCTCTTTTTGATTTCTTTTTCTTTTAAAGTTATGGCCTCTGCAATGAAATATGATGTATCAAGACAGCAGCATTAGCTCAATTTTGCACCATCTGGTCCTTAAATAAAAAGATAACTTAAGGATACTGCTCAGTTGTATGTTCTTCACTGCTTTTGTTCACCCTGAAGTAGAAGTTAGATAAGGTGAAGTGGTCTCTTCTTCATTTATTCAAAGATCTTCTGACATTCCATAAGCTGGACTTTTGGAATATATTCTCTGTAATGTCAACCTTGATGAGTTGAAGATGGGAACTAATGCTTTCTCCCATCTACCACACTTCCATCATAAACGATAACCAATTCTTTCTCTACTAGAGTATGATTAGACTACAAGATACACCTCCAGTTACCGTTTCTAGGAAAAGAAAAAAAACTTATCTGCTAACATATCAAGCTAGTAATGGATTTGATGGAGGAGGGATAGTGGATGCAGGACATTATCAAGCAGAGCCACTAATCAAATCTCTATCCTTAGCAATGCTACTAGGAAAAAAAAAAAAAAAAAAAAAAAAGCATTATAAGCGGATTTTCATTTAGACATTTTCCTCCCTAGCAACTTTACTGGATCTAACATATTACTTAATATCTGTGGAAATATGTGTTATCAATAAAAAAACCACTCCATAACAATGCAACATCAATAAGGTAATTCCTTGAGTTGGAACTAACAACAAGTACACAGCAAGGTTCCATATTGGCAGGGCTGCACGCAATCCTTTTCTTTTTTTTTTTTCCGATAGACAACTGAAGCAGTAACTTTACTCACAGTGGCACGAGATTACTGGCACAACAAGAATGCCAAAGGCATTCTCTTGTAGGCACACTTCGCTAATTCACTAATCACTAATTTGCTTGCCCATCAGCCCAGGTGGACAAAGAAGCTATAAATTATCCTAAAATTGACAAAATTTTATTTTCATCAAAGCCTCATGAAGATTAATGCAAGATGAAGATACCTGTGCAGAATGGACATCACCATTCTTAAGGACTGTCAGTATCCTGCTTCAGGATACAGCAGTTATTTCCTGAGGTGATAAACTCAGAGCTACATTGTACAGTCTTATAAAAATGAGAATGTTTAAAGACTAGCAGAGATATTGTATATTATTGCAAGTGTTCCATCCTCTGTTGTAAAACCCGAAATAATTTCAAGTGATATTTGAATTCCCTTACTATGGACTTATTACTAACCCAGAGGGGAAAAAAAGGTTGACAGCAAACACTGATCCACAACTAGCAAGTCAGGTGAGTATTAAGATTTGCATTGTTATGAAAAGAATTATAACCGACAGCTGTAAAGTCTTGATGACTTGGTTGGAAATCATTTGGTATGCAATTTGAACTAAAGATTTTTATTTTTATTTTTTTAACTCCTAGTTTAAGGGAAATTGCCTCAAAAGGGATAATAGAAGAGGATGACTCTCATTCCTGTGGCTGGAAAATACTTTCACAGTGTTCAGCATCTTAGGGTTTAGTTCTTTTAAATCATGAAAACAGTTTTTATCAAGAAGGATCCAGAATTTATGTTTATAAAGTTCTATTAACCAATGAGTTGCTTTTTTTTTTTTTTTTTTAAGCAATAGAAATAAACGTTCTGTTTTTCCAAACCCTAGAACTAGATATAACATTTTTGCTTTATGATTAGGACCACACTTTCCTAAACTTTTGCTGCAAAGAAAATAAAGCTTTGTATCTCATATAAGCATACCCAACGCATGTCTCCACAGACTCTGCTGGACAAAAAAACAAAAAAGTATGGCCAGGGTAACCCATTCACAGTACTGCTGACAGCCCTATTGTTTGCAAATTTTAGTTTATTCATTTGTGATAAAGCCTTTAAAGTGAGCAAAACAATTAATATTACACATCATCTTTGAAAACCAGATCCTCATGGCTCAGCTGCCTCCACAGATTCAGAAAGGATGTGCATTTCCAATACTGCTCCAGTGGATGTCAGTGGAAACTACATTTTATTGCGCATATTCTATTAAAGTGCATTAACAGTTTCATACTTAGTGAAATCCAAGCCATGATCTTGTGAGATTACATTAAGTGGAAGAAGTATTTTTTTGAAGTGTAACTCCAATAGTGCTTTATAGTGGCTTGAATATATTTGAGAAATGACTGTAATCCATTGCTTCATAAAGTTGGGAATCATAGAACAGAAAATGCTTTTAGCATAAACAGATCCCCTTCTAGGATAATACATATTCTTTAGTGGTAAGACAAAAAGAATGCTAGTGACATAAACAGATTAATTGTTTGCAGCAGACATCTCTACAGTATCAGTGAGACGCAGGAGCAACATAATAAAACAATCATGAACTCACTCAGTAGCAACACTTAAAGCAAAATCCATCCCTACCAAAGGAATTTAGAGCACTGATTATGAGAAGTCTCTTAGCAGGGTCTACTGTGATAGGTCAAGGAGAAATAGTTTCAAATTAAAGAGAGGAGATTTAAACTGCATGTAAAGAACTTATGGTATTGAGGTACTGGAACAGGCGGTCCAGAGAGGTTGTGGATGCCTTCTCCCTGAAGACATTCACAGCCAATTTGGATGGGGCTCTGACAAACCTGATCTAGCTGTAGCTATAGCTGTTCACTACAGGGGAGTTGGATTACATGACCTTTAATTACCACTTCTAACTCAAACAATTCCACGATTCTGTGAAAACTGCATTTCACAATGAAACTTATGATAAAAACCTCTTAACTTTCATCAAATTCTTAAAGCAAATATAAGATGTTGCAATTAGGTGCCTTTGTTTTTCAGTACTTCAGATGTCTGCCATAAATTTATCAATTCCACTGCATTTCCCTGCAACCGCTCAATTTAGCAGCTCAGTAGCCTGCTAAGAACTGCTTCTTATTCAGGATGAAAAAAGTTGACCATTTTTACAAATGGGAATAACACACATTTCTCAGTAAATTCTTTCTCCTCCATTCATGTTTAATTTCCATTTAAACTTCTGAAGCATGCTGTGTTTGTCATCCTATAGTCTGGTTTTGCTGTTCAGGTTTAGGTAAATTAAAACAAAATACAGAAAGCTACCCCTAAATATTTGAAATGCAATTCACCAGATGCAAGTAATTCGATTCCTCTATCAAGTACTGATACAATCTGGGGCTATTGGACTTCCAAAGAACAAACAATTACTCAGGTATTTCAAAGCTTTCCTTGCTCCCAGAACCTCCTCTTTTCGGTGCTTCCATCACAAATCAGTAGCATTTCTGGACCCCACCCAAGTTATAGAGCACTCCTCATCTCCCACAGCTTGCAATTAGAGCACCTTTTTCCAGTCAGGGAATGGACCTATTTTGTGATTAAGCCCTTGGCATGGATGGAACTTCCATGGCTTCCTGAAGGTAAACTGACTGACCAGTTGATCCTTGGCCTTATAAAGTTTATTTAATCTTTTGAAGACTGCTATATTTGAGAAGATTTCTTCTCTGAGTATTTTTACTTATATTCAACAGAAATTGTTAGCACCTACTGTGTAGATGATAAACTGCAAGATTCCCTGCCTCCCAAAGCTTACAAAAATCTTGAAATCCTTGTTATGAATCATTGGCATTTATTAATGCAAAAAATTTTCACTATCTGAATCATTTAAATGCTTCACATCCAATCTACAGTGTTTTGAAGATTGCTGATGCTGTTTTTTATGATAAGAGCATGTCATCTTCAGATGCAGGTCTGCATTTTTCATATGCATTTAAGTTAATATTGCTTAATGAAGTATATTGCAAAGAAAATGACATTTTTAAACCAAAAAAGGGGCCACAATCTTCTGCCTTGTGAGTTCACACCTGTGAAAAAGTTACAGGTCTGCTTAAGAATGTTTCCCTTTGAAAAGGCAATTCACCCTCCATAGAAGTACTACATATCCGCTGTTTAAGAAACTCTATTTTGTCATAAATTCACTTGGCTAACAATTGGTCTGATTAAGGTGTGTGTGTGTACTTACTTTTCTGTAAGATTTGCATGTTTCTATGGAGAAAATTCTGTAAAGATTATTAGGCAACAGAAGAGCTTTAGATCTGTTTGCATTGTCTGAAGCCACATACATCAGCTATTACCTGCTAGTCATCTGCCTCTGTGTCCTAATAAGGAGGCGACGGCCATATGTCTGTGCTAGCAGCAACACAGCTAACAGCAGCCTTATGAGTGAATAAGAGTCACTGGAGACACATGGACGTGGAGGGGAATGATTTTCACTGATTCAAGTTCTTAGCAACTGAAAATAACAATACTCACTCGCAAACATGTTCTGACTATCCCTCTTATCCACCTTAAAAATGACAATATCAGGAACGTTGCTGTAACAATGCTGGTCTCCCTGAATGTCCAGGAACTGCAACTCGCAATTCAGATAAAGGATCTCTTATACAAACACTACCTCTTTGCTTATACAGCAGTAAAATATGCTTTCTCCTTACTCTCAAGTAGCCCACGGCATCTACAAAACTGGAATCTAAGAATGCGTCCTGGCAAGAAAATCTAATCAGAGCAACATATGAAGGACAAATACATATACAAAAACACATTTTGTCTCATGCCTGCCACCATGAGATATACAATGTTTACCAACCATCTTGTATGCATATATTCACTATTTACTGCAGTATAAGCTGAGAAAGACAGACCAACGTATGCAAGCAGCCATACAAGCAGTGACAGACTAAAGTATTTTTCAATATTAAGTAGCAGAAGAGTTGTATACACTGAATATGCTACCATTCAAGAGTTCTGTTAAGTATTACACTGATTATTCATCAGTTGCAGCTCTTGATCTGTGAAGGGGAATAATAGATGTAAAGCCATTGTGAGAGTAGTCATTCATTCAATTTATGATTTCAAAATAAAAATCATAATAAAAATCATACACAACTCAAAAGTCCTTATGAACACACTAAAAGCCTCATCAAAAGGCCATCTGTTTTAGGCTGCGTAGAGTTTGGTAACAAAACAAATGTTGCATTTCATTCTCAGATCTGGGTTTATTGATTATTTTATCTCCTGTGCTGCAGAGCATGCCAGAAGGCCTGTTCTGGAAGCAAGTTGCAAGGATAAGAAACAAAAATTTTATTAGAGCTAAAAGACATGCAGCTCTGTTTTGGGAAAAATTACACAGATTTCCAGTGAGACAAAAAAGAATACAGATGAATGAGGCCTGACAGAAATCAGAAAAAAAAGGCCACAATCGTTATAAACACAGGGATCTCAAAGATAAGTGTAATGATGTCTACGCCAATGGCATTTCATAGTGATCTCCTTCTAGTTGTCTAAGAGAGCAGATGAGTCCCTGCCATCTTTCTGCCACCTCCTGGAGATAAAGCCCGCACGGGACTCTGAATATGCTCATCACAGAGCAGCTCCTTTTGAGAAAGCAACCCCTCCAGTAACAGCATTGCTGCCAGTTTTATTATCTGCTAGCAGCACCTAGAGAATTCACTGTTGTTGTACATTTACATTTTTTAACACTTGAGAAGAGTGCAAGGAGATGTTGAATACTTCGTGAGCAGGTGCTGTCTGCTGCACAGTGAGCTTTAAGAAGACATGGTAGAGTGTCTCTCTGCTTCATATATTTCCTGATAGAATAATATAATTTGTGCGGGGATGTTCCGGTCCATGTTTTCCACCAACAAAAAAGTGCCCTCTACAGACACAGATGGATACAGTGAACCAGCTAGTAGCCAATGCAACCCCTCCAGGCATACAGGCACTCCCTTTCCAACACCATTGCTGAGAAACACACGGATACATTGTCTCAGCTGTAAAAGAACAGGTATTTAGCCAAATAAGCATTACCCCCAAGTAATATTAAGGACAAGTTCCTATTCCTGCCAGTTAAGCACAGGTGATACCTGGCCATCAGTTAGGTTTTAACAAAAGCTTGATAAGTAGCAAACACATCTGTACAAAACCAAATTTGTCTATAAGCTAATGTTTTCAAAGCCTCCCTCAGCTCCCTCCTGGACCAATTTACTGAATGCTGACTCAGAACATCGTGTCCATTTTTCACCTACTCTCTGCTTAGAGAAAGTGATTCAATTTCTTATGAATTAATTTTTTCTTGCTACACAAATTCTTAGCTATCTTGCTGGTTTAAATAACTTATCTCTAATAATAGTATATTAGCATCACTCCTGTCCCTTTTCTCCCAGGGTTTTATATACCTTGATGATATCCCCCTCATTCTATTCCCCCTAGAGCTCTCTAGATCAAATTTGACTAATCTTTCTCATCTTGCAGACTGTAAATTAGAGATCTCAGCTGCAACCTAATATCAACAATGTCCTTCTTATTATAAAGATCCCTGAAAGTACACAAAAAATTCCAAATGCAACTTTATTATTTCTTCTACTTACGCCCAAAATAACTTGAAATACATTATAAACATAACCGCTTATTTCCAAGCCCATATCAAGAATTGCTTTTTATGTATTATTGTGCCAACTGAATCATACATAAACTGAATCATACACAAACAATTTTACTAAGTAAAAGTTTGCACTGCTCTCCCTTTCCCAGTTGCAGCGTAGATGTCTCCACTTTTGGACTCAGATTCACTATCCTTTAAAATTTATATCACTAAACTATTAAAATTATCCAGTAATCCACTACTGTTTTCTCCCAGAGCTCTGTATTTAAAGACACAACACAAAAACCTGAGTTATCAACATCAGCCAAATTTTGATTTTGTCAGCAGCACAATTTTTTGTAATGTATCCTTCTCCAGGGTCAATTAAATATGAGGTAAACATAATTGGTCCCAAAAATAATTGATGCCTTTTAGAAATTCTGTCAAAATTTACTCATGTTTGCCCATTTAAAACAAAACACCAAACCAAAAAACAATGCCCTCTCTAAAACAAAGAAAAAAAGCCCAATCCATAACATCTTTAAACACCTGAGATGTTCCAACTCATAGCTCAATTTTACTTTTTTTTAATAGCAGTTCCTTTCATATTACAGTAACAACGTTTACTTGAAATTTAGCTGATGAATGTCATATGAAATAGCCATACAATATAACAGCTTGGCTCTGTGAGGAGGGAAAAATGTTTTACAGAGAATCAAACCGAATGATTAAATTGTGATAAACTTTCCTACAGATTCTTGTTACTATTCTCTAGAATCTGACAGGAGGGATTTAACTCTCTATTAAATTCTACAGAACAGTTAAAACATTCAAACTGATGTGCAAAGCATACTTTGAATTGCAAGTGAAATGTCTTGCCATTCATCAGCAATTTTGCCCTTTATATGTCCCGACTATTGTCAAAGCTTTCCACTTTGACAGTAAGGTGTGCAAGACCTGATCTATACATGAAGATTTATTATTTCAAAAAACTCTATCAGATTCTCAGTAAAATCTTCCTGTTGGGTCTACTGATAATTTCATGCACAATTTCATGAGAATCATGCAGTCTGGGGTCAGACTTAATAATTCAAAGCAAATGCACATTACTATTCCATTCAGGACAATACTTATAAGCAGATCTTTGTTTCTCTGAATGTTCATTAACAATGAACTGTAAGCAAGCATGAACTCCTCTACTAATTTCAGTGGGTTTTGGATTGGATCCTATTTTAATCTCCTCTAAATGCTCTTTAAGGAGGATTTTACTTGCTTAGAAAGAAACGCCCATGCAGAGCTCATTTACATAGCATTGAGTATTTGCTGCTCGGTTTATTTGGGTATCATGTTGCTGCTCATGTCAATGTGAGTGACATGACACTGTTCTATCCCATTGGAAGAACAAACTCTAATCTACTGAAAGGGAGCGTGCAAAGGTAAAGGGATATTTTAATCTCTCCAGAGAGGGTAGAGGATTAAATGGATTAGGGTGTTTCACCAAATTCCTACACCAAGCCAACACTGATTATCCTCAGTAAGTTGTTGTACTGAGTTGTACTTCCATTAGTATATTCTACTGAGAGTGAAAGTTTTGTACTCGAGCTTTTCTATCCTGGATTTTCATTTGAGGATCAAAGAGGCAAAAATATAGAAATAAAGGTAAGAATGCCTCTTTGGGGGTGTTACTGTTACATCTCACGGAACGTGGGGTCCCACTTCCTTATGCAATAGCCTACACATAAAAATACAGTATATACTTGGAGATTTTTGTATTTTTCTGCGCTATAAGCTTATCAGTTCCTCACACAGGTTATCTCTGTACATGAAGTATACCAGTTGAGGTGGACAGTAATACTAACACCATGCTAATTTATGAACTTGTTGATGTTTTTATGTTCTAACAACATCTCTGGGTGTGCCTATAATATCAAAAGCATACCTATACCCCTGGGTACTCTATGAAGGCAGAAGTTTATCACTCAAGTTTATGGGTTAGATGTCTGTGACACACACACAATATTCAACTAGCATTACCCTCCACCACATAAGATATACTACGCAATTTACTTTCTTCCTTCTCACTTACAAAAGCTTTGACTCCGAAGTTGCTTAACAAAAAAAAATATATATATATTCTTCTAACCATGCTATTTTTGCAAATGTACAGAGGCAGGGATGTCAGCAGCAGCAAGCCTTGGCTATCCAGTAGTAAACTGTAAACTAGCCATTTACACACTACATAAGATGATGCATTTTATGGCCTACAATAAGTTTCTTACTGATTCAAGAAACTTTGTCACAATTGAGCATTTAAGCTGTCTGCCTATCCTCTGTTCTTCTCTTTTACATAGAATTTCTCACTATATCTCAATATTACCAACAGGTGCTGATGTTTTCTCTTCTAAGGTTGTGTCATATTTCATCTTATAGCAGATCTTATTTCTTGATCTTTTCATCCCAATCCTTTTGTCTTCTAACCAGTAATGATTTAGGATATACAGAGGAAATACAGTCAATACTGTGCAAGTAATGGTCATTGCAAACTGAGCTGTATAATAATATTTCTTGAGTCACTGCCCCCAGCCCCCTACAGCTAATCCAAATTTCTTATCTTATTACATAGCTATGAAAGCTGTACATTTGGCTTCATTTTCACTTTCCTGCAGAGTTTAACAAAAATCACGCAGAGCTTTTCAGCCGGCCAAAGCCCAATAATTACTCTGTGCTCCTAATTACAGGAGTGTAGGAGTACAGCAGCTTTTGTTAGTTTTATTTTTATAATCACAACAGCAGAGAACCATACCTGAAGCCCACTTGCATTTATTATTGAAAATGTCATTTCATAAGGGCAGTAATAAGCAATAAAGAGAGGCATTATTAAATGGTTGTCATTTTCTTTTCCTCCAAAGCTATGCTCCAGACATATTTTATAGCAAGATGGACCAGACACAACTTCTTATGCCCTGCAGTTGAGTCAGCAGCACTTCTGGAATTTATTATTTTTCTGGAATAACTCTGCACAGATTATAGCACAGAATTATGAAGTGATTTAGATTTGCTCAAGACAAGTGCATGTACATGTTGTACACGTGCCTTTAAGCAGCAGAACTAAAATTGTGTCAACACAATCTGGGCACTATTGGAAGAAAAGGGAGATAATGAATGAAATCCTATAGATGTTTTGTTCCTGATGTATTTATAAGAAGAGAGTGCATGAGAACAAAGATAACAGCAGAAGAAAACCATGAAACAGGAAACCAGCCCAGCTACAATTCATATTCAGCAACACTTACTAGACTTTTGTGGATATTTTTCAAATTGCAGACTTAGCAGTGTATGAAATAACCTCCTGAGCCGGCTTTTTAGACCAGTGATGTCTCTCTCCAACATGAAATCAAGTAGGCTGGGGACTGGAATAGGCAAAGAAAACTATTTAAAAGACCAATACCTGCAGTTTTTCCATTCTCACTTCCTACTCTCAGGCAACTCCAGGTACTAACTCAGGAAAGTGTGGTAGGAAAGGCTTCACTTTCCCAACACCTAATGTGGCTTTACAGCCACAGGTTAGCCTAATTCTTTACCAACTTCCCAACAATACTTTGTCTTCATTTTCTCCACTGGAAACAAACTCCAAAAGGTCAATGCTTAAAGAAAAGCATAAAAAGGGTACATTTTCTTATCCTTTGAAAATAGCTTTCCCATAATTTTGGCCTGTGTCCCTTCTGTTATGCTATTGCTATGAGAAATAGTAACAAACAGTTCTGCATTCATAATCTGTGCTACCTTTTTGATTTTATTAATATAAATATTAAAAAGGCCATCAGAGCGTCTTCTCCATGCCATCTTTATCATTTCTCTGACAACTGATGTCATAAGCCAAGATGACAGTAAGTTGGTTCTTCTGGACATGCTAAGTCTTGCCACATCTTGCCTACTGCTATTCTAGTGCCAGAATGTGTTTATCAGAAAATCCTACAGTATGAGACCTCAACAGGATGAAGTTTTTTGCTGAGTCCAATAACATTTAAGAACAGAATAGCTCTGAAATAACTGACCTTTTTCTGTTCCTTTGAAGACAGAGCACATGTTCATGGAGCAAAGGGCTACAGAAAATAACTCCATAAATTTCATTATTGGTGTCAAGGTTGATAAACACATTCAAATATTTTCTCCTCCTTGTTGCTCTCTACATATTTTACATTATGCTGAAGTAAAAAGCTAAGTAGATGCTAGAACTGCAAGAATCAGAGTAAAGATGCTTTAAGAGGATCATTATAACAGTTGTGCAGCCTTTGGGACAAGCATATATTACCATGATGTTACCTGAAATCTTAACACTTAAACATTATTTAGTGCTTATGAAATACACTCGTCCTTCCCCCCCAAAAAAACTTTCTTAAGATCTTTGCATTTTAGTACAACCTATTTAATAAGAAAGAAGTAAAAGTATATAATAAATCAGTACCATTTCCAAAGCACAGAAATATGGGACAAATCCACAAAATAGATTATTCACATACTCTTACTAATGACCTGGATGAGGGGATTGAGTGCACCTTCAGAAGTTTGCAGGAGACACCAAGTTTGGAAGAAGTGTTCATCTGTGTGAGGGGAGGAAGGCCTTACAGAGGGATCTGGATAGGCTGAGGTTAATAGAGCAAGCTTTAACAAGACTAAGCACTGCTCTTGAACTTCGGTCACAAAACCCCATGCATTGGTACAGACTTGGGACAGAGATGCTGGAAAGGTGTGCAAAGGAAAAGAATCTTGGGGTATTAGTCCACAGCTGGATGAACATGAGTGAGCAGTGTGCCCAGGTGGCCAAAGAAGCCAACAGCACCCCCACTTGTATCAGAAAGAGTGTTTTGGTAGAACCAGGGAGGCAACTGTATCTCCATACTGAGCACTGGCGAGGTTGCACTTCAGCTACTGCATTCAGTTTCACTACAGCAAAGACATTGAAGCCCTGGAGTACATCCAGAGATAAGCAATGAAGCTACAGAAGGTTCTGGAACACAAGTCTTACAAAGAGTGGCTGAGGGAACTGTGGTTGTTAAGTATGCAGAACAGGGGGCTCAGGGAGGATCTTTTCACTCTCTACAACTTCCTGAAAGGAGGTTGTAGCATGGTGGGGGTTGGCCTTTCCCAGGTAATTAGTGAGGGGGAACGGCCTTACATTGTACCGGTGGAAGTTCAGTCTCGATATTAGAAGTTTCCCCTCAGAAAGAGTGGTGAGGTATTGGAACAGGCTGCTCAGGGAGGTGATAGAGTCCATCTCTGGAGGTGCTCAAGAAACATATAGATGTGATACTGAGGGACATGGTTTAATCAGCATGGTGCTGATAGGTTGACAGTTGGACTAGATGATCTTAGAAGTCTTTTCCAACCTTAACAATTCTATAATTCTATGTAAAATCATAGCCTAAAAATTAAAATTTGGCAGTCTGATATATATTGTTTAATTTGAAATTGCAGGTAGCACTGAATTAATTTTTGGTGTTAATAAAAAACAAACACTCCATAGCCAATTTGCAAAATGAAATAACTAACTACAAAAACAATAATTGGGAACACTTCGTTTTGTAAGTTGTCAAATCTGGATATATTTTTCCTTAACTGAATCTAACTATTAAATTATGCAACTTTAATTACTTACAAATTTCAAAAAGCTATCTCACCGATGCTGAAATTATGCAGACCACATCATTCATATGTACATTCATTTGTACAAAATTTATCCTTATGAAAGCTCATATTAAACTGAAATATTTACCTTCTTTCTCTTTTCCATTACTAAGTAAGAATGACAATTCATTCCTCTTTCACATTCAATATGGTGCTTTTTGAAGGTATTACTCCTCTGACTGTCTTTCAGTCACAATATAGTGGAAAGCAGCTCAGGTGTTATTTTTTTTTTTTTCATTCTCTACATAGACTCATGGGCTTCACTGCTCTGTTTAATTAATGAAATGTTCACTTTCTGTTAGACAAGGTTAATCGTGAGTAAATTAATATGACAGGCACTTTCAATAAGTAAATAAATGAAATTCCTCAAGGCTTCAGTACAAGATACAGTTAAACTCTTGTGCAAGTAGAAATTATTTGTTCCATATCAAGATTGAAAATAGTCCAGAAAAAATAATCTTTAAAGTGGAAGCAAACAAACAACAACAACAAAAAAAATGACAAGACTCACAATCCTCACAACCAAACATTTAGATCAGAATTGCAGTATAGGTCTTTTTTAGTTTTTTATTTTACCATTGATAAACAGTCATCACTTCTCAATATGTAGCATCATTGTTACAGACTTCAGTATCATCACAACGCCAGTGAAATAAACAGGTCTAGTGACACAGCAAATCTGAAAGACCAGTCTCTACTTCCTTTAGAAGATTTGGAAAAAGTCCAGTGAGTACAAATAAAGCTAACTTAAGTTACATAATTAATTGAATTTCATCTAATTAATTTAATAACGCAAATTGATTTAAAGATCATAAGAATCTGAGCTGTTTACTACACTCTGGACCAACACAGAAAGTATTAAGCGTAGGACCATTCAGGAAAAGCACACTATTGTTTAAAGTAAAGTTGCTACATTTTTATATCTGTAGCACTCAGACTGCTCAATACGATAGGAAAGATGCTACATGTTACAACCAAGACAATAGAAAAGCGCTGTGAAAAAAAGATTACTTACTCTTACAAGAAGACTCTAGGCTCACAAGGGAAAGATTTACCAAAGAGGAACCTCCAGAAGAAAAACCTTCTCCAGCGGCAGTCAGTCCTTAAATGAGGTCTAAGAGAGGTGGAACCAGTCTCCACCGCTTCTGGTTGCACAGGTGAATTGCCTTCACCTGTGCTCTCAGGGCTGGCAGACTCTTTTCCCCAGGTGCTCAATCAGTGGTTCAGACCATGACTCAACAGTTCCTATACAATATAACTTAACAAAAGCACTGTTTTCTGTTCCCTCCAGTCCTCCTCCCTCCACAACTTGGCTCAGCTGATACCTAATTAAAGTTGAATATGCACTTTTTCAATATCCACAAGCCTGACCCCAGGCACACGTTTTTACATTTTATGTATTTCCAATTTGGTTTCAAGTTTCACTATATCCTTTTAAAATTAAATTGTTTTCTGTTTTTTGATTGAATGTGTTCCTCTTAGCAAAACAGAGAATCCAGAGAAGAAATGGGAAAAGAACATTCTGTCTTTGATGGTGTATATTTAGGAAATAAAAGGCTGGGAGCAGGAACTATTCCACTGTGGTCTGTTTTCATGAATCATCACTTCTCATAAACTACTTTCGTACAGGAATATACATTCATTGTAGATCTGCTTTTTATACCTTCCAGTGCATGCAGTATAAGTCGATCAATGAAATTGATGCATGAAGGAAGAATTCCAGCCAGGAAGACAAACCTGTATTAGCTTTTATTTTAGTAGCAAAAAGCCTTTGGCAAGGCCTTCACTGTATCCATCAACTCTCTGATACTTCAGGCTATAGACTACTGAAATCTGCTCTTTCAGTGGTCCTGTCTTCTTGACAGGCTAACAAATGACCACATAGTCCCTCATCATACATTCATTTGCTACATTGACACATCCCCTAAATTGAAAAATCAGCATGAGAAATGCACATTTTCCCCTCAGATATGCACTTTTTTCTTTTTTTTCCAAGTGTTTTATAATGAGGCAAATAAACTGTAAACTAGGAATATATTGGTCATCCTTTAAAAAAAAAAAAAAAAAAAATTGAACCCGAAATTGTGTGATGGCTTTATAAAAAAGGGATCTTTCTATTTTCATGTTGAATACATGATTCACATCTTTTTCCTTTCTTCATGAGGAGTAAAAACCTACAGTTTGCCTACAAATCACTCCAGTAATGCTCCGAAGCTACATTTTTGCAGTGAAATATTTAATCCTGGAGTTATGACCATAACAGTACACTGGTGCAACATTAAACGCTGCTAAAGGTTTGTTCAAGATGTCTGTCACTCCACAATGCCCTTTTTATACAGAGTATTTCAGAGCACAATGTGTTCTGAATACAGGTCCTTGTTGTGATAAACAGAGGGTCATTAGGTCATTTTCTAGCAATTAAAGTGCTTTCAGGGAACTAAAGCTTGTTGATCAAACGAATCCTCTAGTATAATATATGTATTATATATATAGGGCTAAATAAAGGGAAATGGTGCACAGCTATTCTGGATGTAAACAAATTATTTGCCATATAGAACATTCTGAAAGAAGAGAGGCAACTGAAAGAAGTCAAGTGCCAATTCAAATCTCTTATTTCTATCTTTGTCTCAGCAGTCTGAAAGTATTATTTGAAAGAAACTTGTACGAGAAATATGTTTCAACCAGTATCTATTTTAATTTCATTATTTAGACATATGGTGAGATTAAGCCATAACATGCAAGTGAAGTTCACATATAAATGTATCTCCTACAGATGAGAAGATTAATAAAAACGTGAGATCAAAGTAGCAACAGTTTTATCACAAACTTAGCGGATGATACACATTAAAATTTTTCATGTGTGGCACCACATCTTCATAAGGAAATTGAGGTCAGTTTGCTGTTGTCTCCTAGTAAATACAAAGGAGCTCAGGAGATAGAATTGCAAAGGAATAAAGACATTTAGCAGTATAATGTTTCAGACAGCGCAGGAAACTGTTACTGAAAGAAATATCCTTGTGAAACATGGATGCCATGCTGTTTATCTAATGACAAAGCAGTTGAACCAGAAAGATGGATAGATTCTCACTGACATTTCCTGCTGACCATGTTAAGTACCATCGTTGAGAGATTTTTAGACTTTTCTGGAATTACTTTCATGAGATCTGATTGAGCTAGAATTGCTTTATGCAAATTTCTGAAAATTCTGAAATTCACTGAATGCGCTGAAAACTGATCAGCAAACAGGGCTTGCTCTCACTCAAAACACAGCAAATAGAACCTGATAGTTTAAAATGCAGAACCAGTGGCTGCATAAAGACTTTCATGGTTAATAATAACGTTTCTGTGCATCGTCAGAGGATTTGGACATTTTTAGATTTCATTCTGCATTGCAGAGGAAATGAGGTTGAGTTTCCATATTAGCCAGAGTACAATCAATTATAATACCTTGAATTAAAGCAACTTCCTCCACAAATGCTTTTGACTATCCCACAACTAGAACATGAACTAGACATGCTAATTTCATTAGAACATTGCAAAGCCTCAGTTACGCATCTTGCAATGCAGTCCTCCAAATCAGTTACTGTGAGATTTGCCCCAGATTGCTGAGAGAACAAAGTCAAAGGCAATTTTGCTATTATAAAGTTTAAACAGGATTGAAATAGAAATTGGCACTACAACAGTGCTAAATTCTTCAGCAAGTCAACAACCAACCCACAGATGAAAAAAAAAAAAGAGGAATCAATTACAATCAGCTACAGTTAAGATCAACATAAGCATCACTCACCGCTTTGTCTAGCTCAGTGACTTAAGTAAAAATGCTGAAAATTATCTCAAATGACTTTCAGAGAGGAAAGAATACCATTAGTGCTGTTGCTAGAGAGTTATGCCTACTGTTCTCAAAATAGTTCAATCTCACTCAGACCTACCTTTCTGCATTAGTTTTTAGATTCAATTTCTTTTCTTTCATAGCTGTATACCAGTGAGCCAGAGTTTCAGTTTGCTCACAGTGAGCTTGTGCAGCCCTTCTCAAAACACTGGGTCTGTGTAGATAAGCAACACTGATTTACATCATCTCAGAATTGCACTCAAAGTCTTCAAGCAGCATGCTGAGATTGGATATGTAACATCTATACCAGAGCATCTAGGATTTGATTGCAATATAATGAAGAGTCATTTAAGTAATTACTTTTGCATAAATTACTCTATGCTGGTATGTTCCAATCTATAATTGCCGCACATTACAAGCACCATGGTTACTAATCAAGGGGAGAAAAGAATTAAAGACCTGGAAAGAGCAAGGGAAATTAGGTAGAGTAAATATACAGTCAGACTAAAGAACAAATTATTCATCTCCCATCTTGACAAGTAGGATGTGCATGAGCAGGAGGGCAAGAAAAAGGACACATTTACTCACCTCTGCCCAAATGACACATACTTCCGTACATCAGAGAAAATATAAGTGAACTGACAAGATTACAGAAATACAATAAATTCCCTCAGAACAACTTAAATGAAGAAAAATCAGGATACTGTAGTTGTCACGCTACGTAATTCCATAAAACCCAGTTACATTAAAGGAAGTTGAGAAAAATTGATCAGGAAAAAAGCTAGTGTGTAAGGCGTAGCAGTCTCATGGCCTTCTCTTATTTTCAGAAAGGGATCTGTGACCATCATGAAAATCCTGATGATTTCCAGCAGCAAAGGAAACTCCCATACAGGACACCTGGCAGATACAAGTACAGTAACATAAAGTAAGATGCTAGTTAACTGAAGGAACGTTTACCTACACTGTGGACAGTGTGGGAGCAGTAGCAGCTGGTGACTTTTGATGCACATTTGCAAGCTTTTTATGACCCTGACCTGAATTGCAGATTTTGTAGTCAAAGCCAAAACAGTTTTGACTGGTACTCATCTTTTGTTAGGAACGCTTGGCACAGCTGCTCTCTTCTGAAACTAGATGTCTTGTGACAGTAAGCGCAGCATGATGGAGGGAGTCTGGCAGAGATGTCGAATGATCTTTGGCCTTTATTTATATGTGACATTTCCAGAAAGAAAGAAAAAAAAAAACCAACCCCAAACATTTTATTAGGTAAGTCACTAGGGAGCAATCCTTCACTGCACTGCTACAGCAGATTCCTTCTGGCAAAGCGAATGGGTTAGGAGGGTATGTTTTACAGGACAACAAAGCAGAAATGAAAGACTAGGAAGTGAAATTTCTTAAAGGAGAGTCATATTCAGATTGGATGACTTCTTAGTTTAAAATTAACATGCTAAGGTATCACCACTTTACAAGCTGCCCATACCATTATCACAAAGAATAATGATGTAACCTCAAACTGCACTAAAAGATTCAAAAATTCCACCTGCTTCACATAAAAGTACAGCCAGCAACATTGTAAGTTTGCAAAATATGAAAAATAACATATGGATGAGCAGGTGATGTGATTGATAACCATATTTTTCAGGAAATCGAGTAAAAGTATGAACTACTTCCTTAACACCTGGAATAAGAGGTTCCAGCTTTCTGCATAGTGCTAAGTAATTAGTGATAAAAATACAAAATTAAGCAGTACTGGCAGGGTGAGTAATGCAGGAAAAAATAGCTTCCTTTTTTTTTTTTTCTTCCACCTCCTAGCAGGTTATGTTAGGGAGATATATTGTCTAGCAATCTGAAGTTAAGGCTAACAAAGTCTTCTGTGTGGGAATAGATTTGTATATACATACCGCAAATGTAAGCTACAGAAACACATATGTTCAAACGCAAGTTAATCCCTTTAATGAATCCAGTCCGCAACAGCTTAATCATCACAAATTTTCATTAGAAGAGAAGTTATATTCTAATACACAAACACAATTCAATCTCAGTTGTAACATACATACATAGCTTTATCCTTTTATAACCTGAAAATAATAAGCTCTGATTTTTTTTCTCCCTAACATTTCAGTCTCTTTGGGCCCAGATTTTAAAACTTCCTGATGCTAAATTCAGCAGCTTAATTCCATGATTCTTCTTCCCCAATAGACATATAGAGTACTAAGCTACAGAGAAAACATCAGTTCCTGGCAAGAACTCTTGGCAAAGTACAGACCTTTCCCCCTCTCATAACTATTTGAACATTAAAACCATGTATAGAAACAATAACATTTCCTAAGAGGTGGACAGAAATTGTTGAAGAGCCTTCTGAAGCTCTGTTGAAATAAATATCTGAGTCAGATTGTGAGCCTGTCTTTTTTCCTGAGGTGAAGAAAAGAATAGGTAGGTGTGAAAGGATAAGAGATAACGGCCTTAAGTATCAGAGGAGGTTCAGGCTAGATACTAAGCAAAACTTATTCTCAGAAAGAGTGATGAGGTATTCAAACAGGCTGCACAGGGAGGTGGTGGAGTCACTGTTCCTGAACACGTTCAAGAAGCATGTAAATGTGACAATGAAAGACACAGCAAGCATGGTGGTAATGAGTTGATGGTTGGACTAGATGATCCTAAGATATTTTTTCCAGCCTTCATGATTCTCTGATTCTATGAATGCCAGTGTTACAATTTTTTCCCCCACAATAATAAAATAGGAGGCATTACTACTGAAGCATCTTTGTATGTATTTATGTATGTATTGCATCATGAGTAATTAGTTGCTTCTTAAAGAAAAACAATCAATATTCTGGCCATCAAGATAGTGAAAATCACCAGTGCCAGTGAAAATCACCCCTGAGCAAAATACTTATTTCCCAACACCTCTGCCTATGACATGGAAAAGTCCTTGAGAAATACAGTATGGCATACATAATTGTGACAGTTGTCAAATTGAGGAGATTGTCAGAAACTGAAAGAGGAAAAAAAAAAAAAAAAAAAAAAAAAAACCACCAATTCCAGCTTTTTATAACAGACATATCCTTGCTTTCATTCCTCTTCGTATGAGAAATAATACTGCATGACAATCTAACACTACAAAAGATTTTAAGAAGTACAGAATTCACTTATTAGCATAAAATTGTTTAGACAGTTAAATCAGAATATAACCAGTCATGGAAGCTGCTAATTGTCAAAAAGAACACAGACCTTCTATCATCTTTTTCATCCTGAAATATAGTATCTTCTGCAGACAAGTAAATCATACATTATGGGGACTAGATTTACTGCAGATAGAGAAAAAATTGTATTTGCCTTATAAATTCTTGCAGAAATCTTTTCTTCATACTCACTCACTAGGTACTGGAAAAAAAAACAAGATGAAATTGAGATACAGTATGCTATGCCTGTGTTATTTAGGTATTAAAAACCATTTTATTACTAAGATGCTAGGAGACAAAATTATTTTCAGTTGCCATTTATCTTTCAGTAGTGGGAGAAAAGCTGTTGAATTTTCTCTGAAAAACAATTTCTACTTTCAGATTACTCCAGTAAATACCACTGACTATACCACATCTATTGTTTTCAATATCCACAATGAGCCACAAAAGCACTAGTATCCATAGCTTGCTAAGGGTACCTAAGATATCATTATGGAAGGTCACAGAAAACAAGCTAAGTTTTTTCACCTCCTTATCCCTGGAGAACAACCAGGCTGCATGTCATCTCTGCTCATCTCAGCCATGAGCAGATTTTAATACACTGTCCACGTTACACCTGTGCCACATCTTCAGTGCTATGCAAGGGAAATTTCTGGGCTTTTCTGGTTTATACTGCATTTTTATATCATGTTTATATGCTCTATTACTAACAGAATAGTTTCGTCACACATGGAAGGAAATAAGAACAGTCAAGGGGAGATGAGCAGAGCAGATCAGGAATCAAAGGTATTTCCCCGTTTTGTTTGTATTATTCACTTGAATCCAGCACATTACTAGAAGAATAAATCACCATTTCCAACTTATTTGAGATCTTTTTCCAGCTCTTATTATTAGCAATTATAGCTGCTTTATTTAAAATAATCTCAGGGATTACTCAAGGAGAAAGCCATGAATTACATTCAAACTGCTTGGTTTCTCACTAAAACAGAGATTTGAATTTTTATCAGCAAAGCAGAAAATTTATCACATAACTCAGAGAAAGAGGATTGAAATTTTACTTACACACTGAGCCATACGTTCAGACCCCAGAGCAATCATATGAGTATTTTAAAACTACTGCTGGAAATTGTACTGTAGAGAGCCAAAATATAGCATATTCCCAGTCTGAGATTTCTTAAGAATAACTCTACATCTCAGGCTCTCTGGTCCCAGTTGACTGAAGATTACTGCAGTGTGAAAAGCCTTGCTGGAAATGTTATTGGGAGTGCTGCCAGTTTAAGTTATGGTGTAACAAAAGGTGTGATGATGTTCTTTATTACTAGGGAGACAAGGACAACAACCAATACGATCATTAACTGTCTATCTGTTTGCTTGCATTCTCCTGCAGCATGTACAGAGGGGACAAAGGAATGTCTGATGGAAAATACAGTGTCCAGTCAAGGTGTCAGTGATGGACTTGTCAGGAAATGAAACTTAACTGCTAAAGCTGGAGTGGAATCATACAGAGAAGGAAACCAGAGAAAGAAGCTTTATAAAAATGAAATGGTGGTAAAAGAGGAAACTAGAGAAAGAAATTAAAAAACAAAGAAATAAAGTGCAAAAAAGTATAATGTCACAACAATCACAAAAAATAAAGTAAATTGGATATCTCAGCCAGGACTCTAATAAGGCAGGTATGTTTGAAATCTGTTTAAAACTGCCCGTGGCTTTAGATCTTCCTAGCGCACTGGTGGTCTGGAAGCTTGTGGCTCTTCTTTCTATTCTTTGCATTGATACATGGACCAGATGAGTGCAAACACCTAAATTACGAGCCTAGATTTTGCACAGTCAAACAACTGCAGAACATGCAAGAGAACTGAAATATGTGAACTTAATAGCAAAAGGCAACATATAGACTACACTCTAGAAAGCATAGTCCAAGTATCTATCATTATTTAATGTCCTGAACGAGTAATAGCTCTAAAAATTCAGAAGTAAGCCAAGGACTTCAGTCCAATCAGTTTCCATAATAAAAAATATTATTTCCTAATGAATATTTATTGCGAGTCTCGTGCAAAATTGCAAAGCATTAATAGCAAACAGGTAGAGACTCCATATTACAAGGAGAGTGGAAGTATCAATCTGGAAAATATTTATGAATCCCGTTGATGATGTTTAATGAAGCCATTAAAAATGCAAAATTATGTCCTGACTGCAAACTCTCCAAAACGTTTAAATGAATTTATGTAACAAACAATCTGCTCTCAATAGTTACTAATGCAAACCAGTTCACTGCAGTCTTGGAAGCAGCTTTTTCAGACTTTTATGGTTGTATTTTCCAAGTCATCTCTGCTTTATGCTACAACGACATCTGTTTGAAAATAACTCATGAACATGACTATTTAACATACACAGTGAAGTCAAAGGGTCTGTCTGGCCACCTGCTATGAACTGAACTGTACATTTGCCCTCAGCTTCAGTGTATATCAATTTACACATCAAACTACAAAAGCCCAGGGAAATTTTGCTTTGTCTGATTTTATATTTTCCTCTGTATTTGTTGCTGACATAATATACATATACAAAATATTAGAAACTTCAGATCCAAGATAAATATTTTCTTGCTTGGTCTTCAGCACTTGGAAAATATTATTAGGCTGGACTTGCCTCTCAAAGGCACTCTCACAAATAATTGTCAGTCTACTTTCAAATGCGTGTCAATCAAGACAAGTCCTACAGTCTGTAAATACGTAGGAAGAGCTCATTGTGTAATTTTATGTGACACTACTCAAGATGCACAAGGAAAACAAAACATTAGAAAAACAATATTCTGTAATGATCTGCTTTCCCAGTTATGTTGAATGAAAAGTAACTATGAATATTTACAATGTGCTATCAAACATTAATGTTGATGCTTCACGTCTTTATGCTGCTTGTAATTGATTTATCAGCAACATTCTTTAGATATGCCAGCACCATGCTCAAAAACTTTGTTCACCTTTCACTGCTGATCTCTATATTCCTAAAGGCAATAACAAGCAACAGTTTGATGTCTGACATAATACATAAAATATACTCTTTTTTCATTTGAAGTTCCAATATCATTTGGAAAGGCAGAGACTGACCTGTAGAATCTTTGTTTTTATTAAAAAAAAAAAAACATGACAGAGTTACAGGAGTTACTTATCAATATTTACATTAAATTTATCAACCAAATCAGAAATATTTTTCCTTCAAGGTACAAATACTTGTTATTTTGTGAGCATACATGGCAATCAGAAATCTCACCCAAGTGTCTGGTATTTTAGATAAAGAACGATATAATTCTGAAGCACCTTCTAAATGGATATTATTTGATAGAGACTGGGAAACCCTAATGCCAGACATGGAACATACCCAGATTAACACTGGCAAATGACAATCAAACAAAGCCCAGGACAGTAGGATAATTAGAAAGCAAACATCCTGCAAGCATATTTGACCAACCTTCAACAACCTTTGGCTGAAGACAGAGTTCACGTCCACAATTAATGACCCTCTAGGGATTATTTCCTACTGTAGTTTGTCTAATATCTCTAAACTGTTTCAAACCCATATAATCTCTAAGTAGCTACATTGTTTGAAAAGAAGATGCACAACATAAATATTTTGGTGTAAAGGAGAAACGACTTTCTTGTGTACAGCTGCAAGTTAATTTTTTGGCTATTACTCACAGAATTCTGAACATGCAATGGGGCCAAATAGCAGACAGTTGAGGTATCTTAGGTTAATTGAGTCCAGGGGGGATATCTTATTATAAAGTACATCTGCTATGAGTTAATATACCGATCTGAACTGTGTGATAACAGCAGGATTTCTTTTTAAAGCCAAAACAGAGGAGGAAATGATGGCTATTATATGTGAAGAAAAAAATCATAATATTTACCTTACAGAAAAATAAATCCTGAAGAGACATGATACAGTCATGACAATTCACATCTGCTGGACCACTTGACCTTTTCATATTAGAAAAAAAAGCCACAGAGCAACGAAGCCAATGCCTTTATTATTACAGATAGTCACTCTCAGGTGTTATGCCGTAATGAGGACGGATTTGTTTGATATTCATTAGTTCTCTTTTTGTTTGCTCAGTAGAGTAGGCAGTTGAACTCTACAGTTATCAAATGGACTTTACAGACTAATTTCCCTTGGGTAGTCTTTTTGTTGAAATTCCTATAAACTAATATCTAATGAAGGGAATAAAAGCAAATGGGAGGAAGTAAACATTGCAAAACTTTCTAGGGTTCACGAACTTAAAAGTATCTTGTCTTCAGAGAGCACTGAAGCTTCAGACATCAGAAGATAATTTGAATTTTAGCCCTAAATTAATTCTATCAGATGTTGCTTCCTACTTCTTTTTGCACAGGTGAAGAAAGGTGTGTTTTTTAAATTAATGTTTCCCTTAATGTGAATGAAAAGTACATGTACCAATGAGTCATGCTGCCACAGAATATGAAAAACTCAAAGCCCACAAGGCAGCCCAGAATTCTATGGATCTTAAAGAAACAGAAAATTTGCAATTCAAGATCATCTGTTAAATCATGTACTACAACGTTGCCCCTAGCAGTGACCAATAGCTGATGGTTTATAACACAGCCAATAAAAGATGAGGCACTTAACAAGTCATAAAGTGTTGCGCACAGAGAAGTATGTAGAGACTGTTTCATTTTAATTGATTTTAACATTAAACGTTTTATTTTTTCTAGTATGAGGTTTTACACATGTATCAACATATATTCATATATACGAGTGGTGGTAGCCCAGGAATGCCTCACACCCCAGCCTCCCAAGAAATTTCTTCTATAAGGTAAGAACTCACTGCAGAAAATAATAAAATAAACATAATTAAAAGGCAACAAATGTAGTATTGTTCTACCTTGCATGGAGAGAAGAGTAACGCTATTAAAGGCCTTCTTGGTTACTTTAGCAAGATGGCTTTCTTTCTGATTGTTTTCCAAGTTTTTCTTAGTTTGAAATCCAATATTTGCCTCAAGATAAAACATCTCTGCCTTTATTATGCTCTCCAAGCAGAAATGTTTTTCTTTGTCATCTAAGATTAATTTTTCCCTACCAAGATAATCAATTTGAATGAAGCAAATACTTTCTAAAAATCTATAGTGAAGCAACAGGATGGAAGAAATGCAAAATGGAAGCCAAGACTTCAGCTACATGCTCAATGGATTATATATGCTTAGTTGACTAAAGTCTGGGGTTTCATACTAAGGAGGCATGTCTAATTAAATTGTTAGAATTACAACCTTTATTATGAATAATAAAATACACTGAACAGATTAACAATGAAGCTTCTGTACTGACCTGTAGACAGATTTCCAGATCATGCACTGGATGATACTGGACCATACCATACGGCAAAACACTGAAACCTCCACAGCATTTGCACACAATACTTTATTCACCCTTACCAAATATATGTTGCACTAAAAACATCCAAAGCAGACAAAACTGGAGACCAAGTAAGTCAAAAGGCCAAGGCTAGGGTTGTAGCACTGCAGTGAAAAGATGAGGAAAATCTATCCTTGCTGTTTTTTTTTTTGTGTGTGTGTGACATGAAATACCTACGAAATACTTTTGCTTTCTTTTTTTCTCGTTTGAACTTTAGGTTTCTGCAACACATCTGCGCAACATCTATAAAGAGCAAGTAGGTCCAAGCATCAGCAAGCATAACGTATTGTCTGTGTAAATGTCATTTATTAAGGTGAAGTTATCTGAAAGGCACATGAGAGCTAGCACTTGTGCAAGATTCAGTTCTCTATTGGCAATACAATCTGAACCCAGAGGAAGATCCATTCTGATGCAATCAACCCACACTATGTCTTCAGTAGAAGAACCTGGAATGAAGAAGCTTTGACTCAAGTCTTCACTTGCACAGATGAACCATCATTTCTCACCCCACTCCTACACCTTTTTTTATTCTGGTGAAGTTGGAATAGTAGTTCTGATGCTGAGCTGTTAATCTTTAATGAAAATATTGCAAAATGGGTTTTGGACTTGTGTCATACATTTTGTGGAGTTTAGCAGGGCTTAGTAATTTAAAGAAGTCATTCACTTATAAGATATAACTCCTTTTTCCTTCCACCAATCCGAAGAATCATACAAAAAACAGTTTCCAGTCCTATATTTACAAGCATTATCTACTGCTCCCACCCCTTTCTTGAAGGCATTTCTCAAAATTGCCCCAATGTCTGAGATGTTAGTGCCTCTTTAAAAAAAAAAAAAATTAAAAAAAACATGAAAAGTTTTCAAAATGTCATAGGAGAATTTTGTTCCAAAACACCATCAGGTTTAAAATCCAAGCTGGCTATCAATCATCTCTCATACTGGTGAGAAATCTTCTGCCTTCTACATTTAGAAGTTTACAGTTTTATCTACTGTGCATAGTTAATCACGGTGCAGAAAGCCGTGACCTTACACTAACTGAAACCAGTACATTCTCACAGCATGATGAGCATAACGTGCAACTGTCCCTGGCAAGTCTTACAGCTGACTAATGCAGCAGCACTGCTAAGCCCTTACCAACAAGCACAGCTCAGCCACCCAGGTGTACCTTCCACAGATACAGTGGGGCTGCTTCCAGTTCTTGAGTGTGCTCCAACTTTGCCCTAAGAGGTGACTGGTGGATTATCAGAAGATGGGATCCAAAAGCAAAATATCCATCCAAATTGAAAACTCAACAGCCATTCCCCTGGCTTCCCATTCAGGCCTCCTCTACAGAACACAACCATGTCTGTCCTGTGCCTTTTAAAAAAACCCAAAAAAAACCAATCTGAAAATCTCCAGAAAATTTTACACATCAAGAGAGATTGAGACTGGATAAAAGAAAAAAAAGTTTGTTTGTTTGTTTGTTTTTAATTATAAAGGAGGTGAGGCACTGTCACAGGTTGCCCAGAGAGATGATGGATACCCCATCCCTGAAGACATTCATGATCAGACTGGAAGGGCACTGAGCAACCTGATCTAACTGTAGGTGTTCCTGTCCACTGCAGGAGAGTTTGACCAGATGATCCCTAAGAGTTCCTTCTAACTCACACAATTCTATGATTCTATCATCTCCTGCACTATATAAAGTTATCAACAATCTCAAGAACTTTTATACAAGCTACAGTATGGATACTTAAAAATTATTAATGAGAGAAGTTTTTTTTGGCAGGCATTCATGAAACAGGAAGTATGAACCATACACTAGCTGACACAGAGTTTTTCGGAAGGAATTCCTACAATGAAGTATTGCATTTTGCTGGAAAAAAAACGATTTTCAATGTTTTCTTGAGGGATTTTTGGTATTTTAAAACAATTTTCTAACCTGGTAGGGTCATTAATGTGGAATGATTGTTCTGTTGGAGCTTGCCCAACTGTAAACTGAAATTCTCTGACCTTTGAGGCTCAGAAAAGACCTATTAACATAATCTGCACTGATCACTTTCCCTAATTTAAACTGTTGGGTCTTTTTCCTTCATTTTCTGAAAAATGACTACAGTGTGTGTAATGGACACTTTCAGACTCTAAAAATTAACCTGGACTGACCTCCAAAGGAGAAAATGTTTTAACATGGGGAAGGAGTAATTATTAAGCTTTTTGTCTGTGCTGCTTGTCAATTTACATAGCATTATCCATAATACTTTGCAAAGGGGTTTTTTTGGAGGTCACTTTACCTTGTTAAATCTGTCACAGGGATGCCACTGTATCAGACTTCGACGACACATTTGCACAACACAAGTTTCTGGCAATGGTGATAAGTGTGTTTGTTTCTGGCAGTCTGACCACGCAGATGCTTATTAGGTATGTATGAATTAATTTACATTATTTAATCATCTTCAGAAAGGAGAAAAAGGTCTTAAGCAACCATTATACAGTTTGCTTTTCTATGCACTTATAGCTTGCTTGTGACAGTAGTAAGCAAGCAATTACTTGCTAGCTGATCCAAAAAGATCATGAACTTCTTAGGGATTTCACACTGTTAGTATTGTCATCACTTCTTTACACAGACCTAGCCATGCAGATGGAATAACCAACAGCATCTTCACCCTGTCTAACAGGGAAAAGACAGCAACTGGAAACTAAAACATAGCGTCAGATGATGTATTCAGGGGAAGACAAATGTTACTAGCGAGACTATTTGTATCAGACATATCCTGTGGCTAACAAAACACTTGCAGCAATTCAGCAGATTGTGTATAACTCATCTCCTTTATAAAGCATGAAGGATTGAACATAGTTTCACTTTAGGAACACTGTGCATAGGTGTGGTAGGATCACAAGAGACGGGGAAAAAACAACAAGCAGAGGGCAATCCTGTAAACCCAGATAGGTTGGAAAACAAATTTCAGGAAAAAGTTGGGAAAAAAAAAAATCAAATAAATGCAAAAATAAAACAAAGGTGTTATTTTGAACTTGGCAACTAAAAAGTAAATCACAATTAAGACACTAAGTCTCTCAAGTAACAGAAAAAGGATCATGTCCAAGTCTCAGAATTTCTTAATGTAAAAGCTGTTATCAACGAACCTGCTTCAAGAGCAGCTCAAGCCCATTACCTGCTACCAACCGAGACAGGAAGTTTCACTTTAACTATTGTCCCAAACTAGCATTTCTGATGCTGTTTTTGAATGTCTTGACCACGCAAATTAGTACCGAATATATTATTTTTTATTTGGTCTAGTCTACAAAACCAGTTAACACACCATCGAGAAATAGGTTCAATATAATCATGTCACACACTTATGCAAGGGAACACCTCTCATAACCTTTGAGTACTTGAAGATAAAACTTGATATTTTCAGTAACTTCCTGTGGAGTTTGAATTGATACATAAAATAGAAGGAGAAAATAATAACAATAAAAGAAAAGGCTGCTGCACAGGAAAAGATTTCACGGATGTAATGCTGTTATAATGAAGGCATTTTGATGGGTAAATAAACCACTCATCTTTTACAGATATGATCAAGTGTAGACGAAATCATGTTTTGGTGAACTGTGCTGAAATTACAATGCATAAGTGAATAGACGTTTCAGAACTCATACCATCACAATCTTAGCACTCAGCACAGATCAAATGTGCTCAGATAAACACTGCATTTTAAAGGCAAATGCTGATATCATTTGTCTTTTCAAATGAAGATGCAGCATTAAATAACAACTTAGAAAAATTTAGGAGAAAGTGAAACGAATTCAGAGTTACATATGAACACAGCATATAACCCGTTACAAATAAAAAATGTACAGCAATGATTAAATGAAATGCTGCAATCAATATCTGAAACTGCAGCAGTCTTTACTGGAAATATTACTTTCATTTATTAGGAATAAATAGCTGTTTAAAATTGTGTAAATATTTGTATTATTCATACCTCATTGGCATAAATATGGTACATTCAATGCATTTGCCTATACTTCACAGAGGACATATCTAACAGTTGATTTAAATGGTACTGCTCAACTTGCATAATTGATTTTTAAAGAATAAAAATCACAACTAGCCATCAATTTTTTGGGCTCAAAATGACTTTCACTCTATTATTTTTTCTAACATACAATAAGTCCTCCTAGGTAATACAGTAACATCATAAATAAATTTTGATCTCTGTTCCAAAAATCATCTTCAATCATGATGCATGGATGAACAGAAACAGAGGGTGGCAATTCAGCTGATCATATTCACACTACTGCCAATAAGACAACCTGACCAAGGTTGCAGTGGACATTTATTCACTGTTCCATAATTAGTCAAACAAAGCATTAATGCATGTCTCACACTGTGAATGCACTAGATCAGAATAGAGATACATTTTGGTTATTTTTATATAGATTAAATAATTAGTAAGGGCACACTGGCATCATTTTTGCAAACAACACAGGTTACTGTGTATGTTTCTACTTACAGATACAGATCAACAAGTTCTCTTAAATGATAGGATATGACACTTTGAAAATTGGCCACATCAAGTGTTTCTACCTCTAAAATAAGAAGTGAAAATTATAGCGTTTCCAGTATGGCCTTCAATCTTTCTTTCATGGCTATGATTACAAATGTCCAAAATCTCTGGATACATTTTCTCAAGTGAGAAAACATATCCATTGGCATAAATATTTTGGAAAAAGAAAACATATAGCACCCATCATATGCCAAGACTTATTTTTTAGATGTAGATACATATAAATATCAGATGGTGGACTATACAGCAAATTGCTTACATCGCTGGTGTTCTTCTTTAAGAAAGAGGCCAATGTATTCAACATTAAGTGATAAACTCAACTTTTTCTTGACAATTGTATTGATAGTTATTACACTAATATTGACTCACATTACTTCTTAATAGAGTGTTTCAACTTCTGCAATAGTCTACAATTTAGATCTTACAAGAATGAATAAGTACCTTCTAAAGAGTCTGTAACTTTTCTCCTCTTTAAGGCTCAAAGTATTAGAAGAAGAGAATAAAGCAATCTGCCACCAAATTACAGTCTGACTATTGCTTGGGAGAGAGCAACCAGCTTGCTGAGTCAACTTTCATCTAGCCTTTTTACAAAAAGGCTGATGCCTCTTCTCAAAAGAAAGAAAATAATAAATATTAAGAGAAATGGAGCATTATGGCTCTTAAGTGGATAGGATGTTTTAAAAGAAAATTCCAAAAAAAGAAAAAAGTAACTACTTACCATCCATTTTATAAACTCCTTTTGAAATGGCTAATGAAGTGAAATTATTTTGTTTTACAGATGTAAATTACATTGAAGAAAACACATAACTTTGCTTGAATATGAAAAGAAAGTGGAATATTCTCACAGCTTCAGAAAGACTAGTATTTACCTGATAGTGGGTGTTCTGTCTCGCACAAAAAAAAATCAGAAACTTTGAAAGTAGTCAAACAAATTAACTCTTCAGACTAGAAATCCACCTCAAGCAGAATGGTATGTGGTGTAAGACTGTATACACATATTTAAGGAGACACAAAACATTTTATTTGGATGAGCTGATAGAGACTCGGTGTGCAAGTCGTAACAATTGTGTCTATGAGCAGACCACAGCAAGATACCCTTCCCTTCCAATTAGTTTAAGGTGTTTGTTAGAAAGACAAGAAGTGTTCACTGTTAATCTATACGTGTGAAAAACTGAAGTAAACTTGAATTACTATAGCTATGTTAGTGCACAACTCTGGACCCTGACATGCTTTTCCCTCACACAGGAAGTTTGCTGAGATGGAGAACAATCAGAGAGGGATGGACTAAGAGAGCAAGAGATCGAGTTAACTTTTGCTGGTAGTAATATAATTTTCCCACAAATTTATTTATTCTTAAAACTCTCCTTAGAACTATATCAACTCACCTCCTAGAAAACAAACTTACACCTGATAATATTTCTATGAAAAGAAAAAACTGAAAAGTTAAAAAAATAAACTCCCTCTGTACTTTCTGCTCATCAGACTACCTTGGAATTGATTCCTAAAGAAGACTTATGAGACATCAGCAGAGTAGAGACTGATTTATTTATTTATTTAAGTTAGCTTAAGTTACAGGTTAAAATAAACACCATTTCAATTCTGAAGTTTACAGGGAAACAGAAAAAAGCATGTTTAATTCCAAAGATATAAAAATGTTTGAAGGTGCAAATTCTAAGAAATCTTTAAGATATTAAGTCATTTTGGAAGAGATCCCAGTTTTTTAACCTGCTATGCTGGGGAGGGATGTAAATTAATGAAGTATGTTCTTTTACGATTTTGCCAATGCTGCATCTTTCTAAAGAGGCCAGGAAGCATGAAAGAAATAACAGATCGTGATATTGATTCGTGCAGCAAAGATGACACCAAAATTAAATGAAACTGCAAGATTTGTGAATGTTATCTAATGATTCTTTCTGTAATATAAAGATGCTCCATGGGCATGGGCCTACCTGAGCTCAGGTAGGCAAAGTTATTTAGTCATTCCAGAAGTACAGTACAGTATGTACTTAGATCTGTAAGAAGACAATATAAAATAAATGAATAATTGAATGAAAAGTCTTTTTTTTTTTCCACCCCCACCTGATGGCTTCACAGTGATGAAATGAGAATTTGTCAGAAAGAAGCAAGAGCCCACACATCCAGTTAAGCATTACAAGAACCTATTGAACCTTACTTTAAGTTAATCTGAGATTAGAGAAGTCTAATTAACTTTGCAAATATTTGTGCTTCAGGGAAGAATGGGCAGAAGAATGTATTACTATCCTCAAGGCTCATGTATGCTCAGTGAAGAGCAAAAGTTTGTACTTTCACGAGCAAGATATGACTCAGGCAGAGATAAGGGGACTGTTAGCGAAGAATCTTGCTTATAGTTGGTTAAGTGTGACAGAGCAAGATTTTCAGAGCTGGGAAATGCCCAAACTGTATTCCTTTTTTCTGGAGAGCATCTCTATTTACATACTTTATCTGTACAATATATATGAACCTTGCAGCATGAAGTGCATTTCCCTCACTATACACAGCTGCCCTTGAACACAAACCACTTCTGAACACTTGTGACTTTCACTTCTGGGTGTTAGGAAAAAGTCCTGATACTTTATGCTTGCTTACAACAGTGTTTGTTTACACACACCATGCAGATATTCTTTCTTACTATATGTATGAGGCCTGTTACCCTGAGAGAACAAACAATTCTGTACACCTTCACATTTTCTTTTTCCATCTAAAGCTCACAAAGAAGGAGGGAAAATAAATAAATAAAGCTAGTATTGGTTATTTCCATCCCAGAAAGAAAGCAGCAGCAGGATATTTTGCAAAACAAGCTGTCCCTGTGAAAATCCTGCCTACTACAAATTTAGTTGGCTGCCTTAACTATGAATAAGCTTCTCAGCTTCTAACATGCTTCTTTGTAAAGCTTATGCACATCATATTTTCCAAACTTGCATGAGGCACACTCTGTACTTTCATTTTTCATGCTATTGAATCATTAAAATAAATAATAATAAAATAAAACAAAAACACAACAAGAAAAGAACAACCCATACAAGCCTTTTTGCTTTGCTATTTAATCATTTATCAAAGCCATTTGGTCTTGGGAGTTAATGATATCACTAAATACACAGCCTCACAACTCGTTCTTCTGTATATTATCTACCTGTAAGCAGTTGTCTGTATTCCTCCATCCTAGAAGCTCCCTCTGAGTACCCATCTGCCTACATCTATTCCTGAGACTCTCCCAACACCAATATACTCACCACATAGTGATTGGCTCAGGTCTTTGTTTAATATTCTCCTTTTAACTCATCAACAATTTTGTGCCACACATGCCATGGAAAAACAGCGTTTCAGAATTCTGTCTGTGTTTCTCCATTCCTTTGTCTCATGTTCTCAAATTTAATTAAGTAACAGAATCCCCTATTTACGTCTGTAACATGCGGCTTGGGGACACTCAGTGTTGCCTTTTAGCATAGTATTTTTAGGTTTATTTTTGTTGTAGCGCGTTCTTTTTTTTTTTTTTCTTTTCTGTATGAGATGTCATCTGAATTTATACTTCAGTATGCACAGTTGAAATATAGTAATGATACGCTAGAAGTGCCAGCAGTTTCCACCAGTTACTTCATTCTATACCTAGAGTCAGTTACACAATTTTGTTGGTAGAAGTTACTGTTTCAGTGAAGGAAGTGCAGATCTCAAGGATGATCTCCAGCTTCCATTTCTTATTAGTCTAAATGAATCTTCACAAAACCACAGGTGTCCAACTTCAGATCAGATATAGTCGAAAATCATCACAAATGGGAAATGCATATTTCCACAATGTAACACACTTTAGGATCTTCAGAATCCAAAGAAAAACTGATGTTTGTTTTAACAATGTACTACAGACCTGAGGGTGTTCATCTTATCGACAGCCTCCCAGGACAGCACGTATAACTTTTTACAGGCTAACATAGTGAAATTATTGTGTGTAAGATCATACACCTGATACCTTGCCCAGATTTTTTTGCCTACTATCTACCAGTAGCATCTATGATACATGTTAAATAGCATATGTGCAATACAGAAACACAACTTCAACAATGGAGATGCTTGACTGTTAGCTTGTAGCAAGCACTGTCAATAGTCTATGCTACTCTTGGAGATGTCAATGGATTAAAATACTTCCCAGTCAGCCATATAGCACAACAGAGTGTAACAGTGGTAAATGAGCCATTGTGGCACTATCAAACGCAGTATCGCGGTCAGAGAGTCCAAAAAAAAGAAGTTCAAGTCTGTAAATAGCTGGCAAAATAAAACGCAACATCTAGCTTATGAAATTTCCCTGCGTAAAATTTAAATGAAGAATTCCTCTTCATATTACGGGAATTAGCTTTATGATCTCCTATATAATCAGTGAATATACAGATGTTATAATTAAGAAATACCCTGAAAAGTTTGACTAAACAAGTTATCACACTAAAGAATGGATAGAAATCTTACCCTTGTCGTGAGCTTATTAAAAATACTCCAAGAGGAGCGATCACCAAAAGAGATCCTATCCCACTGGTAGTCAGCTCTTAAGGGGGGGGGGGGGGTCTAGGAGAGGTAGAGCCAGGCTCCATCCCTTCCAGTAGCACAGGAGAATTGTCTTCACCTGTGCTCCCAGGGCTGACTCATTGTTCAGCTCAGGTGATCAATCAGAGGTTCAGGCCATCATTCAGCAGTTCCCATACATCTCCCTACACACTTATGGCAGCAGGAACAGACCCGTAATGAAGGATTTGGGAATTTGCTGTGGAAAAAAACACTGAGAATTTACTGGTAGGTAGGATTGTGGCTTTTCATTTGTTCTTCCAATAAAATGATGAATTGTTTTTAATGCTTTTATACTTAAGCACCCAAAAGGCACTGGCATTTATCTTGCAAAACTTCAGCTAAGTAATCTTTCTTTCCCTCAAGATCTCCTTTGAAAAGCATCTATACTCCTAAATCTCTGTTGCTACCTCCCTTTGAGCATAAAAGGAAGCATTTGTAAATGGCTATATACACAGTAACTTGTGCCATTTTGTCTCTCAGGGCTTCCAGAAGCTACAGAGAGTAATATTTCCTGACACTAAACAGGATTGATGGAGTCACTCCACATCAGCAAAGCACACCCATAAAACTAGCACAAGTTTCTCTGCCAGCATCAGGTTTATAGAAAGTTCAGGTTGACTGTGCTCACAGCAGGTTGTTATGTGCCTTTAACTAGTCCTACTAAAGGAAGACATAGAATGCGTGGAGCATGCTAAAGAAAATCAAACCAACCAAACAAGAAAATTTAGCATGCTGAAAAGTCGCTCCTGCAATGTCTGCATGTACACAAAGATTGCAACAGCAAGAGTCCAAGGCAAACTAGATTGTCAGAGACAAATAACATTCCAAGAGAGAATTCAGGAATATTCAGAGATTTGCCTTTTTGAGTCATCTTTGTTATTTCTAAGCACAGGAAAAGCAGCTATGTAAAACAGAGAGTCTTTTCTATGAGAGAATACTGGGTTAGTCCTGGAAGGCCTCTTTCACACTTTTTCCCTTTCAATTTACTTCTTTATATACTTATTTAATATGTCACTTTGCACTATCAGAGGACTCCAATAAGTTGTAAAAATACTTACGATACATCCAATATCATTTTCCTTCCTCTTTTAGACAGATGGTCACACATTACAGCCTACTGTGTTTAGATTCACACAAAAACTAAATAAATCCTGTACATTGTACTCACTTTAAATAGCACCCAATCTTATCCAAGGTGAGACATCTAGGATGAGACAGTGCACAAGATACAGTGTGTCAGGGCACAGGCAACATTTTTTACCAAATCTACACCTCACACTGGGTTAGTGGTTTGCTTTGCTGGGCTTTCATTATTTCAGCCTCTGTTTCCTTAAATTTCACACCAAGTCTTTCTGTTAAATTTTATGCAAACCACAAACAAATATGTCACCTCATTTAAACTTGCAGATATTTGGTGCATGCGAATAATGCAGAAAAGATAGTGAGTTGCCAAAACAGTTTGTCAATGCTAGACTGTCAGAAAACACGTTAAGTTAGAAATCTGTATAGTTTCTTGTCTCACATGATGAAGCAGAGCACAGCCCTCGCTGCAGGGCAATTCTAATACAGAAAGATGTGTTTTAATAACGGATGCAAAGCATTTTATCAACACAGTGAGGAGGAATGAGGGTGTGAGGATGATGAATGACTCAGAATTCTGCAGGGGGTTTCAACTGATGCAGTTGTTTAGAAAGATGCCATGCTCTGTCACACCACTTTTTCTTTCCCCGGGCTATAATGAAATGAGTGCAGCTAGGGAATCATAACCTCATGCGGGAGCATGGCACAGTCTTATCTATCTTTACAATCTAGTGCTTTACTATCTGCAGTCCTGTAGCATCAGAAGATGAATTTCTTGAAAAGAGTGAAATCAGAGACTAATTCCTTTGCCTGCAAGAAATGCAGTTTGGATTAGCACAACATGACCTTATCACTGCACTCTGACAGGCCGTCTACTAGGATACACCCATTTTGTTTCAGACGTTCAGACTCCTTATGTGCATGCTAAAACACTAGGATCTTTCTGTTAACTACCTCAATGCTAAGTATTCAAAGGACTAATTAGTTTTGGTTACAGTTCATGAGTTCACTATGCTCGTCATAACGTTTTTGTCCTGTACTTAATATAAATCTCTCTTTTAGTTTGAATACTAATATTAAAAGCAGCTGAATTCCTACATTTAAGGAATTAAGACCAGTTCACACTGCTTCCAGTGGTTCGCAGAAAAGTGTATTTACATTTTTCTATATCTAGCATCCAACTAGAATGAAAAAAATGAAATTTAAAACTTCAAGTAGAAGTGTCTAAAAGTGAGATGTGGAAATTTGAACCCCACAATTCTCTTAAAAGAATCCTTCTTCTTGAGAGAACACTTATGCAATATGGGGATGCTTATCCTATTTTAGCATCAACACTTTCATTTTATTATACAGAATTCATAAAGTTCTAAAGTATTGTTGTTTATGGTTGATTTTTTTTTTATTTTTTTTTTTTTCCCTATTCCATCCTCTGCTAGCAGGAGACAAGATGTACAAAACAAAATTCAGACAGTGATGATAACATTGCACATATTTCTGTTGTAAATCACAGGCAAGGGGATGGACATTCACACCAACTTCAAATAAATCACTGAATTCTTTTTCCCCTGTTTATTTTTACTCATCATTTCTTAAGGAAAGAGTATGTTGCTAACTTTTCACATGAATATTCCACAGATGTTCCAAATAAACAATTGAAAAGATTCAAGACTAATTACTTTCTGAATGTGCAATCAATCAAGCAATTTCATGTACAGTACCTTGGAGCATGTTGCAGCCTTAAATGATGCATGCAGCACTCCAAACAGTGAGCTGCAAATGCTGTGACTGAAGTACATGAGCATTAGACAAAGTGTTGAATCAGAAGAAAAAAAATGATACTGTGGTCAATCCCACTCAGCTCTCCATGGGCTGTAAAACATAGGTATGCCAAGGTATGCCAAAAATGTATATCAGATGTCAGGGACTTCACATAGCATAGCATGAAATGCCAGTATTGCTGTCATTGTACAGTATCCTATTCAGCAACCAACTGCAAACTGGAGAGAACTAGCAGATCCTCTGCCACAAACCACGACTACTCTAGCATACTGCACTTGAAGTATCCAAGAAGACACTGTCATAGAGACAATTTAAAAATATTAGATTTAACTAAGATTTAAAATTAAGTTGAATTGCAGTTGCAAGACCAAGAACCCACAGTACAAGATGCTACATAAACAGCTCAGAGACAGAGACAAATTGTAACGCAGGGAGTGTGAGGTTAGATATTAAGAGGAACATTTTCACTCAGAGGGTGGTTTCACACTGGAACAGGTTGCCCAAGGATGTTGTGGATGCCCCATCCCTGGAGACATTCAAGGCCAGGCTGGATGTGGCTCTGGGCAGCCTTGTCTGGTGGTTGACAGCCCTGCACATAGCAGCAGGGTTGAAATAGATGATCATTGTGGTCCTTTTCAACCCAGGCCATTCTATGATTCTATGAGTGATAGACACTTTGCTGCTATTGACAAATAAGAGAAATTTCCATTGCATCTGAGCCGAGATGCTAAGATTGCGTCTTAGCCCTGAAGGCAGGAGACCCAGTCCAATGCCACTTCTGTACTTTTACCTAGCAGAAAGAGTGTGTTCAATGTGATCAATGCTGGTCATGCTTTTGAGGGTCTAAATGGCAACACAGTCAGTCATCTGCTGACTGAATACATTGAGCTTAACTGGCAGTGATCAGAGGAAAGAGGTAGCATCACTTGATCTATTGAACTGTTAAAGGTCATTTATTGCAAATTTTAGAAAAGTATCAGCTTGTATCAGATTCCAGAGATTATAAGGATATGTCGACAAAGGGCACATTTATTAGAGGAGACCTAATTGCATACTTAACCTTAGGTACATTCTGCCTTAATGGCAAATGAAAATATGCAAAGCATTTTCTATTTTTCAGAGGAAGGGTCAAAGGCAACAGAAGAATAAAACATGGAATAGAGAAACCTCCTCTTCTTCTCCCATTTCATCATGGCTAAAGTAACCTCATAGTGCCCTCACATTAAAATATCTGCATACTAACAAATAAGATGCTTCACAGAAGAGGATCTCTGTTCTCCCCAATCCCAGCTGTCCCACTCATAGCTTTGCATATATACTGCATTCTTATGCATCTCTATGGCAGAACAACTTGTTAGAATGATGGACAATATTTGGTAGAAACAGCATTACATTTAACATGTTTGCACCCTTCTGCTTCCATTTTGTTGAAATTCCAATCAAATCTTTCCTCTACTCCAGTATGCAGCAAAGCAAATTGCCACACTGTGGAGAATTGCCTCCAATCATCTCCAATTAATGACTGCTCGTCTCAGGAGCTGCTAAAATCATTGGGGTTACAGAGACCTAAATTGTCCTCTGAGTCTTTTGGGGGAGGTGATAAATGACTGCATATTAAAAATCATTTTAAATAGTGAAAATAAACAAAAGAAAAACCACATTTTCTCAAGAATGGAAAGCAAACTGGGAGAAAAAATACAATGCTGTTTTTGCTTCTGCTTGGAGCTGGTCACTGTGACCACTCAGCAGAGAACTGAATTCTCATTTCTAGAGATAGCTGTGGTTTGCCTATGAACTATTCTAGGGGGAAGTGAAGGAGACAAAAACTTGACCTACAGTCAGACTCATCTCTGCCCAACCACAAGGGACAACAGTGAGTATACGTGAAATTTGATGGGGAGGTACTGTGAAGAGCCAGAATTTTCCTCCCAGTAAGAAAGAGGAGAATGTGAAGTGTTTATGTACAGTAAAGACCCTGTGTGCTCCTTGTTCTGAGAGTGAGGATCAAGCCAGTGACCAGACTGCAGAAAAACAGCCTGTGAAGTATCAGCAGCTACGATATAGGGAAAAAAAAAAAAAAAAAAGCCAAAGAACAACAAAACCAAGAAATGTGGGGAAGCATGCATATCACCTTGGTTTCACAAATCAGTTGTTCCCTGGGAAGATGAAACCCTTGCTATTTTGGCTTAAAGTATCATCCAAAAACCTTGATGAATGAAGCCTGGATATGAGGCAAAGAGGGCCAGCATGAAGGAAGGGGAACAAGTACACATGGAATTGGATATTTAGCTAGCTTTATCAATATTTAGGTTTGTTCCAATCCTATTACCATGTGTTAAAATTTTGTCCTCAGAAGATAATGAACTTGGTGAAGAAATGGTGAAAGAAAAAATAAAAAAACACAATTTTGTTGCCATGTTTCCTCTAGCTTTGCTCCCTGCTTGTGCATGGGCTGCAGTGGCTCAGCAGGAGCACCTCAGTGTGAATGTGTGATCACACTCCCTGCTGAGGCTGCCAGCTGCTGAGCAGGTGTTCTATACTCAAGCCCTCCTCCTTCAGTGCAGGAAACCCAATGACAGAGCAACATATTTGACACAGTCGAACATTAGAGTCACAGTCGAAGTTTTAAACAGCAAGAATATGTGTATACAAACATAAAATAACATAATACACATAATAATACTACAAAAACACTTAAGATCCCAATGATTTACTGAAGCGCATATTTTTTCTGTGGCAACAATACTAGAATTGATGCTTTCTCTTCTTTTGTATCACCGTTAGGAGAATTACACAAATTAAAATTTCAGAATATGATAGAAGTTGTATTTCTACATTCTGACAAGGGTATGAAAGTAAGGTAAACTGTAAAAATAAGAATATGAAATAGCAAAAATATTTGAGCCTCAAATAGTGTTTTGTATTGTGAAAATACTGCACAGATAGTATGTTATTTGAGGAGAAGTTTAATAGACAAGCACATATTTTCCATCACTATTTCAGATGGAAAGCTGGGGAAGAGAAAGGGGTTTTTTGAGGTCAGACAGAGACACTCAGGACTCCAGTGCCCATCCTTTTAAATCTCCTGTCTACGTGATCATTACCCAATACTAAACATTTACTCCTTTATCCTGTCTTTTGAATCTCCACAGTGAAGAAAAGGTCTGATTGCTTTTAACAGACTTCTGATACAGTTGGCTAGCTTGTTTTTCTTAAAGGATTATCTGTCACTTGCATTTATTCTTGCAGATTTTATCAGTTTTGTAAGTTACCTCTTCCATTCTGTCCACATATCCTTCCAAGTTTAGTATGAGTAGACAGACAGAAGGTCTGATTTAAAAGAAAAAGTATGGATGGGGGTGGGATAGGAGGGAATATAGACTGAAAAGCTCTTTCTTAATGAACCACACATTATTTATCACTTTTATGAAACCAAACTCTTCACTAAGATCCGATGAAATATTAAGGTATTCTGAGAAAGGTGAAAAAATGTCCACATGGAGGAAAAATGGTAAGGTTTTAGGAACCATAAAAGAATACATGAAAAATACTGAACAGTAAAAGGGGATTAAGAAAAAATTTAATTGAAGAACAATTAAAATGCTGAAAAATGCCAAGGCTGGAACTGCAGATTATTTGAGCAATCTTAGGTTCCTATAAATGACCATGCAAACAAACAAAATCTACTTTTGGCAAGATCCTAATTCCCTAATTATCTGAATGTTCATTAAATAGAAAAATATGCCTTTGCTATATAAAAGCGTATCCTAAATATTCTTGGAATTATGACAGTAATTCTGAATCTGCTCAGTCATTCTGTATATTTTCTGAATGAAAGCATGACCATATACAACTCATATCACAGACTGAATGGATGGTTGAAGAAAAAGGAAGACGGACTTTTCTCAAAACCTCTGGAGTTCCCAACAAGATGGGCTGCAATGCAAGAAAAGGTTTATCTGTCTAGTTCTGTCACCCTCCTCCAAGACCTTTTGAAATTCCTCTCAAAATATAGCTAACTTCAGAGCCAACACCAAAGTGGTTAAAAAATGTGATTACTTCACAATTAAAATGGCAGAACCCTGTTAAACCAACTAGGTAAACTGAGCTCATAGTTTGTATCTGCTGATAGCCACATGGATACCTTCTTTCAGTTGAAGCCTAACTTAACAAATTTAGCTCTCTTTCCAAGGGTCAGTCTGAACTGTGGATCTGATTTTGAGGAAATGCAGCATTTCACAGTCAATTCAGTTGAAGTAATATTGCAAAATCAAAAAATCTCCAATCCAGGAGGAAAAAAAAAAGCTTTCAGGTTGACATACTGCTATTTGTGGAATATCTAGCTGTACTACACCTGCATCTTTTGTTTTACTGAAGAAAAAGTACTTATCAATTTCTCTCTCTGCTAGGTGCTACCTTCTAGGGTTGTTTATTCTCTTGATGTTTTCTTCTTGTTTAAGTCCAGATTCTGCTGCTAATATCTATGTTTTACATTTTGTCACATAGCTGGGTACAAACAAGTGCATCAACAGAAACAGGGCAACTACACTACTCTTACATAAATGCTCTGAGGCATTAATCTTTATAAATTTGTTTGTAGCATTACTGAATTCCAAAATAGACTTTAAAGGACATCTACTTTTCTTGCAAATTTCTGTTCCATTATGACTGTATTCAGGCTAATTAAAGAGGCCCCTAGAAAATTTCTCCTTTCATGCAGTAGAAGGGTAGATACACAGAACTTTTGGGAGAAAATTTTTCCACGTAAATGAATCGATATATCCCATACGATTTTTTAAGACCATGAACAATGTCCTACCACGTACCTCTCTTTCCTTATGGGAAATTGTTAGGCTTAAATCTAAGTCAGAGAATTCTAGGAATCATTAATTTAAAACTACTTTGAATTACAGTCTACACATGTAAATTCAAAGATAACAGCTCTAATTATGAAAATATGTTGTAGAATATCTTTGATGCTTAAATGGTCAATAAAGATACCAGCCTCTTCAAGCTACTTAATGGTAAATTGCAAAAACTGCTCAGTACCATAGCTATATATGCTGAGTTGTTTTATGCACAAATCTGTCAAGGTCATTTGTTGCTATTGCTAGTGCAAGAAACCATTTCACTACAAATGTTATTAATTGGAGGATTAATCAGTCATACAGCAATGCCTATGAAACTTCTTCACAAACTTTACAAATCTAAGGGTCACCTCTCCAAATATTTAAGGATAATTAATTATTTCCTCAGTTTATAAATCTCTCAAGGACATTAAGTCAGGTCCCAGTCATCAACTTATGAGGAATTTCTGCCCCAAGGAGAAAATAACTTCACACTTTTCAAGCACCAAACAACGTGTTGGCTGTTACTACTCTTGTTTGTGCTTAAGAGGTTATTTTACGTGTTTACTAAATCAAAAACCTTTACCGTGTTCTCACAAAATTAAGTAATTTACCAATACTCATTTTAGGTTGTTTATGAAAAACTGAAAAAGTTTAAGTGTGGCAAATCACTTTTAGTCTATGCTTCTTTTCCAGGTGAACAGGCTACACAAATTGCCAAGAAAAAAAAAAAAAAATCATTAAAAATAATTTCTAGTTTATAGTATATAAATTCAGTTGATCTTTACCTACCTTAGCAGAGAGTCGCTCTGTGACTCAACCCTGTTTAAAGGGGGAATCACAACAACAACAAAGCCACAGTAACTCAAATAATGAAAGAGGCATTTCTGACAAACTTAAGAAATAACTGAGCTTTGGCCTACCATTTCAATTTCACGAGAATTTGAAGTTTCTAGCAAAAAAAGATCTGGGATCATGATGCACCCAGAAGTCCCTAGAATTGAACAATAACCTTAGATAGAAAAATTGATCATATTCCTTTTTCTACAAGAAATAATTCAACAATTTTTTTTCCTTCTGAAGGCTACTAAATTTGAAACAATAAAAGCACAGATGTTAAATACCAGTGTTAAGTTCCAAATCTTGTGTACCAGCCTTTAGACTAGCTTAAAAACTAATCTAAAAGAAATCACTGGGCATGTTTTAAGATTTGACAAATGCTTTACACTGGGACTTCTAGTATTGCAGTGAGAGGTGAGTAGCTTTAAGGATGAGGAAGAATAAAAAGCAAAAGTGGTTTTCGAGCTGCTCACATGCATTTTTTAAAGTAATAATAAGAAAAATGTTGATCATTGACATAGATTTTTTTCAAAAAACACAGTCACTAAAGGCTTACCTAAAACTACTTACAGTAAAATTAATAGGCTTGAAATTAACACCTACTATGAGTCAACAGGAAATTCAGTTGTGACTAGCATGTAGTAATAAAATCTGAAAAGATGGGTGTTTTTTGAATTTTAATAATCTGTCTAGAGCCTATTGTCTTTCCACATTCCTATAACTTTTGTTATTAATAAAACCAGTAAAGAAAAAAACAAAAACCAACACACATTATTAGGTCAAATAATAGGAAGAAGAGCTTTAGTTTATAAAGAATGAAAAAATTCAGCAGTATTAGAATGAATTATTTAACGTTATCCATACTCTTGCAAAAAAATTGTTTATTGAAGCACCACTACTTTACTTTTATTTTTCTTCACTAGAACAATGTACTTCAACTAGAAGGCACAAACCTCATTTAATTGTTAAGAATGTAAACCTATAATTAGAGCTCATGTTTTCTCATGATGTCAGTAGTTCTTGGGTTAGTACCTTTGGAAATTTCAATTGCTGGATTTCACCTTCCCCAGAAGTGAGACATCAAGTAATATGCACATTTCATTAGCATTAGCAGCATTTATCCAATATACGAAATATATCTAAGATGAACAGTGGTGATTTTATAATTTAGAATAATTTGTACGCATATTCACATCTGCATATATAAATATATCCACATGCACTGTATGTACTGTCATATGTTTCCTGTTGTATTTTTTTTAAGACTATGCAGCTGTCATTCAATTTGAAATCAGGCAACAAAATGTCTGCCAAACTGTTACACTGACCATTTTTCTTCTACTGTTTACTCTTGCCTGTAACATCACAACCAATCCTATACATGCACATTTACAAAGGCTGAAGTTTCAAAAACTGCCTATTTCTGTTTTCCTTGCCCCCCTCCCCACCCCCATCTTGTATCTATAACAAATGAAAGCCAACAACTTTTTTCATGGGTAGCTTTAAATAATCTCCTTCTTTTCCTTCATTCACCTAAAGAAAAAAAACCCAGAGATTGAGGCAAAGGGTAGGAAAGCAAAGCATTGATGCTGCCAGCGGGGATCATCAGCAAGTAAATCTCTTCTCAATAAGGCTCTGTGTGAAATGGACAATTGGCTCAAACTTGTTCTGTGACATATTCTGTCCAGGAAGATACAGTATAAATGTAAAACAGGTATTATCTAGATGGGACAAGTGCTCTAAATGGTGCTTTTCTTTGGTTTTATGCCTACAATCCTTTTTCAAGATCTACACCTGCACTCAACATGGCAATTCATCAGCTTTTTTGGATAGGAACTTCACTGCATGCAGTTCTACCCCAAATAGAAGTGATACTGGCAGCACTAAGCTGCTCTTCTTGGCCTGCCTTAATGTATGACACCATGACATAAAGTGCCTTTTTACTCTAAGATTTTTTTTTTCTTCCCATTTTGCATCTACTTTTTATAGTACTTGATGAGTCACAGCAAGACAGACTACTTAAATAAATTGGATCATAGCCAGTAAAACTCATCTCACAGCTGTTTTCTACCTCAGCAAAAGAAACCCTTTATCATAAGATCTGTTAAAATAAGCTGTCAATAAAAATTCCTCACATTTATCTGAGAAAGAGTTGCTGGCAGGAAAGGCCAGTAGCAACAAAATCACAGATAAAATAGTACAGCATCAGTCAGTGTTCAGGGAGAAACAGAATCAAACCATATGTACTGCTTTACATTCAATATGAACTAGACAAGAGATAATATTGGGGGAAAATCTTAGCAATTGTAAATTATCGGAGCTCTACTGAGCTTTGCTTATTCACATCCACCAACAGCACAGGTCTCACTCTTCGGAAATGAAATGTTTTCCTTGCTGTGTGGTGACACAGCCATATACAAATCTTCCCTGTGTAACCCAGCAACTTCTCTACAAAAAAGGAGAGCCACTGACCCTATGCAGGCAATACCTATCTTATTTGCAGATAAGATGATGTAATGCCTTGGATGCTCTTATGAAATGAATGCTTTAAAAGTATGAAAGAACATAGATTTCTCCATGCATTACACAGCCACAGTAATAATATTTACAGTTTGCAAAAGCATTAATATGCTTACGATGGAAACAAGGCAAAGTAAACTGTCCAGCTAGAAGCTAAGATAGGATTTCCAATGAGATTTTCAAGTCTGGCTGCAACTTCTAGGCTGCTTTTTCCTCTTCTCAATGGACCACTGTTGATCGCCATATTGATCTCCTTTCAGACCCCAAATGTTTTAAACAGAAGAGAAAGCTGGCTGATGCTTATTGGCAAGAAGGCAGTCCATTGTCTCACACTGATCTACCAAGAACAAAAAGATGTTCAAAACAATTCAGCAAGGCACTACAGGTGAGGGAAAACTAATTACTTTTCCAACGTGTCACAATACCTCTTCTACTTACAGAAAAGTACTTTTAGCATGTCCAGAACTGCATCACAGCCATCTAGCTGAGAGCTAGGTAGAGGCAAAAAAAGTGACCCTCAAAGTGCTGGTACAAAAAGAGACAATTTCAGCTGAGAGAAGTGCCTTGTGGTCTTACATAAGCTTTTGAGGTCTCAATATCTGAGTAACTTGCCTGCTTCACACAAGCCTCATACAGACTGTTCAAAATGGGTCAAAACGGAGAGGAGGAAGAGTCCCAACTCCGAACGTATAATGCAAATGTGAAAAAATGCCTCTGCACAGATACCTCACAGGCTTATTACTATGGTATGCCTATCATTCAGACACCACAGAGGACTAGCTTAGATAGCTTCCAGCTGCATACCCAACATTCCCAAAGAACCCAGACAAAAGGACAAGGCAGTGGCTGGGATCTGCTCTCCTTCTGAGGAGACTGAGGTCCTCCTGACTGAGGACCACAGAGAATCACAGGCATTTTTGATCAGCTAGGTTGTTAGGTTGTTAGTACAAAAAAACATTTCACTTGCACTGAAGTTGGATGCTAACTGAAGCCATATTCACACCATAGTCCAAAACCAGATTTTCACATTTGAACCTTTCTATATCAATTTCTGAAGAGCTTTAGTACAGTCTGCTTTTGTTCATCATGAATTACTTCCTCTAAACACTGATCTGAATCCTTCCCTTTCTACGCGTAATCCTTACTTGAAGGAAAAAAAAAAAAAAAACACACACACAAACAAACTTTATTTTTTTCTCCTCAATTGCTTTATTATCATACATTTTATTCTTGTTCTGTGAATCAATATGTTTTGCTTTAAGGCATTTTCCTTCACATTCTTTTAACCATCAGTGATCAGAATGTTCATCAGTAGCTATGGAACACAGCAGAGAGAATGAAATGAAGCACTGGGCTGTGTACAGCTTCTTTTGAGAACAAAAAATCAGATCCAATAAAGGACTTCAATCTTAGCTTTCCATTGACAGTGTCACAAAACATGAACAGCATTCAGGATCCTATACTGGAAATCAGCAGATTTTATGATTCCACTGACAATGCAAACTGAGAAACAGCCTTATGTCCACAGACTGAGGACACAACTGCACAAAGTTGATCAGCAGAAGTGTGCTGAAATGCTGTCAGTCCTCATCACACTTCAGCTTCTATACAAGCCACCTTGAAATGACACAATCTGCCAGTCACAGCAGCATCCTTGTCCTTACATATTCTCTGTTTATCCAGGACAACATAGCAAGGCTTAAGATTTTGTAGGAAAACAGACCAAACAATGGAAGAGGTGTTAGGAGTGCTTGCTATTTCTTACGCAAGGGGAATAAAGACTAGCATTAGGAATTCGCTGAGAGATAAGAAGAGCTGCTGTTTCATTCTCACTTTTCTGCTGGATCGGGCTTCATGCCTACCAATGGGAAAAACGTCTGATGCAGCTTGCTAAATAAGAAGGTAAGGGCATTCAGAACAGCTACTGAAGAAAGTGCACTAAAAGTCACGGTTTACACAGCAGAAGGAGTGTGATTTCATACTCAAGGCATTAGGGAACTCATATGAAAGAAGTCATCATAATCCTTTTTCCTTTCACTGCTCACACACATCATCCAATATCTGATTATATGGGAAGTCTACAGCAAAGTCAGAATAGCAGTCAGACTTCCCAAGTTCAATCAGCACAGCTTTCCATGCATTACCACTCCACCCTGCAGACTCTCAAAAGCCCTTCAAAAGCCACTTCTCTGCTGGTATGAGTTATTTCCACTCTTAGCTTCCAGGAGGCTGCTTGTAGTGACATTACTCACCATTCATTTTCCCCAGTAAAGGCTCGATGGTCTTATTAAACAAATTTTACAAATAGCGTATTGAAGAAAAACGTTATGCCTTTGAAGCATACAGCATTTCCAGCAAATGCTTTTCATTGTGTAGTACTCTTTCTACTTCATAATTAAAACAACTTAAAAGTAATCTGCTGGTTTTTATACTCAGGGCTTCTTAATCCCTATCTTTCTTTATGATTAATAACAACCTTTCATTTATGTAGCACTATTACATGAAAATTTTCATATTAAAAATATGAATTGAAACTTTGCACAAATTGATAGACATTTTCAGTCTGTATCATTCATACAAGAAATAATTAACCTTTCCAATTGAAATTTGCTATGCATCAAAGATGCTGATGGGAATAGTTCTCACACTGATAAAAAGAAGTTTTACTGCAGATGGAAAAAATACTCGATAGTCATTTCAGTCACCAAGCTTCACTGGGCATCTTGTCTGCTAGACCCAGAGAAATATGCTTGCAGCATTCTGTTTCCTATGATTGTTACATTTTAGTATCATGGAAATTATGTTTACATATAGGTGTGTGTATAAGTGGTAACATTAGCTATCATTTCTACTATCTCTGTAGAAAAATAAATTTTGTTCCTCATGCTGACACTTTCAGATACTTCTATCAAAACAATAACTCTTGCTGACCATAAGCCAGCACATGATATAAAGAATACCTAAGTGTGTCTGTCACTCGTATATGAAGATGAAAAAAGATACTCATATACAAAGACTTAAAAAGCCTCCAGGCTGTAGTAAATGATACTTTCAGAATAAAAAGGCACAAGAAACATTGCAGAGCACAACCTTAATGATAACATAGGTCATCTAGCAGAAATGTTTACTGCAGCCAGCTTCATTCAACATTTGACACTGTAATGTTACACTGGAAAAGGCTCAATAAGCAACAACTGCCATTCTCTTCATATCAGATTCATTGGATTCTAATTGGAAAAACATATCCTGTTCTTTTTCCTTCTTGAGAAGAAGCCTATGTACTGTACTTTTCCTATACTTACCTCTCTACTTCCTTTTAAAAGTTGTGGTGATATTGCCCTAATTCTTTAATCCTTTCTTTGGAACACATTTTTGCAGTTAAACATGTAGTCAGTAGAATAGAAAATGAGAGTTTGATAGTTGCCAAGGAATCAATGTAATGATATAAAATATGGCTCAGAAAATGCCCATCCTCATACGCTGATATTTATATTTGGTATCTCAACAGGCTAATGTCCTAAAGCTATTCAGTATTATTCTAAAAAATAAGCAAAAGCAAAAATTCAGGAAACTTTAACTTCCTTAGGTTAGTTTATTACATACTAAAATTTTTGATAACTTTGAAATAGCTCCATGACACCATAGCGAGGGGAAACCTCACAGTAGGCAGATAGAAAAACAACCCTATATTTCTCAGTTATTAATACAGACATTACTTCTTGAATATTTGCACTTACTGTCTCCCTTTTTCTGTTGCCTTCATCCAGCTCTCCTGGGGAGTCCTTGCTAGTGGGCAGACCAACATACTTGTTAGAGATTTTTATGCTTTTCAGACCAGGTGTAGCATATCATAAATGTATGCTGCAGAGAGCTTGGCACCCTTCCCTCCCTCACTGTTCTTTCCAGTTGTGGGGGGAAGAGATAGAAGAAACGTTTTTGCTGCAGAGATTGGAAGCAGTCTCCAAAGATCTTCCCAAAAGGCTGTAGAACTACTAATCACGGTGACACATAAAAAAAAAAGAACAACAAAGAAAGATGTGAAGAAAAGCATTTGAATCTTCAAGCATGTGCTCACAACCCAGTGGGCAGAACATTTACCTAGCCTTTGACAAAGAGTAATGCTACAATGAAAAGGGTCAGCAAGGTCGGGAAATCTGTGATTCAACAGTAGCTCAAGGCTCTTGCAGTTTCTTATGACCATCCTGCATTATTAACTTCACACATATTGGAACAATGTATGTAGTTAGTAAGGTACTACTTAGATCTGCGAAAATTCAAGACTATTCAACATGAAAATAGTCCTCGATATCATTTATCAGTGTTAGGAAGAATAATTCTGATCTCCTAAATTGAGAACAGAAGTTGGCACGAACACTGCCTGATGCACTTCAGGGACTTCTTTAACCCAAGTGCTGAGAGCTCAGATTTCAGAACGCTTTCACAACATTTTCAGAAGAAGGTGGCTGAGCAACACTGGCCTACATGACTTCACTATCAGTGCTGAAAAAGCCTTCAGGCTCAACAGAGGTTTTTTGGCATCAAAAATTCTTGGACATAAGCCTTTGATTTCTCTTAAAAACAGAGGAGATAGACTAATACTTTACAACTTGGAAGACAATTTTCTTCTTCCACACTGCAATACGCACATTATGAGTTCACAAAAGTATGAATTTCCACACGATGTACTACACTTCGTTATTGATTCTCTAAGACCAATAAATCTTGATTCTTAAAATCTACCAAAAAAAAGCACTCATGACTAGCAGCGAAGCCTACTAGGAATAAAATGTATTCAGTATCTTACAGTTAGGTGTTATGAATTACATTTCAGAAAGAAGCTCAGATTACACTTCAGAAAGAGGCAGAAAGAGGTGCAAAGGACTTCCTGTTAATATTTCACTGATTAAAAAGTCTCCATTGATAAAACTGATGTCTAAACTGAGAACAAGCTAGCTTTATTATTTAAATAAAGCTCACCAAGAGAGATTCACTGTCAAAAAGCCAAGATTGCTATCTATTACTTGTACTTGGTGAAATGCTGATTTTACCAATAGATCAACATACTAATTTAAAATCAAATCTTATGCACTCTTGAAGACACAATCCCATTCTTTAACAAAATAAAACTTGTACTTATTTCTTCCAAAAATCTCTTTCAGCTCAGAGCAGAGGAAGAGTCGGGTGGATAAACAAATTTTGTTACCCAAGAACAAATACAGTATGAAGCTGTTTATTCTTTCCTATATAGTACAGTATTAACATTTTCCTTTCATATAATAGCATATTCTGCATTTATAGAACATGTATTATATGTTATGACAGAGTTGTGTTATCCTACTCAAAAATGACATACATCAGTGGAAAAATATCAGAAGTGCACAAGGAGGGGATTTTTTATTATTGCAGACATGATAGACTGTCATAAATTAGGGAGGCCATTATCAGCCAGAGCACCAATATATGCTCTGTGTCAGGAGCTCATTTTGAAAGCTGTGACATGCTGATTAGTGCTATAATGTAGCACTGCATTTTACATGCTATATATCTTTAGGAAAGTATATCACCTTGGAAAGAATTGCCTTCTTGTTCTTGGCATTCCGACATTCACTAAGTGGATTTATGCCTCAGTTAAGCATTCTAGTTAAAACACTAATTACTGGCCACATCAAGATAAGGAGCAAAAAGTCTAATAACTGAGGGTTGTGGGGTTTTTTTGGAAGAAAGGGTTTTTTATGTGTACTGTGGACATAAATGCATAAACAATATCCATGGAGATTAAGAAATGAATAAAACAATGTTTTCAGAAGTCAAAATAATTCAGCTGATTGTGCTAAGCACTGCTCGCATTTGCAAATTTTTTTAGATACTAGGAATAGCATTTTACAGGTGATCTGTTTCTATAACAGTTTTGTTGTTTCATCTTTCCTACAAAAACTGGTACAAGACTTATGAGACCCAAGATGTAGTGCTACTGAGTCACAACCACTGCATTTTTTGTAATATCTGCATTAAATTTGGAATTTCTGTTCTGCTTTACTAACATAACCAAATTTGAGCTGCAGAGGTGCACATCAAAAATGAACTGAAAACAAGAGATAGTTGTCATTTCTGAAAGAATATTTAAAGTGATGTCAAAATCCTGAATAAATTTCTTATTTCCCTGCTGCAGCTCCCAGGAAGGAGTTCCCACTGCATCCACTCCATGCTGGGAATAACTGACAAGGAATGAGAAATGACATGCCCACGGCCACACACAAATTGCAGCTTAACAAAAACAGTCAGAGGTAGAATCGCATAATTTATCTGCCTCGAAATTTCTAAATGATGCTTCTGCTCCAGCATTCTTAGCAACAGCACCTCATCAACTTCATATTCACGGCTGCCCCTCTTACCTCTCTGTCTGAATGCCAGAAAAGCACAATCACAAAAATGCTGGTCCTCCCAGGATTGTATGAGTAATCTGCACAAATTCTGGAAAAAAATTGTAATCTTCTTTGTAGGAAGCAAGAAGGGAATATTTTAAGATTTTAAATAACGTATCTTTAACATCCCCTTAGCGAGCAGCCATAGCAAGACACTTCCCAGAGAGCAGAGAGTTCTGAGGGCTTCTGAGTCAAGCGGAGACAGTAAGTCACATTGCTGTACTATAGTAGTAACAACTTCAGCAGATCTCCAGGATTTTCATTTGATTTCATTACTTCTAAGCCAATTAGGTTGATCAGTTTTGAGACAAATTGTTTTCCTAATTTATTCAACTGGCAGGGACAGACATGTAGCATCTGAGGCATATACAGGCATGTACATATACATGTACATCTGAGGCAGGTTATGTCCAGTGATGACAGCCTATGTTGTCAAAAAACCTTGGAAATACATGTTTCAACTACAACAGCTTGAGAAGAGAGAAACTACAGCCAATGAGCCTTTAAGAGCAATTTCCAACCACAATGTGTGGATGGCTATGAATACTTCACCTAGTACACACCATGAGAAAAAGTAGACACAAAAAATTAATTTCAATCAACAAGAAAAACTGTCTGGAGAAGCTGATATTGGCAATGTAAGTGCATGCACCCTCGTGGTACTTCTGTCTGCAGCCTCATTCCTCATAACACTTAGTGGTGGCTCAGAGCTTGGCTTTTCTAGTCATGTACCCTTCATCTTACCCTGTGATACATGGCAGCTTTCTCCCTCGCTGCTACATGCACAGGCAGGCCAAATTCTTTATGTTGGGTCAGCCCCAGTCTCCACGGTTTTTTTTCTTGGGTGAATAATGTCAGACAAGAGTAGATTAATGCATTATCACACAGCTTTTCATTAAAATTAACTTATCCATTGAACCTCTTTCAACTGGCCTTTTGAAGAAGATAATATATTCCATCCACTGAGCAAAGATGTCTCCTCTGGCATTGATTGAAATAAAAGAGCAGTTTTGCTTGAAAAGGATTTCCTATCTGACCCTTCTTTCATTTGAGACTTTTGCCTCCAACGTCTATAACCTGAAGGAAATCTCTGGCATATGGTCATTAACCTCATGAACCAAAGAAGATCAAAACTTGGCAAGAGAACTGCACCTATTTTCCATTCTCTCTCCACACGCAAATCCCATTTTCTCAATTTTCTAATCACTGTTCATTTATGCCTTACCAGCTAATCTCTCCAGTCACAAAAGAAATAATTATAAGATTGTATTCATGTACAATTAATGTTCAAATAGATTGTGAGTGAAAGTCAGTTTTTGCTTTGACATAATTATGTAAATGAACACTAGAAAGAGTTAGGTAAAAACCAGAGGGTTTTATGTGAGTGTATTAGCTTAACTCAGCTGCATTTCCTTTCTGCTTTGATGCACCCACACAAATAACTGACTATTATTTTACAATGGAAAGTCCATACTAACTCCATTACAGTCTATACAACTTGCCCATCTAGCCAGAATTACTATATACTGGGAACAAAGACTATGTGTATAACTAGACCTTACCTAGAACTAATCTATCAAAACCAAAAAGGATCAGCAATAAAATTTGTGTAGAGTCAAGACAAAATTCTCACTGATGACATCCATCCACAACTACTTATCTGCTTTTCTAAAATGAAACCCTCTTCAGGATCCTGTACTTTTGCAGTATTGCATTTATTGATAATTCAAGAGTTGAAGGTTTCCTACTGACTAGTGATTTAGGACCACGTGCGTTATTGACGTTTTATAAAGGCAACGAGTGAAGAAGTGTAAGGCACAGCATTTTTAAGCTCTTATTGAAACTTTCCTCTCTTTGGATTCTAGCAAGTACATTTACCACTCCCTCAGTAGCCTGCATTATTGTAGTTGTTTCTCATTGAAGTTAAAGAAATCAGAAAGTGCATTGTTAGGTAATATCAGCAGGAAATCTGCTTCCCACTGTGAAGCTCTTCTATTTCCTTTGATAGATTAAGACTCAGAAAAAAAGAAGATTTTCCATTGCAGACTCCTCAAATGTGCAGTTCAAGTGCAAGTGTGCTGCTCAAAAACCACTGTGCCACAGTATTATTTCTGAGTAGACTGAGGATGCACTGAATGTTTTCATTCCTGCTTGCTTCAGTCACAGTGAGCTGGCAAGATGCAAAGGGCCTCAGGTCATAAGAGACTGTCAGAAGTACTGGCTAGGAAAGGAACTTAGAAGCTGGAGAACATAATTCCTGGTGTAAAAATGTACAAAAGTCTATCCCCACTCCACAATAGTTGTCACATTCTTCTCTGTAGATTTGCTTCAAGAAAACAGGCTCCTAATGGGTTTGATGTTTGAGATACTTTATCATATGGCATGATGTAAACTTTAGCATTTTTAATGGATCATTTGACTTCAGATGGTACACAGTATTTCCTCTTTATCATACCATGTAAGTTGCAAGAAACTCATCTTCAGAATGGAATTTTAATACCTGTTTTACAGGCATATGTCACAATTACATGGTTGGTTTTTTTCTCCCTTTTTATATTTCAAATCATCAATTTCCAGCCCTTTTAGAATGATGCGTTCTAAGATTAATGCAAATTACCATATGGTTTAAAATACAAGAGACTTCAGTGAAAATTTACACAAAGAACACCTGGATAAATTTGGATAATGGTATTTTTGTCTGAATCATAGTCAGTGCTTAGCTCGTAATCAAAGCATAACATAGATCTCACAGAACACTTCATAAGCTTGAAATGACTCTCCATGAATCTACAACCCCAGAAAAAAACCTCAGCTTGTTACTTCAATATTTTCGTATATGCCACTCTATGTAACTGTGGATCAGGCTCTTCATGCTGTCTACCCTTGAGTCTCAACAGCTGACTTTCAGAAGACAGATACCTATATGCAATACTGCTTCTCGGTCTGCATCTGCAATCTGTATGAACTTATGTATATACAACTTCCATATGCAAAATTACTGAAGATCTGCAGATGCCTATGTATGCATGATCGAATAAAGTTTTCTGAGTTAAGTATCTCTTACATCCTAGGTTAAAAAGTACGTCTAGATACTTATAGTGCATCAATTGTCGCTAAAATTACACTGCATCACAAGATATTTTGCTATTGTACAGGGCTGCAGGTGGTGCAGTATTGACCAATTTGGGCACCACAGTGCTTCCACTGTATAAAGTCCATTAGGATTTAAAAACTGCATTTATATCCTGTGAGTAGTTCAGCACACACATGACACATAAACATCCTAATAAAAAAGAGAGTAGCGGAAACACAATAAGAAAAAAAAGAAATACACATTCTTGTGGTAGCAATCTATGGTAACTAGTAAAAGGTTGCAGGTAAAATTTTCCCTACCAAAGAGAGGAAAACTTTCTGTTTATTCACTGTTAGTTGACATAAAATTCTAAAACGGGTCCCTCGGATCATTTTCTCTTGAAATTGAACCATTCTTTTAGAAAGACTGCAAAATTGAAAGGAACAGAAAGAGATTATATAAATAAACAGAAAAATCCAAGGAAAGAAGCAATGTGCAGTGCAGAAACAAGGAGAGATCAGTTGGACTTTTCCTGAGGGGGGGCTCTATCTACTGGGTTTTTGTGTATTTTCACAGCTAGGCCTGCCTTCACTGGAAGTTCTTCCTAAAACATTACATAACATAATCTGCAGCATGCTTCTACGGCTGCTAAAGCCTATACATAAATGAAACTTATCTTGAAATTTTACATTATGCCAGAATAACAATTTCATGTTAAAGGGTCATTAAAAAATGCGGTTTTTATTACTGTTAACTTTTCTCAAGGATACTTTAAAATGGAGCATATAATCATAAACTTAATAAAACTTTATCCAGGTCACCTATTTCCCCTACTAAGAATTTCTTCATACTAGAAGAATGTAACAAAACAAGATTTAAAAACAAGATTTAAAAAAAGATTTAATGAGTTTGTCTGTACCGCAGTTGAAGACCCCAGGTCAAGTTTTTTGCCCACAAGAAGAGGCGGAGGAAAGCACCTGAACACAGCCGTGGTTGCAGTGGTTTAGCCTTGATTTTCCATGCACAGTAAGCAGGCTACAATCACAAGCAAAGCATCAGCTGAGCTCTCAACCACAAGCCATCCCATCTATGCCAGGTAATTATTTTGCCAATATCAATCTCATGAGAAAACGTTCCCATGAGACTCAAGGGACTCAAGGTGCTCCACTGGAAACACCTCAGGAAGGTTGAGTAAGATCTCTGCAAAGAAGACTCATCTTTGCAAAGGGAAAAGTTAAAGAACTAAATTTTAATGCTGCTTTCATATTGCTATCAAGAAGGAATGCTTTGCATTTTAATAACACCTAATTTCTGAATACTCCACAAACATGAGTAAGTTCTGTTTTTTACCTCCTGAAGTGTGAGAACATAATCCCTATTTTAACAAGCAGAAACTGAAGGTGTTGAAATAATTTACTGCAGGCTACAAAGAAAGTCTAAGGAGGAGGGAGAACAAATGCTCCAACCCTCTCTATTATCTTTCCTCTGGCACACAACTGCAGCTATGAAGACTCTGTAAAATAAATAAATAAATAAAATTAAACAATCTTTGCTATCAAAATTACATGTATCCCCGAGACCTAAAGGGAAATGCACAGCTGTACCCCAGTGGAGGGAATCCATTGACACTTACTCAAGACCTTTCTTCCTACATGCTTCATCCAGCTGCACAGTTCATCTCCTCAAAATATTCTTTCAACATACTGGACTCCAAAACACCTCAATACGCTAAACCATGCACTGTTCTTTTTCTTCCTAATGGGAATAGTGAAGCATAATAATAAAAAATTATTTTAAAATAAATATATTGTAAAATATTCTTGACATCTCTACTCTACCTTGCAGTCTTTCTGAATTAATTATAAAGATCCAACTTTTAGAAAGAACCCCCAGGGGATATGCTGACCAACGAGTTAGAAATGTCACAGAGCAAAGGGGTTCCTATCTCACCTCAAAAACCTGGTGCTTACCTCACTATTTCTTTCTTAGAGTTAGCCTCCGGTGTCCAAATAAACCAATCCAATGAGAGTTGGTGTCTTTTTGATACTATGTATTTATTTTGTTTGGGACACCTTTCTTGAATGATGAGACCTTCTCAACTTAGGCAAAAAAAACTGCTTAAAAATCTTCCTGTTGCATATGGCCAGCTGCATGTGCACAAGCATATATTTATGCATTGGGAAATGAAAGAAGAGGAGAAGAAAAAAAAAAAAAAAAGAGAGAGAATATTGGGGACATTAGGGCCTTCAGCTCCAGGGATGTTGATGTTCTGGTTTAGACAAAAACTAATCTGGAAATCACCCCCCTAACTCTGCTGGGAGACTCAGCTTCCCATTTATTGTGAAAATAGTAAATACATAGGCAAGCATAAGGAGCTGAAGATAAGCCAGAGAGGTCACACTCTTATCACAGCAATTTTCTCTTGGAAGAAATTGCAGAAAGTATAGATTTCCAAGAGCAAACCTAAGAAGGCAGATGTACAGCTAAGATGTATAATAGTCACACAAGGAGGAAAAGTAAAGTTGTTTAGTTAAAAAAGCAGTAAAACTGAATTGAAGGATTTTGTAGCTGTGGAGTTTGGAAACATTATTCTAAGGATGTTCTCTACAGTCTTTTCCTGGCTGTTTCCTTTACTTCCCAGCACACAGCAATGAGACTTTGTTCTTTCCAGAAACTGCTTTCACAGGGGCAGGTAAATGCTTAAATTCAAACAAACAAACAAACAAATAAATAAATAGATGGAGATCTCCAAGAGAGAGTCCAGTAGAGGACCACAAAGATGCTGAGGGGCCTGAAGCATCTCCCGTATGAGGAAAAACTCAGAGACCTGGAACTTCAGCCTGGAGAAGACTGAGGGGAGATTCCATCACTGTTTATAAGCAGCTAAAGTGCAGGAGTCAAGTGGGATGGGGCCAGGCTCTTCTCTAGTGTGCAGTGAGGGAACAAGGGGGAATGGGCAAAAACTGGAATACAGAAAGTTCATAAAAAAACGAGAAAAAACTTCAGTTTGAGGGTTACTGCGCTAGAAGAAACCGCACAGAGAGGTTGTGAAGCCTCCTTTTCTGAAGTTATTCAAGGTCCATCTGGATACTTTCCTGCATATCTTATGCTGGGGAACTTAGATTTCATTATCTCCAGAGGTCCCTTCCAAGCCCTGTGATTCTATTATTTTGTGAAATGATTCCAAATAACAAAGAATGTTAAGCAGATGGAAAGGAAGCAGCAAGGGAGTCACAGAGACTCCCACCTCACAGAAATCACCTGATTCAAAATGCAAAGAAAGTATTCTTATTTCCATTAGTGAGTCAGATGAATTAAGCTGTGGCCCATTGAACATGTCTGCCTCTCATTTCTTACTTGTGAAGCAGATTGCCCTTTGATGTCAAAAGTAGCTGAAAAAAGCATTTACCTCCCAGTCTACATCAGCAGAAAAACACCCCAAAACACAGAAAATTCCCTCCCTCAAATGAATACTGGAGTGGTATCTGAAGTGGATTCTCTAAAAATCAGTTGGAAACTAGGTGTCACTAACTTTCTGAGAAAGTCCCTAAACCAACAGTAGCACAGGTTTTCAAATATGAAGATATTTTTAAAACAAAGTGAACTTTTAATCAGTTTTGCTCTTGATCCACTCAGCTTCAAGTCACCCTGCTTGGATGGTTAAGCACGAAACATTTTCTTTGCCATTCCTAGATACAGACACACTCAATTTACAATGAATAACCCAGTGTTGCTCACGATGAGATGAGAATTTTATAATATCTAGCTATGTTTATTTTTTTCTTCTCCTAGGAAGAAATAACAAATCATAGCATTTTTACACCTTTTTCAAGTATTATTAAAAGGAGCTTAGATACGTTATTTATTTCAAAAAGCATTGTCAAGTAATCCTTTATGTTTTAATGCAGCCTGTATCCAAAGCCATCAATAATTCACCAAGAAGGAGCACAATGAAAAAGGCCAGCACTAAAAGGGTGCCTAGAAAGCACATTCTAAAATTACACCCATGTCCATACAATGTTATCAACACTTTCCTAGAGGTGCAGTGTTTATGCTTTCCTTTAAAGGTGAACTGGAAGCTACGTCTTGGCAAGCCTAAATTATTTCACTGTATTCAAGAATAACTTGAGGACACTCTGTAACCAGTACTGTACAGAACAGGTTACACAGCAATCATTTTTTTTTTTTTTCTCCTTAGTGAAACAAGAGACCTACATTTAAATTTTTCCTTATTCCAATTTTATTAATGCAAGAAAAGTGTGAGTCAGGAAAAAAATTGCATGACAAGTCTGGGTTTGCAGCTTTTTTTTTTATTTTAAAGTAGGTGATAGAGTATATATATATATATCCTATATACATAGTGTATACAGTATATACATATATAGTGTAAATATATAAGATAGATATAATCTATATATCGTGTATACACTGTATATTTATGTAGTGTAACTATATAGGATAGATGTAGCCTATATATAGTGTATTCTGCATATATATGTTATGCAAATTATAATTCAATCTGTCATATGTATGTAAGAGTAAACCACGGCTATTGTGGTGGGAAATATACTATTCTGATAACTAGGTCTTCCTTTACATATCTCATTTGCTTTCACTCTACAAAATACAAGGCAAAAATGTACTTAAAAAAAAATGCTATCACTACAATTAACTAGAAAGGATTTCATCATTCATCGTAGACCTATCACACAGAAGATGACATCAGGCTCCACATGAAAACTGCACTATGTCAGCACTCCTTGCTGATGGAAGGCACATGATGGTGGTGCTATCTCCCATCACCACACAAGAAGACAACAGCTCCTGGAAGAACTGGGATCTTCACACAAGACGGAAGAGGCTGATTGATTTACTGGGCATCATCCCATTTCCAGGGGATGTGGGAGTGGTAGGGAAATGAAAAAAAAACTTCTACTACTACGTTCTGCTCTCCTGACAGTTTATGCAGCAAAGAGGAATCACATTTCCTTTGCAAAATGGAAATAAACACTCAGCTGAAGGGAAAGTAATTAAGCTTTCTACAGCTGCCAATCACATTCTCTCTGGAGAGGCATTTCAATACAGTTATCATTTGTAGATGGGAAGAGATGGCTTGGGGGATTTTTTTTCCTTCAAAAAAAGTTTGAGAATTATACTAGAAAACTTTATATGAAGTCAGCTACAGAACCCTGCAAGAAGCCTCCTTAAGCAAAAGCTACCAGTGCTTCAAATATAGTTAAACATATATCTTAACATGCTACAGCTCACAAATCTGAATGTGAAGATCCACTAGACAAGGCTTTCATTTCAGATTCTTGATTTCTCCTTATAAAACACTTAATGAAGACTTTTCTAAATTTTCTTGTGTGATTCCAGCTTGCAAGATGAAACTACAGGGATAAGAAAAAGATCTGCTGAATGAGTTAAAAGAGGAGATAAGAACATCATTTGATCTCCATTCTGACTTGTCATAATATACCATAGCTTTAGGAGGAAGAAGACAAAACAAATTACATCCACTTCCACTGTTGATATGATTCTAACCTCAGGACAAACATCTGGACTGACACTCAGCATCATAATTTGTTGCCACTATTATTCCAGAACTCGCAGTTCTGGAGCAAGACTACAATGCAGCAATGCTAAACCAGTGTGTGATGACAAAATAAAAAGGCTGTCTCTTTATCAGAAAAAGCAACCAAACAAATGAGGCAGAAATGGATCAGAATTGTCAGCTCCCTTTCTGTTTTCCCCTTTTAAGTAATCATCTCCATCTTTTAATAACTCTTCATAATACACAACATAATTGAAGAGGTTCTTTTGGAAGCTTTCTGAAATACAGTAAAATTTGTACTTCTGAAAATGAATAACTTGCTCCACATTGAAGATGCCCATGAACCACATTCTTAGGCAAATTCTTTTGAGAAACACTTGAATCCAGAAAAGATAAGTGCTATCTGACTGAAACACTGACAATTTGTTTGTTCAGTTGACAACTGAATTTGTTTGTTCTTTCTCCTAAATGCTGAAACCTCAATTAGACATTCCAAGACCGAATATCGGCCTCCTTGAGTGCTCACTGAACAAACCTTTGCTAATTTTTTCATACTGAAAGTTGAAAAGTCCTTTTCTAGAATTGTTTTTGCAATTTATTTACATGGTTACAAAGGTGTCATAATTATGACTACAACACAGCAACTCCAAGTTTAAAATGTTATGGCATTGGAGGTGAAAGATTAAACTTTGTGATTACCACAAAATATTAGAGAAACGATAGCCAACGTCCATGAAAATTCTTTTACTTAACTTGAGACTGACCCCAACATGTAGTCAGGAGAATTGGCATAACAGAGGTTCCATCATATTGTTTTATCCAAAGAAGTGGGGAATTAAAAGTTTGTGTCTGCCTCATGATTATGGGCTAATGGTATGCTACTTGCCTGCCAATATTTAACAAGAATTAATTTTTCAAAAGCACCTAGAATTTTGGAAAAAGTTCTGTTTTGAAACAGTTGTATATTAAAACCAGCAGTGATTATAGGTCTATTCCTTCTGAAAGAGATCTTGATTTATTTCAAAATCTTTTTTTTTGTTCTGTTTTGAAATGATTTTTCTGAGCCTTATAGAAAATTTGCTATTCCACATAAGATAAAAGGACAAAGAGATCTTGTGGTTATTTGGAAGCCTGTAATTCTTCCTTTGGAAAAGCATTCTGTTAACTGACACGCATCTAACAGTAACAGTTGACAAGGTTATGGTCACCATCATCTTTTTCTCTCCACTCCATCACAAGATTCCAGTCACAGTTGACTGGACTTCAACTGAATACAAATGAAGATACCAACACGCATACTAAACTTCTTTTATTACTATGAAATTTCGGCATTGCTAATTCCTGATTTATTAAAACAAAAACATAAGAAAACTGTCACGGATTTGACCAGATCAATCTATGTCCGTGACAGGGGCGACAGGCCTCTGCCCTCCCCCCCCCCCCCCCACCCCAGTCCCACAAAAATGGGAAGGAAGGAAGGGAGGAAAAGAGCAGCGGCAACAATCTATGGAGGAAAACTTATTTTACTATAATATTGGAATACAAGATAACACAATAGATACAATTTAATTGCAACTGAGATTAATAAACCAGACAAGATGAGAGAGAGAGAGTTCCCGGGACCGATTCAAACCTGAAAAGCTTGGAACGGCTAGGAAAGCACCCTCCAGCACCCACTGCCAGGCAGCAAGAGAGCGCCCCCCCCACCCGGAAGGGCCAGATCCCGTGACTGCTGTAATGTACAGGGATAGGTACTTGGAATTGGGGCAGTGACACTTGTCATGGTTTTATGATTTTTGGTCATCAGTATTCCACACCATAACATCATGTAATGCATTGGGGGTGGGGTTTGATATCTGCCGAATGTTCGTCTGTCGGAGAAGAACTACATTTCCCCAGGAGACTTTGCGGTCAGCAAGGGGATATAACTCCAAGCAAGGTCACCTGATCCTTCTTCTTCGCCTGCTCTTCACTGTCTGCGCTTCGCTATCTGCGCTTCGCTGCCTGCGCTTCGCCATCTGCACTTCGCCGTCTGCACTTCAGTCTCTCAACTGGACTGCACTTCTCACCCCAGCATTGTGGTGAGGTCTATACAATTCAAACAGACTCTATCTCTCTCTCTCTCTCTCTCTCATTGTATTTTACTAATACTATATTTAGTAAAATCATTTGTTCCACCTCAGATCAGTGCTGTTGTTTTCAAGTATTTTGGGGTTCCCTGCTTCCCCTTTCCCAGAGGCGCGGATCCGCAGATCCCTCCGCCCTGCTGGTCACGGAACTGGGCCGGACCAGCCCATAAACCGTTGACAACACTTTAATGCCCCGTACACTACATGATGTTTTGATGTGGAATACTGAAATCCAAAAACAAAACAAAAAAACAAGCAAAAAACATAGAACCATGACAAAAACAAACAAAAACAACAAACAGTAATCAAAAAGCAAATGATCAATCATTAAAAAAATACATCTACTTCTCTGTTCCCCATTGCACCTATGAGCAGGACCCAAAGAATCCTTTTTTTTTTTTTCTGGCACACCAAGCAGCTTGACAAAAAGTTTAAACTGGCAACCTGAAATTGTAAAGTTTTTCTGTGAAACTAGACTAACTGGTATCAATCATAGGAGCAGCCACTGCCTCTAAGAAACAAAGAGAAATCTGTATCAACACATCTGAGAGAGCAAAGAAAACTAGAGTACTCAAACACCTGTTCTGTTTGGATGTATGCACTTCTTATACTATTTTAAGTGAAAAACAATTGATTTCAGAACTCCCACAAAATTTGCAACTGGGATGCAATGAGAGGAAAAGAAAAATACTGATCTTTAATACCTAGGCAAGTAGGATCCATGACACTTAAAGATTTATGAGGCACAATGTGTGTTGAAAGAACCAGTGCTGCAAACTTCCCTGAAGAAAGATGGTTATGAACAAAGACACAGCAGACAATACTCAAAACAATCTGATGAGCATCTGGTGAGAGATTTTCAAGCAAATTTGCAGTAACTTATGTATTATATTCCCTCTGAACCAAGCAACACAAATAGACTAGCAGTATGCAGAGGCAGACTGTGACAACTCACAGAAAAGTCTCACATATGTCACAGGAACAGACCTTGTCCTGAGCAAGATAGAAGCATGAAAAGGACACCCACTCAGAATAGTGGAAATGAGCAGGAAGTCCGGTACCAAAGGAGTTTCCATAGCTATATGAGATGGAGTCTGCAAAGAAGTATTGGTATTTGCCTTCTCCAACCTGGATGAAAAGGAACTTGGCCACGTTGCTGAAATGGTGTTCCTGTTCCTACAACATCATGCACCCCATCTCATTTCAAACCACCTTATTTCTCCTGTTCAGCAATGTCTAACAGGGAAAAGTGGAAATACAAACTGAGTAGGATTGACAGATTAAATTTATTAAAAAGAAGTTTTATAAATATTTTAAATCAGAGTCAATCAGATTTTGAAGACTTCTGTCAAATATTTCAGTCCTCCAAAACAGAACACTTGAACAGATTAGGCAAGAAAGAATGCCCAGAAGATGAAGAAGCTAATCTAGAGGGAAAAAGAATAATTATGGTAATTTTTCATTCTGTTTTGAAAAACAGAGAGTTCAGGGACTGGAGTAAAGCCATGTGCTAGAAACTGTCCAGGATCTCAAGCACATTCATCATGTCACCTGAGACACTGGTGAATTCCCATTACTGGGCAGCCACCTCACTCCTTCCCACTTCCCAAAGACACTCTTTCCTGCATTTCATTTCAATGGGATGAGGGAAATTAAAATTACATTACTTAATTTACAGCATTGATTGCTTACTTTAGCAGCAAGTTTAATTAGATAGACTTTCCTTTTAAAAAATACCAGAAATTAATGAAGTTTTAATTTATAGTATGATTTGCTGTTTAAAGAATAGTATATTACAGGAAGGGAGAGAGAAGGGAGAGAGAGAAAAAATAAGAGAAAAAGGAGCAAGTATTTATATGTAACATTCTTAAGTTGAAAGTGATACTGTGAAATCTGACTGTTAGGCATAAAGAAACACCAACAAATTGTTTCTCCGTCACAACGAATACAAAGTTTAGCAAGCCAGATAAAATATTTTTCCAAGTCCTGAATGAAAGGAGATCATTATATTACATGAGAACTGTGAGTGTCTTCCTATGTCCATAAACACACTATTCAACCAAGATTAAGGGAAAAAAGAACAACTTCATCAGTATTTCATATTTATCTGTTTTTTGGTTTCTTTTTGTTTTATTTTTTTTAGTCTGTGGATTTTTTTGATAAATTTAATTAAACTGTATCTATGCTTTCACACTTTGACAGTTTGGCATGGGTGGCTGAAATGTGCTTGCTTGCTTACTATTCTGTTCCATTTACTTAACAGTCTTTGAAGGAAAAAAAGAAAAAAAAAAAAAAAAAAGACAGACTGTCCTCCAAGTCACCTCGACAAAAATCTGCATTTCTGCTGCATTCAACATTTACAGAAAATCATTAAACTGGCTTGTTTCATTATAAAAGCACAGAAACTCATTTTAATTCCAGTAACCTAGCCACTCCACATTAACATTGTACAGAGAGAACATGAGAACACCACGTTTCTCTTTCTTTAGCATTTTACAATAAATAGGTTGCATATCAGTGCATGTGTCTGTGATATACCACAATCAGACTAGAAGCTGAAATCATAAAATGACCTTGGCAAGTTAGAAAGCATACGAAATACAGGTTTTATTTCACAGTTATCTAACTACTGATACTTTTTCTGGAACAGACATTGTTTCTGTGTTTGCCAGTTTTTTCACTGTCTGAAGCTGGTATTTTCATGTCTGAAGTGCTTATCTAGGCCTAAAAATTGAGGATAAAATCTAGGTCCTCCTATAGTTGAAGGGAGTTTTATCACTGACTTCAAATGTGTTATAATTTCACCTTGTGAAATTGAAAATCCTTGCCTGGTGAATGTTGCATATATTTTCCATGAATACCCAATTCTGTCATCTCTGAAATTCTGAGCGTAAGTAGAAGGGAATGCTGCAGGAAAAGTACAGGAGGAAAATGGAGCACTCTCCGTTCAGATGGAAACAGATCTGTGTGGAGGGCCTGAATGAGAGGCCAAATCAGTGGTAATTACCAAAGAAGTAAGGGAGAAAACAGAATAGCTGTAAAATCAGCAGTTTGCATGACTATCAGTTTCATGTATATATTGTAAGCACATCACATTTCAAGAGCTATACCTTTTAATGAGCTGGTAAATTATGCTACAAAAATATTTAAATACTGATTTTGGATTGAAATGTTTCATCGCTGACAGACACACAGAACACAGCAAAGCCCCCTTTTGTTAGTCCCACACTTTTCACGAACAACAATATTGCAGTAATATTAATTGATATTTCAGCTTAAATAATATGATATGCATAATAATTATGCTGTAAATTTTGAATTTTGCCTAGAAAGAGTCTCTCACAAAAAAAAAAAAAAGACTTAAAAATTCACCAAGCAAAAAAGAAGTACCATACTTTCATCCAAAAATCTCAAGTATTCATCCTAGATGTGCAGCATCAGTTTAAATTTTTCTTTCTCTTGACAATACTTGAAGAATCTCCCATATATTTTGCTTTTGCTGTGAAAAAGCAAAATAACGCTTTTCAATTAACATGTATACTAAATATTCACATAGAGAATGGGATGCAAGAGAAAAAATAAACATAAGCCCACAGTCATGAAATCAAATCAAATCCTTCACATTTTGATGAATTTCAGAATGAGCTAATCAGCTTTGGTCTTTCTTTATTTGCATTAGCCAATCTAGCAACATTAACACAAGGTCAACCAAGTTCTGTATTCGTATTATGTGTGACAGCCTAAGGTTTTCTGCCTTCTGTCTACAAATTGAGCCAAGCTATAATACTCATAGGATCCAACATCAAGAGTTTTTGTGGATCAGCACACATGCACATATAGTCATGTTAGAGAAACATAAAGAATAACTCCTCCTATCCCATGCTATATGAACATAGAAACAAAAACTATGCAAACAAACCTTTATACTGCATTCTCATATGCCCAACTCGACATTGTCTCCTCTTTAACCTCCCGGCAAAAACAAGAATAACCCTGGGGAGTCTTCTGTTTTCCAGAAGAGAAGTGTGGATAACCCTGATTGCCAGACACATTGACAGATTAACGTTCACTGGGTATGCTCTTTTCAAACTCTGATAATTCACAATCATCAGTTCAACCATACTATCCCACCAGAACCAGTTTCCCTGCAGAAAGGTGCTGCACCCAATATTCATTCATCTGCGCATAACTATAATTAATGCTAAGCTCCAAATTGGATTAGCCATGTAAGGCTGCTCTGTAAACAAGCTAATAGTATCTCCCTGCCAGCACCACTGTTACGAAGATTCAATTACTGTAACCAGGTATTAATCTGATGCTGTTAATCTGTCAGATACTAAAATTTACAAAGCAAGCTGCTGCAACTTTTTAATACAATTTCTAAAAGTATTTTTCCCTCTTGACTAAGGCATGTGTACTTACTAACATTTTATTTTGATATCACAATAATGGATATGTATTAAAAACCAATAAAACAAAATCAGCTCACAGCCTGGAATTTCAATTACTACATTAGTCAAACAGTGATTTTGACCTTTCATTTTTTTTTTTTTTTTTATTATTTTTTTTATTTTTGTTTGCTGGTATACATAGAAATAAGAACAACGTGTCCAAGCTACTTCTCCAGACAAATAGCAAGATATTCTGACAATTGTTTACAATTCCTTTTAAAAATTAATAAAATTAACAACAATTACTGCCAGAATCCATTATGGACTAATGAGGGAAAAGAAAAAAGAAAAAAAAAACAACCAAAAACATTCATTATTTAAAGCTTTTCTCTCCCAGCTTCTTTTATCCAAGCGTTAAATACAGTTCATCAAAAAAGAAATGGCAAACTACAAAAAGAGATTCAACAGCTCATTTAGAATAGACCTTAAATTGTATCAGTCAACTGATTGTTTTTGATGTTCTGTAAAAAAAAAAAAAAAAAAAAAAAAAAACAGGGGGGGGGGTCTAAGCCAACAATTATCATTTCTGCTTGTTCACTCACTGTTAGCATAGCAAGTCATGAATTTAGAAAGCTCTTATTCTGCCTTTGGTGAGGGAACCCAATGACAAGATACAGCAAGAGGAGAACAAAAGAAAATAAATAAAATACTCAAGTGAGCATTCTGAGCTGTGCAGCTCTGTATCCAAAAACTATCGTAAAATCATAGAATGGTTTGGGTTGGAAGGGACCTTTAAGACCATACATACTCAGTGTAGAGGCAGACAGATATTTCCTCTCTGCTACCTCATGTAGTCATGGTGTCTCTTGACGTGGGTTCGTGCGCTCACCTTAGCACTTGTAGCTACAGACTTTCTGACTTAGGTCTCTGCTTCATCTGGAAATAAAAGCTTGTTCTCCAATACACAGTATCGATACGTCCTCTATCTTTTTATACAGAAAAAAAATCTACATATCTACATTATAATTCTTGTATGAAAAATCAGTGGTCTGCAAACGTCTTCAAAGTCAGGAATATGAAGATAATAAACATACCATTCGTCAGCATAAGTACTGTAACAATGACAAATATTAGTAAAAAAATAAAAAATAAAAATAGTAAATTCCAAAAGATTTCCTAATCTTTTTCATGGGCGAAATTGAGTGTAAGATATAAAAACTATAAATAAAACATAATCAGATCACTAGAAGTCTGAGGTAGAAATTATCAGAGACCAATCAATTCCTCCTGATACAAATGAAGCTGTCAAAAAAAACACAGTCCCAAGACAGAGACTTGTTAGTTGATCGTATTCTGAGAACATACATAAATTTTTTTTACAGTAGTAGGAAAACCCTTAAACCAGCAGAACTCCCAACTACTCATTTGTCCACAAAAACACTCAAGTAAATCTTACTGAGAGCTTCCACATGCCTTTATTCATATGCTATGGCTCACACAGCTTGTACGGTACAGTAATAAAAAGTGCAGTTATATATTTTTAAAGGTGTGATAAACAAATCCTTCCATCTCTACAAACTCCAGCCCAGGTGTTCTCATTTCATTTTAGATATATTAAATGCTATTGCTGATTTACAGTCTATAAGATAATAAAATATATAAATACGTAACCTTACAATGCATTCTAAATAGCACCAGTCAATCATTAATTAAAATTAACTACTACTTATTCAGAGTAAGAGAAGGAGAACTTTAGAAATTCTAATCAAAACCAATTCAGGATGAACAGGAGATTCAGGAACAGAACTAATACATCACAGGGAGACTGTCATATTTGGCCACCAAACATAGACCTGACATAAAAAGAGACTTCATGAAATTTCTCCTATGTCTTGGTCTCTCCTGGACTTCTTTTATTTTTATAAAGATAATGTAATGGATAGCTTATATTTTCCTATTTACACAGGTTGCTTTGATAGTTCTTACATAGATCGCTCTGAAAGTAACGTCTCCTGCTTATTTCTATGGAAAGAGCGCAATAACACTATTTGAGAGAATTCTCAGCTACAAAGCACTATTTTTCAACACAGTCACTACAATTAGCTATGCATTTTCACAAGCTATGAACAAGGGCATGCATATTGCTCTTGTAAAAATCTGCACCAGGATAGGTGATCTGCTGTCACCATCGCTGAAACGTACCATGCGCTACTTCATTGTGCTCAGATCCATTCGTTGGTCTCCATCAACATTCAGCACATATCAACTAATACATCCCATTTTTCCTGCATGGAATAGTTCAGTGACACACATTTGCTTCATATTCTTGGCACGGGTTCAGAAAAGGGCCACTAAGATTATCAGAGGGCTGGAGCACCTCTCCTATGAGGAAAGGTGAGGGAACGGGTTTTGTTTAGCTTGGAGAAGAGAAGGTTCTAGAGAGACCTCATTGTAGCCTTCCAATACTTGAAGGGAGCATGTAAACAGGAGGGGGAGCCTGGTCTGGTGGTTGGCGACCCTACACATAGCAATGGGGTTGAAACTAGGTGATCATTGTGGTCCCTTTCAACCCAGGCCATTCTATGATTCTATGATATACACTTCCATGTCAGACACTATTTTTGTCACATTTCCTCTCTGCTGCCCTCTGTCGCACAGCAACAACATGTAATAGAATATTAGTAGGAAGATTCAACCTCTACTGCCACGCTACCAACCCCCTCCTCTGATGTTGAGGGTCGACATAATAAAACAGAAAGCATTATTTTCAGAGCAGCCCTCATGGAGTTATAGAATCATTAATACTGGAATGACTAATAAGATCATCTAAGTTATCATCATAAATGATCATCTAAGGTTATTATTTATGTTGGAAAAGCCTTAAAGATCATCAAGTTCAAACATTAACCTGACCCACTGAAACTCATTGCTAAACCATGTCCCTTCCTGTCACATCCACACATATCATAAATACGTATTGGGATGAGGACTCCAAAAAGGTAGGATAATTAATATGTGTAGAAACATTGCTTCTGTTGCACACACATCTTGGCTAGCTACAAAGAAGAGCCACTGAGACACTCACATTCAACATACTTATGTTTATGGAGGATGTGTGTTACATAACATCGATTCTTCTAGGATGTATGAATAAGCAGTATAACCAGCAGAAATTCTCTCAATTTGACACGTCTTGCTGTCTGCAACAAAACAAGTCAATGGATCAGAAATCTTTTCCTAAGCCTCCTACAACTTCAAGGAACACTGCAGAAAAGCAAGAAGCAAACTATAAAACTTGCCAGTTTTAGGCAAAAAATGGGAGATTACTATATACATTTAATGATTTTGCTACAAAAAAATCCGAGCATAAAAATGCCACTTAATTGCTGTTACCCATCTGTAATTCAATTTTTCAGTAATTCTATGGGTATGAAAATTATCTAAGTCTTTTTAAAGTCAATACATCAAATTTCATTCTGCAGAGGAAGTATCACAGTAGCAATGGATAGTTTATCAAGATTAACTTGATAAACTATCCCTGCTGTAACAGCTTAGAAGTATTCTGCATCTCAACCCTTGTTAAATATATGACAATCAAAGGATGCAACCTTTCACTGAATCACACCTACAAGCAGCTGTAAACTTCTGCTCTCAGTAAATGCAAGATATACACTTCACAGAATTACAGAACCGTAGGGGATGGAAGAGACCTCTGGAGATCCTCTAGTCCAATCCTCCCACTAAAATAGGTTCCACAATCAGCTTATTCTTTTCTCTTCTAATCCCTTCCTGCTGATTTTTTTTGGGTTTCCTTCCATCTCCCTGTATTTCCAATCTAAGTAAATATTAAACCTGTAACTTGCTAGTTAGAGCCACATGAAAAAGCACCACCAACAACAAAACAAACAAAAATAACCAGCCAAACAAACTGCAGAATAATAAAACATGAAGCTTGCATTTCTTTTCTTTTTTTTAAGCAACAGATTTGAATAATAACCTGTACAGGTTTGGAACACAAACCACAAAAATCAGAATACCTTCATCAAAATATGCTTCTGTTGTACATTAAAGAGCAGCTGAGAACAGATTCCAGTTTTATAATGAAAGAAAATTGGCCAGGTTTCTGAACTGCTTTTTAACCTGTCTAAACAGGAAAGAGGCCTGTTTATATCCTTCCAAAAAGATACCCATATAAACCATTTCTCCTAAACATAATAAAAACCTATCTTTCCTTAGCACACGTGAGTCTGTGTCAGGATGAATGCTTTTACTAATGAAGACTCCCTGACAAGTCCCTGCCTCACGCATACACCTCCAACTTTCTCCCTCTCATCACGTTGCAGCCCAGGACAACCATAACTGTGCTAGAGGGAGGAGGAGGAGGAATGGGAGAGCACTGACAAAGCAAGCAGCCTGCTTACTCATATCAAATACTCATTATTACTCATATTAAATACTCATTTATCCCAGGGCCGGTGCATGATGCCATTTATACATTGACCAAGTATTTTCTCACCAATGGTGCCATCACCTAGTGCTATTGTCCCACTCCAATGTTTGTTTTTCATTTCCTGTCAGTTCCCCATCTGTTGTCTCTCTTGACCCAAGACAGAAGCTAGTCATATACATTATACATTCAGTTTAATTTTATTTAGTGTATTTAGTGTAGGTGATCAAAGCAAGAACGTGCAGAATTCAGGACAAACTCTCAGAGGCATGCTTGTACACAATCCTGGCAGCTCAGCTGCTGGAACAAAAACACTTAGAAAACTGGGGTCCTTAAGGCTCAAGGTGTTTTGCAGCTTCATCATATGGCAAGATATCCCACTGCCAACAACACTGGTCTTAGATCTTTTACAGTCCTTTAGCTGCCAGATCAAATTCCTGCTGGGATATCCTGCAGCTGCGTGGTCAGGTCCTATTGAGGGCCATCACACTTGTGTACAGGGCAGTGAATCCAGAAACATTATAAACCACAGAAACAATTTGTTATCAAGCATGAAAAATTATCTTAAGAGTCAGCAAACTGTACTGGCCTTGCAAAGGGATTACTTACCTTGAAAAGTTGTTCTATGTTCAGCAGCACTAAATGGGCTTAAACATCCACTGGGAGAACAATCAGGAAAACAAAACCAAAAGAGAATTTTTATACAAAGGTAAGTCTTTTTGTAGATAAACTGGCATGTTTTACTCAGAGCAGTCAGATTACATAAACGAAAGTATTTTCCATTCCTCTAGCTGGACAAGTAGACAACATTTGAAGCAGAGTTAGGGAGAGCTTTTACACAAATCACATTCATTTGCAGTGGATAATAATAAAGTGTCATTATTCTGAAAGGGAGGACTTAGTCAATAAAGATTCCTCAAGAACTTTTTGGATTTAATTCTAGTACAGAGATTACTTTCATGCAAGGGCATATAGTTCAGAAAATGAACAAAATATGCCACTGACCATTAATAAAAAAATAAAAAGCATTGCTCTGAAAGTCTGATGGTCTGTAACAAACAAAGATTAACTTGCATCAAAGCTTTGCATCAAAACCATGGCCCATTAACTCATGCGCTCAGAACATATGTTTGTTATCAGATCAAATTCATCCATGTGCAGATGGGCATGGCATAATCATGAACAATGGTCACACAGCTGAACCCAGATTCAGCAGTTCAGAGAGCACAGAACTTAGACTGGGAGTGATCACAGACATGTTAGCAGATGAGGTGATGGCTGATTTCCCAGTTCTGACCAAGGCTAGCCAGAAATCAGGATATGTGGGGTTATGTCCTATCTACAGTTCAGATGTGGAGGGATCTCAGCCTCCAGCTACCACTCCAGAAATGAATGAGAGTCTTGTTGGCCCTCTGCTATTGTCTTCTCCTAGTCCACCTTATAAGAAAACAACCAAAGAGCATACAATAAAGAGACAGAACTTTTTCTGCTGTTTCATTCTGAACTTGAGTGAAAAAAGATGACAAGGTCACCTTATTCTCAATAACACTTGTTCACAGTATGTAGTATTTTGGAAACAAAGAAGAAAAAAAGCTGTCATTCCCTGAAAAGGACACCAGCATTCTCCAGCTTTCATATTTTCCCCTTCTTTTTTAAACCACGTGCCTGTCCACAGATAACTTGAGGCATACTATTTCCAGAAACAATCTTTTTACTGACTACACAGCATTTCTATGGGAAATGGTGTAAAGGACACTTAACAATTCTGCAGATATGCAAGATGTTTGACAAGAAATTCCTCCATCCTTTAAGTATCTCTTTTCCTCTCTTTCCTTCTCTCAATGAGGTGCTTATTCTACAGTTGAGACTGCAAACTCCTTCTCAAAGCTCTTCTGGATCTTGTCTAAAGAGGATTACCTTTATGAACAGTTGTTATTGCTTCAAAGTAGGCCTCCTTGACCTTCCATGTGGCTTCGTGCATAGTTGTGTAAAAACTTTTGCATGTACCTCTACTAAAAAGAAGGTATAGATCTTCTTCTTGAGCAACTATGTGAAGAACCACACTTTGTGTAAGCATCCTGGTGTAAGTGAGAGATGAATGGTGTGGGCCATGCCATATGTCCTTCAGAAAGATGTGTTGGCAGAATTGGGTCAGTCCAAGTAGATCACTGTGAGGTGCCAGTCATCCAAACAGCCTGCAGACATTCAAGAGAGTGGATGTTCCTGAGGTTTCACCCACTGACTCCCGCTGGGACATCTTCCTGGCCCCACTAGGGACGAGCTAGTTCAGCTGAATCCCTGGGGATGCCTCCCTGTGCTGTACAGACAAAGGCACAAACATCTAAAGTAAAAGGAGACATCTCAAGATTGCTGGATGGGGATCACTGACAAGGACCCATAGCAGATTTTACAGCATTTCATAATATGAACTAGATAGCAGATATAGCCAAAATGCTCTATCCTGGGCATTTTTCCAAGACAGTGATTATGAACATGGGATAAATTCTAATGTCCAATAAAGACAGAAGTTCACCTGCTACACACAATACTCTTTGAATTATTCTTCAGTATTCAGAGGCTTTATTTGATAAATGCTCCAAGCTGACAGTGTACCTGAGACTAAAAAATAGCATTTTTCATGCTCTTACATGCTCTAAAAATTTTTCAGTTAGACTATACTCTGGCTAGAAAACAGCAAAGATCATGATACAGTACGTGTCTGAAAACGTCAAATGTGCAACTCTGATGTTCAATTTCAATTCAAACTAGAATAAAACATTTTTCTAGTGGCTTGCTGTCTGCTACAGAGCTAATACCTACTGTGAAAAATTAAGGAAGTTACATTATCTAAGAAAATAATAATGTTCAAACAGCACTGTATGTAACAGAAGCTACAGAATAAACCAATATATCTAAGCACTGCACGGATTTGTTGAGAATGATTTATCAGTTTTAATTCATCTGAACTGAAAAACATCCTGAGCTCTCACTGAACATAAAATATTACTTCTTTTTGGCTCCAAAATAAATCCAGGTCAGTTTTTCTTGAGATTTGTTAAAATAGTTTCATGCCTTCTTCAAGACTCTTTGGTTCATTCAAAGTTAAGTTACAAAAAAATCACAAGTGAGAAGGACAAATCATACTAGAACTTCAGGAAAACTACTTAAATTAGTCATACTGGAATTTGTCATTGGGATTTTACATTTTACATACCTTTTCTTTCAAAGCACAGGATAATATGGTCTGCCCAATTCTTTAGCATGACTGTGTATCATGAGAATTGGAGATCAAATAGCATAGCACTTTCGAACACCACTACAGTACAAATTGAAGAAGGAAGAGAACAACTCACATTATTTCCAACAGTGATTATGTTGATTCTAGAAGCTGTGGTTAAACCTTATTAAGCTTTTGAAATCCCATAGAAGCACAACAGAGATGAGTAGTAGTAAATACATTTACTCTGGATATCAAACTATGCTGAAGTAATTTGGTTTAGTTAGATTAATTCAGGTTTGATGGCATCAAAACTTCAGGTCATTTTGCTGGTTATACATGCTCGGTGGCTAAGGTTTAAAGAGGTATTAAAGATTTAACATGCAAGCTGCAGTTATTTCATTGTTTTTTCTCTCTGATACCAGTGTCTTTAGGTCAGTAACAATGTACATATTGCCCCAGTATGTGCACGTACTTCATCAATTCCAAGCTTGAACATAAGGGGGAAAAAACACCATTATATTAATTGCAAATAAGAGTAAATCAATACTATTTTTTCCCTGAAGAGCTTCATACTACTATTCCACTTGTCTAACACTTGAGATGCCAATTACCCTCAGGAATTACGAGACAAAAAGGTAAGTCATTTCAGTTCAATAGACAATTTGTATTACATGGAAGAGTAATTCATACTTCAGCATACACAAAATCTCTTACCTCTGGGGTTTTCCTCTTCCATTTTTCCAGCCAAATATACGCTATGAAGATCCTAAGTGAAATCTATTCTTTGAAGCTCAAATATTCACAACCCAACTATGGAATTTACATGAGGAAAAACTTTCTGTAAGGTAGTTAATATTATTTATCCCAAAATGATCATATAAGTATAACAAGGTTGCATTCATCCAACTCACTCAGATTCGCCTAGTGGTGTCTTGTGTCACTATTAAGTAGTCTCTATAAATAACATTTGTAGAACTGATCATGTTTTTTCAGGAATAAAGATACAACAGGAGAAACAGTTAGCATCAAAAGCTTTGAGTTAAAATCCCTAATTATAACACAATGCATTGTTTAGTAGGAAACTTTTAGTTGTCTCCCATTTGGCCTGAGGATGACTTCAGTAATATTTTCATGCAATGTATCTACATGAATCATATGCACATTTTCTGCATATTAACACTATAGATTTGTTGCCAAGTCTTGCAATCGCTTTGTTTGTATGAAGCTCCTACATGGACATATAATTACAAATTACAAAAAACAAGTGGGCCTCCAGACTCATTATACACAGTCATTAACACTGTATAAAAAATAGATTTCATTTTTACTACTTCACATAGATGAAATCACAAAAAACTCTACTGTGACAAAATACAATGTGGATCATGATTTCTATCACTAAATTTATTCACTTTAATATTGTACTTTCATTGATCCATTCTGCATTTGCAACAGAACACAAACAGAGGGCTGCTGGTCTCTCGTTCAGCTGCAAACCCAGCTCTAGCATTCTGGCGTTTACTTGAAATATCAGATTTAAAACACCAGAATTGCAATGACCCACTGGGAACTAGAAAATGACAAGTCATCAGCAAGTGATGATGTTTACACAGATGCTGGAGAACATCAGGAGCTAGCTTCGTGAACTTTCATAGCAGAAAACCCTGATCATAGAGGTGCCCTAAAGGCAGAAAGCAGAGCTTGCTGAATACAGCACTTAAGAGCCTTTTTTCCATGTGCAGATCCTGACTGCTTCAGACAGTCTGTTGGTTCCTTAATCCATCTATCCCTGTCTCTGACATGAACCCCACATTCTGAACCCAGTTATCATCTCCATACACATCCTCTGCTTGCTGCTATCATCCAAGTCTCCTCAATGGATCTCACTAGCCATGTTCTGTGAGTATCATTTATGTCGCTCACATGCAGTGAAGACTTTTGTATTTTTATTTTATTTTATTTTTTTATTTTTTTGTATTTTGTTTTTGTATTTTATCTAAGCAGTTAACTTATCTGAAAATCTTAAGTGATAACCGGTAAAATAGTTCTGAAAAGTCTATTGACTCAAAAATCTAAAGGGTTGTTTTCAAATTCTAAATCCTGATGAAAATACATTTGGCAAAGTGATTTAGATTAAGCAGTGATCAGTGTGTCTGAGATTCAAGCTGTTTTCCTCACATTTTCTTGATGCAGAATCTATTATTATCAGATCCTGAGGGAAACCTGAAGTAGACCAAAAAAACACATTTTTGTCTCTCATCACCAGACCCTAATGCTCTTTGATGGGAACTGCAACAGAGCAAATTGTCTCAATGTAGAAGAGTAAATCTGCGAAACCAAGACATTCTCCATGTAATCAACAAAAAGAAACTACTGTCTCTCTATATTTAAGTTACCTTCCAGATATGTAGCAAAAGAATTCACTATTCAGGTCTATTCCCATACGATTTGATATTATCATTTTGACATTCTGTTTTGAATTAATTCCTATGGTTGACTGATTTATTTTCTCTTTTTGGTCTGCATTTTCCAGACTAGGAACTATTCATTCCTACTCTGAAGTCAAAGCTAAAAATAAAATAAAAGTAACAAAAACGATAACAAATAACGTCAAGTTCTTCTTTCTAAACCTATACAAGAGAACACATTTATAGCACATACTTAGCACACGTCTAGGTTGCTTATGATTTTCAAAACAACTGCTATTATTGCAGAAATGATTTAAATATATAGCCTCATGAATGAAGATGCATATACATGAAAAATATTTCCAAATCATCAGCTCACACTAAAAGAACATTAGGGATGTAAAGCAAAGTACTCAAAACCTAGGGAAAATGCTCTTATTCAGTTTTCTGTTAACTATCAGTTTTTAATTTCACAAATGTGCTTTTGCACCCCTCCTGTGAGATGAGTATCTCACTCAATGTGTAGTATGGGACCACACAACACGAATGAATCAGGGCTGAGTAGTGAAGGTTGTTGTCCATGCCCCATTTGTTGCCAATGCTGCAAGGAGTTAATAAATGGTGCTGGAGACAGACGGAAGAGAAATGAGAATTTGATGGTGAAGACAATTGAATGCTGCTCTGGAGGATTGGATTCCATCCCCATCTCTGCCATCAAGCTCCAGTATGATGCTGGGCAAACATTTCACAGATGGCTACTAATCGTGTGTTTCTCATTTCCTGCAACACCTGAGGCCAGATTTACAGAAGTGCTAAGCACTCAAACTACAACTGTATTTGACTGAAATGATTTTTTGAATGGGAATACTGCAGTAAAACTGCATACTTCTGAAAATTCAGATCATGCCTCCACAAACAAATGTTTACTTGACAATTTTGTTTATCATCTCCTGAAGAGTCATTTGTAAAATAGAGATAAAACAATAACTTCCCTTTGGGTATGGCTAGGATGAATTCATTAAAGTTTATGCAGCATTGCAAGACCATGGCCGTCTAACACAAAATTCCCAGTATGACACTGGTAATTTAGATGTAGAGTACTTAGTCAGAAGCTGCAATGTGTTGCACTAAATGCAATACTCAAATATACATTGTGGGGGATTAAAAGTGCATGTACATGTGCTGAACAACTGACAGCTTCCTGGCTACTATGGATTACTGACTGAAGGTAATTCTCATTTTTGGTCTATCTTAGCTTTCAGATATTTGATTTCTGCAATCCTAACATTCAAATATTTCGACATAGTTTTTATCTACTCATGTGCTTTATAAAAAAGATTTCTTTCAAATTTCCTAACATTTTGCAAAGGTTGCCTTGGCAACTAAATTTAAATAGATCAGTTGGCTGCAATCTTGACCCTTTTTTTCTGAAGTTGCATTGAAACTTGGTTGTTAATCCCTAATATTCTTCTGCTCTTTTCACTCTGATAGTGAAAATATATTACAGGCTAAAGTAAAAGGTTTACTATGATAAAAAGGACAATTTCTATTCATTGCTGTTGCACTCTTCAAAAATCAGGCTGGTTTGCAGCAGAAGTCATGTGAGTTTCCTTCTTTCATCTAATTCATTTAAAGATGGTTTCTGAACTAAGCATATGCCCAATTAATGCTCAGGAAATAAGTAAAGAAGGTTTATGCCTATTTCTCAGACTCTGGAAGTAAACCTTGTCAGTTTTGTCTTTACAGTTTGTGCACAGTTTACTTGTATACCAGTACTCTAAATTCAGGGCAAACATTCCACAGTAGGGCCTTTCCTGATTCTGTTGATGTATTGGTACTTCAGTTTTGCCATTTTCCTTTTGACATCAAATCAAAGCTTGGAGGAAACTCAAGCTCTGCACAAATGCAAACTAAGTCTTTCCAGACCTCAGGATTTACTCCAGAAAAATTTTTCTTGTCTCGCTTCACTCCAAATATATGTGCATATCCTCTGACATGTATTCCATATTGCAAGCTGCAGAAAGGATGAAATAAGGCTGCTCTTCTGGCATGATACCACTAGAGGGTTTTTGTTACTCCAGTGTACTCCCTGGGCAGTAAGATGAGCCAGCTGCACTGCTGCTCTCATACTCTAGAACTGCAAAAAGCAACAGGAAAGAAGACAGGAGATACAGGCCTTGGTATCTTTTTAAGGAAGCAACATTCCCATTCTGCACTTAGTATTCAGCATGTTTCAGTTTAATACACTTAAAACAGTAGTGCTCAGGTCAAGAAAAAGATTTTTGTGTTCGTCCACCACCACACTCTCCTCTTCAAATGCAATGTACCAAAGTTTAGAGGGCATAAGTCAGTGCGTAATTAAAAGATAATGAACAGAGGTTTCTAAGCACTGGTTTTGTAGTTGTCAGTCTGTCACCACAGCATAAAATACTGTCAGCAGTTCCGTCATCTAAGGTATTTTTTCAATGTTTCTATAAAGAGCTTTCCTTCTTATAGAAAGAGAACCAGTTATTTACATTTTGTTTGTATCTAAATAATTACATTTGTGGGCTGTTTAAGATAATACCAGAAAACTTCTATTAAAAACTCAACAACCTAAATTTATGCTGATAATGGTATTCACCAAATGACTGTTTCTAAAGAAGCACTGTGTGAAGAATGGTCAGTTTTCATTTGAGTTTTGTATTAGAAGGATGCGTTTGGAATGATAAACTGAACATATCAGAAACCTGGAGAAAATTTCATAAATCTTACTTATTCTAAGTCAGATTTCAACAGAATTAACACAAAGCAAACAATGAAGCACAGGCCCAATTAAGCCCAAATATGAATTGAATAGCTACCATTGTCATAAAAGGTGATTGTTTTTGAAGATCAGAGCTAGAAATCTTTTAGTATTGGGTGTATCATATGAAAGGGAAACTCTTATGGCTGGGGTATTCAGTGAAGAGGAAGCCTACATGACTGTAACTTGGACACAGTGAACAATGCTGCTAAGATACAACTTAAGGGTATTTAAACTTCAATCCAAACCATTTTCATGTGATTTCTTTCTTGTGACTAAACGTACTTTTCATTACACCTTTCTACCATTTATCTAAGTTGTGCTTAGCTGCAGTCTTGAACTGAACAGGTCTTTCTTATACATTGCCATTCTGCCCAAAGTCCAAGTTTCCTACCTGTAGCACTGAAAAAACCATCAGGCAGGGAGACGTTTCATTAAAAAATGAAAAACTTTACTGAGATGAAAACAGACCTGATGCATGCTATTCTGAATTTACATTTGATGCCTAATTCCCTCTACATATTTACAGACCAAAAACTCCTTGGAACAAAGATCACTTCAGAGATAACCATTATTACTAAAGGATAAGACCTCAACACATTGACACATTTCCCATTTATTTAAAGGGAATTTGGTCTAAAACAAATAATAAATTAAAACAACAATCAAGGACTGTACTGCAGTGACATCTATTTTTAGGTAATTATCTCTGGAGGAAAATTGAATGATGGATGAAATGACAACAATTTCTCCTCAGATTTACACACACATAACAGCAAAAGTGGCAACAGATCTATGCTTTCTTATTCCATCTGCAGCATTTCAAATTATTGTTTATGCTCCTCACAGAGAAACGTGGAAGTGCTGTGCTCATCTATCAATCTCAGTTGCTTGTACCATAGTCTTTCATAATAAAGTGCCTAACATTCTTGATTTACTACAATTTAGTCTTTGTGCAAACTCTAATTTCTGAGTGATAAAAATACTTACTATGAGCATCATTTTCCCTTTTTTGATAGTAAATCCTCATCCATTACATACATGTTTATGTGGCACCAATGAATACCTCCATGTACATTACCTTTAGGGCAATACAATGCTGCTACAGCTGTAGCTAGTACAAGTGCTATTACTTCTAGTAATTCTTCTAGTACGAGTGCTATTAATTCCTAAAACTTGTCTTAATTACTGAGAACTTCAAATTTTATTCCAAACCCACATTTTAAAATAAGAGCCTGAATTGTCCTTATAGCTTTCCCCACTTAAAAATGTAGCACTGTACCATCTTTAAACATTTCTGCCTGTCTACATGAAGGATTTATCTCAGTTCTTTCTGGCTATCAAAATCTTACAGCAACAACATCACATTATATTATTTCCTTTTATGCTAGACTTCTATGCTGCAAAGATAAGTGGGGCATGCAAGAAATTGAGGCCAGATACACATACAGTGAAATGATAATCGCCTTCACATGCACTGTAGCCCTTACTTAAGTCCTGACTCTTTCCCATAGAAAAGATGCTTTTCTCTGGGCAGGGCTTATTTGTCAAGGCTTTATACCATGCTAACACACTCCTACTGTTTTTTCCCCTTGCTTCGGCCGCTGGAAAATAGAGCTGCTGGGTAAACCAAGATCATATAAAATATGATCATCTGATCAGAATTTGCATCCATCTCCATATTCCAAATTCTATAGTTCTTCACATTATTTCTTCCCTAATATGTTTTGCTTTCTGGCTGGAAGATAAGTCATCTGCAGTTCAATCTTGAAGTTTCTTTAAACAACAGAGAGCAAAACAGAAACTTACAGTTAAAAATCCTAGGTATGAACCACTTTGGGTTCACAAAGATGCTGCAAATGTGTACATAAAATGCAAAATAATGCCAAGAACAGTACAACTCCATAGCGCTACAGACCTCTCTCTTTTCAGACTTCTCTTAAAAAGTTCAAATGCGTATTTTAACACATTATTTCAGGTTAAATATGGTTGATGGTTACATTATTTCCAGCCAGTAAATTCTCTAAAAAATATCACCATCATAAATGCTCCATCATCCAATAAATCCCTAATTACTTAGCAGCACAAGCTAGTAAGAAAGTAAACAAAAAAAATACACTTTACATTAAGTATGAATGGCCATTTCTTTAACCATAAACCTGCTTAGTCCACTCTCTCAGCTCCCACATTTACTTACAAACCACACAATGTTTGAACACAAGTTGTGTCAACAGGAAAATACTATCACACCAAAATTAACAGAATCCACATGCAAATAAATAAATAAAAAAACTTGACTTCTTCTTATGTTGTTTTGAGGTTGTTTCTTCAGAAAATAAAGCAATACATTATTTATGTTGGTATTTTATATTTTGTGTTCATTCAGATTGAAGAAATCATGTTGCCTTGGCAACCTTCATGGCTTTGCCTCTACAGGTTGCTTTAATCACCTTGGCATCTGCAGCACTGTGCCACTTGTGCAGCTCTGAGGGAGCTGGGCTCCTTCCTACAGTGTCCTCCAGCAGCCACTGACCTTCAGCTGCTCATGCTGTCCACAGACAAAGAACTACAGTTTTGAAGCCTGATCTTGCCTTCCTGGTGAAAGCCCACTTCATTCTAACTGGTCTCTGTTCACACTGTCAATGCACCAGGGTGGTTTAAACTGCCCCCAAAAGACAGCATCCATAGCCACAGTCCAGCTCTCACACAGCTGCCAGAGTTGTCTATTTACATAAAATGATATTACTTCAGAGAGAACAAGAGAGACAGACACAGAATAAAGTCTTGGCTTCCAGAGAAATTTCTGTAATGTGTCTGAGTGGTTGGTAACACTGAGAAGGAAGACTTATAAGAAGAATATGAACTTCATTTCCATCACAAGCAGTTAATAGTAGCTGAGGCACCAGCCCTTTCACAGCTGAACTGGCATTTGGATTGATCATTGTTGGCAGCTTGTTTACAGGGAGGAACTCTAGAACTGGAAGTGCTCACCTAAGCAGATGAAGCTTCTTCCTTCTCATATATAGAGAAAATACAGTTAACAGGGCTGTTAGCTCCTCATACTCTGCTAGCATGCTATAATAGGAAAAGAAAACCTTTGACTTTCTGGTTTTGTATTCAGTTTAAAAAAATTTGACTTGCTAATCTTTTATACACTGGAATTCTTTCATCTTCTTGAGAGATAAATATTTTTAATCAAGCAATTCTCTTCAGGATAACAATGATTCAAATTATATCAATCAGTGATAGCAATCAGTTATTAGGCATGAAAAAATCTGTATATCAAAGCCTAACAACATTCATACTAACAAAATTGCAAAGCTTTCTTCCCCTTCTGTAAAAATTCCTAATCGTTTTCTAATACTCAAGAGGCTTTTTTTCATCAAATGTTAGAAAAAATCCAGCAGTTAACTGGTGAGTTCTGTTTGCAGTAGAACACTATTAAATGTGGAATTAATCAGATTAATGGGTGACATCATGCAGATTTATTAGAAGATGTTTTCAAAGGCTGCTTCTTAAAATTGAAAATTAACATTAAGATGACACTGCTAACTTTAAAGCACTACATAGGGTTGTTTTACTTCATTATTTTTCCCAGATATTCATCTTGACTTAAACAACATCCGACTGCAGGGATCTTAAATGATGAACATGCTAGGGCTTCTTCCCCAGGAGCTCAGTCACAAAGCTATGTCCCTTATCTCTGTCCCTTATCCTTGGACTACAACCTTTGCTGCACATTCATTCAGGATATTTAGAAGGTAGCTTCAACAAAACAACACATCTACCGATGCTGATCATCACTCTAACAAAGCACAGGGAATACGTGGATCACACCATCACACTCTTATTCTTGGCAAATAGCATGCCAAAGAAATAGCTGCTCTGGGGCACCTTTTCTGCATCTGATCATTTCACAGATCTGCCAAGAAGATGTAGAAGTTGTTCTGAAAAGGCAGTGATTTCAGACAGAATTTAAATAAGAGTGTGACCACAGGCTTTTCTTATAAAGGCATATAAATTGAATAACCAGCATATAACACATGCACATATCAGATTGCCTTTAACGTGTTCTGATGGAGATGTAGGAACACAAAACTCTCAGGAAACCTTAGTGGCTGCTGGATAGACTTAGCTGATGAACTGATGTGGAACAGCCTACATGTGGTATATGTCGGTGACATCATCTACATACCTTGTCTTATCTTGAGATTCAGAAACGTATCTATGTATAGGACTCCTTCACTTGAAGGATTTATATTAAGATTTGTTTACTTTTAAGAACTTTCCACTAAACCTCTAAATACAACAAACAAACAAAAAAAAAGTTGACAAACTTCACCATGGATGGGATCAATGTTAGAAGATTCATCCAGTGTTGCAATAGCCAAGGTTCCCAGTATCAGAAGCACCTTACACTTGCTATCATTTTTCCTACCACTACTATTAACATCAGAAATGTCACAAGATGGCTGCCACCTTTTTTATCATGAGTGCCAACTTTTCCACTACTTTGGGGAACAGGTTGCCCAGAGAGGTTGTGGAGTCTCATTCTATGGAGATATTCAAGACCTGTCTGGACACCTGCCTGCGTGACCTGTGGGGAACCTGCATTAGCAGAGAGTTGGACTCAATCTCTAGAGGTCCCCCTTTAGCCTCTGCAATTCTGTGATTGTGTTTCCATTCTTTACAACTTAAATTAGTTAATCAGTCTCAAGTGCCAATGACCTTCTTATGTCAATGCCAAAAGTAACTGCTCCCTCTCCCTGCAAAACAGAATTAATTATATCTATCAAGGTATTCAAGCAGTCAGTTACCATACTTCTTTGAATTATAAAGACAAAAGAGAAAGAATTTACTTTTATCAGCCAAACTCTTTTCTTTGAGGGTAACACAAAGACTATACAGATAAAACGAAGCTAGAGATTTTCCCATCAAAAAAATCAAGTATGAATCCTGTTCTTCTCACTGGCACTCAACATGTCCCATCTTCTGAGAAGAGCACTAATGTCAGAAGTCTGAACTAAGAGGTCACTTGCAATCTCAACAGTCACCAGTAGGAATAAAGGATTCCATGAAAACCAGAGTAACTATTGCTGTTATTTTAAGCTTCCTCTCAAGAGAAACCAAACTGAATGTTAACTCTCCAGCATTCCAAACAAAGGATGTTCATCCTGGATGATGGAAACATTAAGAATCTACTAAAAAATGACGATCTGAAAGTATATTAGGAAATATATTCAATATCCAAATAACTCCCTATGGATGGGTGGTAGAGGAAAAGCAATGCTCATCTAGATTAAGTTATTATAAAATTATTTTTGTAAACAGTAAGTACAATATCAGTAATGAACAGTATAAATACTTAAAACAAAGTGAGATGCAGCTGCAAATTACAGCATAATGTTTTCTTTGCAACTACTTTCTCTGTCATTATGGAACTAAGCATATCGTTTAGCTGCTGGTTCCAGAAGTCATTTTTACAAAACAATATTTTTTTATGCACAATACATCTGGTGCTGAAGATAAAAATTCAATATACAAATCATACACATGAAGATCTCTTGCTTAAGATAACACACACATTTGAAATACCCCACCTTTATAAAGAAAAATAAGCATTTTCTAGTTTAATTTTCTATGCAAAACATACGTTAACAGGGATTCCTCACAGTTCATAAATTAGAAGGTGTTGATTAAAGGTTTTTTGGCACAGTGAAGACAACTATCAGAAATTCTTGCTGGAAACATTTTAACCACAAAGAAAAGCAGAAATATGGAAAATACAATCCTGTGCACAAAGTTCATTTCCCAGCAGTGGGTAAATGCCTCATCCAAATTAATTCTGGCCAGTATTTCAAGACTTAATCAACAAGTATACGTTTCAGAAGGCTATCTAGGGGAATTAAAAAGAAGAGAAAGAAAAAAGCAAAACATAACAAAACATGGGTCGTGAACTGATGTTACGAAGGATATTCATTAATGCAACAACAGATGGTTAGTCTGCAGACTTAACATACGTCAACTTCACTTAATTAAAAGTCAACATTATTATAATATTGCCATCACACCTTCTGACAGTACGCCGGTTTTCCATGTTGTTCTCCTTTTAAACGGAAAATTTTTGATGAGGAACACACTTGCCACTTCTGTGAACTCGTATAACTCTTAATAAACACCAACAAACTTCTCCAGCAGGCTCCCTCCTACCACATCTCCCATCTCCGACATGCATTCCACAGGATTTTGATATCTCTGCGGCCATACTCAGTAGCATTTCAGGCTGCAGTATGTTCTGGGACTGGTACAGCTATATTACTACTTGTACTCAAACTAGCTGGTTATATGGCAGATCGAATCACTTTACAACTTCCTGAAGGGAGGCTGCGGTGTAAAAGGGTCTGGCCTCTTCTCCCAGGCAAATAGTAGGACCCGAGGAAATGGCAAGAAGTTATACCAGAGGAGGTTTAGGTTGGACATCAGGAGAAACTTTTTTCTCTCAGAGGGTGGTCAGGCACTGGAATGGCCTGCCCAAGGAGGTGGTGGAGTTGCCGTCCCTGGCAGTGTTCAAGAGGCGCCTGGATGAGTTGCTACGAGATATGGTTTAGTAGCTTGTGGTACTAATAGGAATGGGAGGGTGGTTGGACTAGATGATCTTGCAGGTCGTTTCCAACCTTGCGATTCTGTGAATAGCTCAGTAGTTGTGCTCTACTTAGCAGTGTAGGTTCATGCAGTAGATCTGCCAACCCTTTTATAAAAACAATAGAAATGACAGGAACAATCCCATCTGGTTATGGACCGCTTTCATCTTCTGAGGGAGGAAAACTGTCTGAACATAAGACTTTGGTAGCCTCATTTCTGTTAATAATAGGAAATGAGAAATATGGTGGATTAATTTGTGACTATCCCAAGAATAAGAAAATGACATTTTTTTGAGACAAAATTAACAAAACTGCACCCAATAGTTCTGAAGTGTAACTTCCCTTATGTCACTGTCCCACAAATACAATGTGTGTGTAATAGCAGCACTGGTATACACTGGCCTGGGGGTTTGAGTGCAAGTGCTTTTTTTTATGTTCCAAGAAAATATCTTTGGGCAGTCTTTTAAAACCATTACAAGTGTGCAGTCTGCAGAGAGAGACTGTGAAAAAAAATAAATCAGAATGTTGTTTTGCTGTACTGTACCCAGACATCAAACAGGGAGATAAATTCCTGACAGCCACATCTGCATAATTACCCAGCAGCCATCTAACCCTTTGCCAGCCCCTACGGACACTTTAACAGCTGCTGCAGTGTTGAGCAGTGGAGCTGGACAAGAGGTCAGGGAAAAGGATGGAGCCAATCACCCAGATGCCAGGGTCGGAAACAAGCAGCCACAGCCTGTGTGTTTTGCAACTCCTAAGCATACCTTATATTTGAAAGCAATATCTGGATTTGATCAACACAGCAGGGAAATGCCTGGGAACAAACATATCACTGCTCAGGTAGGAAGGTGTATATCATATATCACACTATAATCAAAACCTGTTAGATGCTACCAAAACTTTGTAGACCTAATTTCTTACAATTTTTATTGATAAGTGCATATTTTACTCCTGTGTTCTTGAAGCTTGCTCCTCAGAAGCACAGAGCAGTAACAGGCATGCTATTTTCAAAACATCGAAACACAAACATATTGAATTCCTCAAAGATGATGAGAGAAATGGATTGCAGGGTTGTCTTAGACATTAGATTTGTATCGTATCTTATTTTGAGGCAAGATCAAACACTCTAAATACCATTCCCAAATTTGGATGCCACAAGGAGAAAGTAGGAAAGAGATGGATGGTAGGAAGGCAGGCACCAGCCAATCCAAATACTACAAGCCAAGTGGGAAGAAAAATCCTGCAGGGAGCTGGCATTTTCCTGACCACTCCTCATGAGGCACAACTCCCTCAGAGGTTCTGCTTGGGAGTATTTGATGTTAACAGCTGTAGAAATATAGCAGCCCAAAAGAAGCAGTCTCTTAGGAAACCAGATCCTTATCCACTTGAAGTATCATACAGAGATTTTCTATTAGTTTCAGTGGACACATAATAACCCCAGTGGAAACCCAATGCACAGATCTAAAGTACCTCTAAAACACAAAGTATTCTAACAATCCCAGCCAGTATTCCCTGAAGTCCTATAGTAGAAAGGAATTCAATTGGATCCAACTGTGAGAGAAACATACTGCCCAAAGGAAAAAACTATACAGTGAACCCTCAGTCTCCCTATTGCAGGTTACACACTCAATGACAGAGAATTTCAGTGAACATCCCTTGCTGGGTATGGAGATGTAGTCAGTGTCTCCTGATATTCAAAAGTAGTAAATCTAATGTAAATACTAATTATAGGTAATGCTGTTTTTGCAAAAATAAAGTATTTGGGGAAATAAGATTGTTTAAAAAAAAAATTGGTAATTGAATTTTGAATGCTGAGATTTACTTCATTGTAAGAAATAATCATTTTAAGACAGTTTTAAAAGTTGTGTATTTTAGACAATATAAACTATAAAGAACTGTTTTTATATAGATGATGAAAGTTCACATCACAAACCTCACGAGATGAGTTGTCTTAGTATGTTTGCTGGAGGTGGGTCATACCCTGATGCTTAAATGGTTTTTCAAAGCAAAGATTGAGAATTCAAGGACATCTCCAGAAAAGATAATTTTTTATATGCAAAATCTTTTAGATCCCAGAACACTTCAAGACACATCCCATGTATGTCACTATGCCAAGGAAAGAAGAGAGAGGTTGCAGCAAGAAAACATGAAATGCTTACAGACAGATCCAAAGGCCACAGGGATTAAAGGAGAGACCCATAACAACTTCAGAAAACATTGAGTCTTGAACATCGTCACCCAGAGAAAGACATTTGAGAAATTTTACTAGTTTCTTATGCTATCGTCAACTCAAAATTGAGAGTAAGTTCAGAGAACTAACCTCAGATGTATAGAGATAGTTGAAATACCCAATACAGCTCAGTGGTAATATGCTACCATTCTCACCACAATTCATATTAAAAGACATTAATTTATTGTCTTACAGCTAAATTCACACAACCTGTAAATAGGACCAAAAGATCATAATAAAAGGTAGATCAGATCCTGATTACCTGATGTGTTCAGATATCCAAAACTTCGCTTTATAGTCCAAGTCACTGATTTTAATCCAAAGTGAAAATAGCAGACATGCCAATTTGCTCTGCTAGTCTGACAAGCCATCTAGGCATGGTTAGAAAATAACATTCACTTTTGGTAGTCTCCTCTGAGTACAAAGTATTTGTTTAAAATATTCCAGTTAAATAGTGCTTTATGCTAATTATGCTAATTAATTAGTTAATTAATTTCATGCTGTTTATAACTACAAAGATGAGCTTTGTCCTGAGACACGTGAAGTACCTTATTGTTATGAAAATCAGATTTTATTGGTATATGCAATGGAAATGTGGATGATTTATAATATATTGCAAAATTCTCTCCCTGCTCCCACAAATATTTAGAAGAGTCACATTTGTCAAGACAGACATCTTAATGAGAAAGTAAACATCAGTATATTTTGTGCCACTCCACAAGTTTTTGGGTTGCAAAACAGCATTAAATTTCCTTAACACTCCTCAGCATCCTCATGTGTAAACAGTTTTAACTACAGGCAATTCTTGGTTGCACTTACCTGCCACAAGCCCAATACATCTTCTCCTACATCTTGAAGTGTTTCCTGAAAAAGTTTCTCCTTTCCTCAAAATCCAAACATCCTTGCTTTTCTAGAAATGCTTTGTTTCTAAAGCTGCACCCTGCAGCATTCTGCAAAGTGAAGGTGCATTATCTTTTCTTACAAGGACATCAGCAAACACAGCAAAGAAATTTTCCACATTAAAAATATTTGAAGATGACTTGCTAACTCGAGGACAGGTCTTTATCCCACCCTTGTCCTTTCTCGTTTATATATAAATTTGAGCCATCACTGCTTAGCAGAAGGTCTAACAACAAAGAAGGAAATAAAGTCTCTATGTGACTCAGCAGCATCCTAATACAGTAATATCTAAATACTGCTGACCCTAAATCTGCAAAGAGCATCTGTATTAGTTGATAAAAGATTCACACAATCTTAAGGTCACAGATCACTCCAACTGAATGTTTCCGTTTGTTGGACTAAAATAGCTGCAGTAAATCCTAACAGCCTCAATGATCCTACTCCTGTAATAAAACGCTTAATAACACTAAATATATTTATTCCCTCCAGCCTTCTTCACACCCTTAGCACAGAGTATGAAAAACAGCAGTCTGTACTGTCTATGGCTACCATCAATAAGAATATGTGCCTCCATTTAAGAAGGATAAATTTGTTCTCTGCTGATTACTTAGAGAAAAATAATTGGTGTCCGGTTTCTGCTGCAGAACATCTGGGTTTCGCTCAGCACTGTTTTTCATAGGCATGATGAAAATTCACTTGGTATGAGATGAATCTGCAGAAAGGAGAACACTGCTACATTGTTGGGGAATGAGGAAATTTGACTTCCTTCTAACCTGATGGGAGATATTGTTAGGATTATTGCCATCTATTGCAAAAGGGCAAGGCTTGGAAATAGGCACACTGGAAGTTTAACTGAAAAAAAAAAAAAAAAAAAAAAAAAAAATCGTAGGTGATTTCTGATGATGACCAACTCTTCAGATTGTTTTTCTTCACTTTCTCTTGCATGATAAAGCATCGTTCACTTGCACATACCTTTGTTCTTGTCTGCAAGTTGTATACAAATGTGAATTCACAGTGATGCAGCCTTCTGAATTCTTTATTTCTTGGAACAAATTTATCCAGTTGAACAAAGCAGTGAAGACAAATCCCTTCAGATTATTTATTGCTGAATAAGTTGTACAGTTCACATGCAGCTACTCCCTATGGCGCTTGTCTAATATACTCTAAGCAGCTTTATTTGCTTTTACTGCAACACTGTCCTGTTTGACCTTTAATGGTGTTCTGTGTGTGGCTTTTTAAATTCCATCATCACTCATAGAATTTTAAGACAAAATGAAACTGGAAACTCTCTAATAGCATCTCTTATCACCGTGAACACACAAAATTGCATGGAAATTTTTGTTCTTGTTTACTAGAGAAACACAAGAAATATGCAGCCATGTTTTAAAAACAAACAAACAAACCCACACTAAAATCTACATAGATCCTATCCTAGATGAAGATGAAAAGCAACTCCACTTTGGTCCATGTTCTGAGGATGGTCATGGAAGACTTAGTCAATAGAGTTAGCACCAAAATGCTGTTGCAAGTGCAAAACTGATGATTTCATGGGGACAGGAAGGAATGGCAAACTTTTGGAAGCCAAGCACCTGAGCTACAACCTGCAAGTGCACGCTGAACATACTTAAGACACACTCTCCTTCCTAAAGAGAGTAAACCATGCTTTTCTTGCCTTCAGACAAACACCATCCATCACAAATAGGAACGTATTTCTACTTATGAGCACAGAAGCTGTGCAGTTACGTAGCTTGTTTGAGCAGATTAAGTTTGATCTTGAAATCCTAGTGAGAGTTTTTACAGTTGAGAAAACTTATAAGGTTATTACGCTCTGATTCAATGTATAAGTGTATTCATCACCCATAAGCAGTGAACTGCAGAGTACTCTTCTGGAAAAGAAAAAAATTAAAATAGTCTCCTGTAAGTATATTAATGAAAGTAATGAAGGTAAGTGCCTTCAAGGTCACCTGGAGGAAAAGACATTTACACATATAAATATTCTTATAGGTAAAAGTTTGTAAAACTTCAATATTAAACAAATTTAGCTCACAAGAAAGAAACAAAAATAAAGCAGAAAACAATAAGAAAGAACTGGAAAAATCATTGAGAACATAAACTGTAGGCCACTCAATACTCAGCTTCTTCTGTACTTGTCCTCAGGTAAAAAGCTAATGGATATACATTGCTGTAATAACTTCTTTTCTACACAAGATAAGTTAGCATCTAAGTAAGGACGTTAGTGTATAACACACTACTTAAAAATCTGTCTTTTTGTCTTATCACAGTGTAGTAGAGTGAAGATCTGAAAGTTCTCATCCAGGTATTACATCTGGAATATATCTTGTGCATGATACCAAACTGAAGTCTTCAATGAAAGATGCTGAGTTCCCAAAAGGAATTATCTGAGAGGTACATCACTCCGATTACTCTTTTCCAGAAGAAAACACATATACTTAAACACAATCCCAAAATAAATCCATCAACGTTAACAGAATGCTTTTTAATTTGCAACACAGTGGCCAATTCTTTAAGGTACACCTTGCTACCACTTGAACCTTTGAAGGACTTTTAATCTATTTGGAGATCGAATGCACAATGAGAGGAAAAGATAACGATAACACACAAAAGATTCCTAACACATTTAGCTAACTATTGGATTAAAGATACAGTTTGGTTTTCTTTGTTGTGCTCTGCTTTTGTACTTAGCTTCCATCTAAGAAAACAAAGCATCAAGGACAAGATTCCGCCACTCCTCTCCTGTAATTCCTGCAAGTGTTTTTATTTAATTCATTACATTAACAGAGCAATAGACCTTCCATATATATATTCTAAATGAATTAAAAAGATTTAAAAGATTCTTTATACTAAGCCTATTATCTACACTGCATCTGGTTAGCATCATACAGCTCTAAACAATACGTATAATGTCTAATGGTTGGTGTTAGCTTCAGGTTTTGTTCCTAGTTTGTTCTATGCCTGCCAGTTCCCAATAAAAGAAAATAAAATCCCCCAGACTTTCTCTTTTTTCCTTTGCAGCATCAAACATTTCCATAACATGTATTATGAAATATACCTACACTCTTTACAATAGCATTGAGCTGTGCTATGTTTCTAAATCAAACTAAAGAAACTCATTAGAGCTATTCACAGAGTGCAAGAACAGCTCTTCAAAGAAGCATCAGTAAATTCTAAATATACATATGCTTACTTCAAAAGCTCTCAGTTTAACAGGAATTGGATCTTCAAACTACTTCTGGATCTAAGCAATGTCAAGGAAAGATGAGAAAAGCAAAGAAGAGCTTTCTCTAAAAAGCAACAACAAATCAGATTGAGCAATGCAAAACTTTTTGGAATGAGGCCAAACACCTGAAAAAGTAAGAGCTGAAAAAGGCTCCTAAAACAGAGGCATACTAAGCCCAGATTGTTAATTTTCATTACATTCTACTGATGTGAAGATGATGATGTTGTCTCCTGAAAAACATTTCTTCTCTTCTGTCAAGTACTATCTATCCATATAGTCCTGATGTGAAATTGCATCTTCAGGGCCTCCCTACATGTAATACACTTAAGATATTTCTAAACAGACAACCTAAGATATCAGGATTTGACTTTTTTTTTTTTTTTTTTTTTTTTTTAATCTTACTAGCTTTTTGTTTGTTTTTAATTTTAATTTATTTATTTTGTACAGTGATTTCATTTAATCATACTCATTATGCTTCTCCTTCAGTCTATTCTGGAAATTTAGCACAAGTTGCCTCTGTAAAAACCCCCCTGCCCACTTGCAGCAGCTTGTACATTACCACCGAAGCCACTTGCTCTCTCCAGATTCCCAAAACATTACACAAACTTATTTTGCTCCAGAGCAATAGAACTGGATCATAGCATTCCTCACAGACCAAACCTCAAAAATAAACTTGTGCTTCCTAATAAAGCCTGCAAGCCATGTTAGAAGACCTTAAGATTAGTCACCTATTTAAAATTGGAAAAGAACACAAGTGTGTGCACAACAGATAAACACAGATGTTTCCAAGCAGTTGTTCAATTTTACCTCCAGTCTTGACCTCTTTCTACTTGGGACAGACAATCTGCAAATCCAGATGGTTTACTATGGAAGGAGACGATGTTTCATGTCTACTTTACAAGGAGTGGTGGGCAAACACAATAAAAAACAAGCTGACTTATCTATGTGAGAATATTGGTGAAATAATCACTGAGGGAAGCAGTTTCCAGGACTTTGATTAAATTCCTGTTTTTTTAAGGCAGAAAAATAGGATTTCCTGTAGGTTGTGCTTACAGATACTCCAGTGAAGGTAGTCAGATTTCTTTCTCTCACAACAAAGTACCTGAAGAAAGATACAAAACTCCTACTTGCAATACTGTTTTTATGATCATAGGAAAGTGGGTGAGCTTCAACATTTCCACGTATCCAGTAAGAAATAGCATATCAGGATTACTGCCTGAATTTGAGCTGAGTATTAACTATCCATTATTCACTATAATTATTTTATCCAATCCTTAACAAATACCCTGATGAATCTTGTTACTTTGCTGGAAAAAAAGTAGAGTATCTGCCGTAACTCACCACATCCAATATACTGGAAATTGAATCTCCATGCAAGAAAGGTGCCTGCACAAATACTGCTCCAAGTATTTAATCTCAATTGACTCCGTATAATTTACAGTTTATATAATTTTCTACTTCCCATAGTCATTAGTACTGATGCCTTTTCTTTCAACCTTATTTTCACTGATTTTTCATCCCATGCCTCTAATAATCTCTGTAGGGCCCACAGCATATACTGAGATACAATTTAAGCTCTGCAAATAATAAATCTATTACAGTTTATTCTGAGTCAAAGTCTTCACATCTTTAAAATTTTGGGGAGCATGTACTGAAGAGTTTGAATTCTTAATAATGTATAACCAAATATAGACTTTCTCTGCCAAAGACCAAGGGATATACTAGAACGTGCTTTAAATACAATAAATAGCTATGCAAATGGGGAACTGGCCTTTTTTCACATCACGCACAGCATTTAAAGTCAACATATATACACACAGGCTCTATCAAGAAATAGTTTTTCAGACAAGAATCTTGGGTTCAAATACACCAAATATTTGCTTGTGTCTATCTTTGCCCTTTTCGTGATCTCCAGCTTCTGGAATTTACTGGCAGTTTCAAAGATGGGCCTTGTCCAAGCTGACACAAAGTCAAGGAGTGAACTTCCAGACACAGTGAGATGCCAAATATGATACCCAGAGGCAGCAAGCACACTGTAAATATTAAAAGTATTGAAACTCAGTGGTAGTTTTGCTGCCAATTTCAGAGATGCATGACAAAATCCCATGGGTACTATCACAATTCCATCAAACTAAAGAGAAAAAACTCTTAAAAAAAAAAATATATATATATATATATATTATTATTACTAATGATCGATCATCCAGATCATCCAAAGCACATTGAAGTGAATAGAAAATCACTGGAACAGGTTTTAATGCATATGCATTTACATCTTTTAAATTTCTACAGGGCTACCAGAGTCAAATTATATTATGCTATCATGCAAACTCAAATAATTTCCAATACTGTCACGGGGGATGCAGTTAAGCATTCCAGCAAAAATCTGCAGCTGATCATGAGTATAGGATTTCTTACCAAGGCTTATTTTACTTCTTAATACAAAACACAAGCTTTACTACTACTGTTAAGAAAAAAACTCAACTTTCCTTCTACAACCAGTATATTCATGGAATTACTTTATATGTACACCAAATGCAATTACAAAAGTCATGATAGTTTTTACTTAAGATGATTAGTTACTCAAGTAATTCAGTTCCTCAATGATGGCCAGCTGGGAAGCACTGAATTCAGTCCAGAATCCGTTGTTAATGATCACTCAGTGGCAATCGTACTCTGAGTGATGCTTTCAGCAAGTATGTTCCTGTTCTCAACTAGCTGCATGTCACAGTAACAGTTCAAGTTTCCTGCTCAGACTCTGCCTGGAATCTTGAAAAAGAAGATTTTCTATTTGTTAAGATTTGGCAGGAGAATGACTCACTAATGGCCACCATGATCATAGTCCTAGTAAGAAAAATGATAGCACACTAGGTGCACAAGAATATACCTAAACACACCTGAGCTAGCAGATTGTCAGAAAGTAAATATAAATTCCTTTGTTCAGGTTTAGGAAGCCACAACAGAAACAGAGTAATTCGCATTATGAGCACATGGTCCTGTAATGCAGAATGTTCTTTCCTGAAAAACAAGGACTAAGTACACAATGTTCCACAACATGAGGAAAAAGCAGAATAGGTGTTGCTCTGCTGTGTCACAAAGTTAGCAAGCTACCAAGAGACCAAAAAGTAAGATTTATTTATTAGCCCTTGCAATTAACAGGAACAAACTGAAGGCTCTTGAGCCATGCCTAAGCTAAAGTATTACATAATCCAAGCTTGCAGACCATGACCTCGGGGAGGAAAAGAAAAACCTTTTAAATCCAGCTAAATGCTTCTCCTTAGTTTTTGTTGTTTTGGGTTTCAGTTATGCCAATGGAAAAAAACAAAAAACAAACAAACAAAAAAACCCTACAGGCTTAATACCTATGTCTGTGTCATCCTTCTCTGCATGTCTAGGATAATGAAGCCATGATCACTGCTACCAAAATAAGCAGCAGATGAGGAATTCTCAATTTTTTTTTCCTACGTAACAATGAAAATTTATCTCTCACACAGTTAACTTCATAAAATTCCATTGGAATGTTTGAAGAAGTCTGCCATCACTTGGATGCATACTTCTAAGAAATCTGCAGCAAGACAGTTACTCAAGAGACCCGCTTTCACACAGTCTGTCTGTAACCAGCTAGATACAATATCTAAGCACACCAGTGCATACACATCAATTATACCGCTGTGCAAAAATCACTTTAACCATTCCCTCTTTCAAAATCACTTATTAAATTATTTGTAGAGGAGAGACAGTACGAATCACTGTTGCAAGTCCATTTCCAGAATGCTTAGCTGACACTCCATTTAATAAAAACAGAGAGACCAACAAAAGTTTTAAATAGAGCAACCCAGAACATAGTTGCCCAAGGTCCCCACCCTCTCGCTCTGTTTATTGCATAGAACCATAAAATCATTAGGTTGGAGAAGACATAAAATTAAATCTGATAACGCCTAACACTACCAAGTCCAGCACTACACCACATCCCTAAGTGTCACAACAACACCTCCAGGCGTGAGTGACCCCACCATCTCCCAGGCAGCTTTTTCCAGTGCTTAACCACCTTTTCTGTGAATGAATTCTTCATGTCCAATCTAAACTTCCTCTGGTACAACTTGAGACAATTGCCTCATATCCTATCACTTGTCACCTGAGAGAAGACAACATCGTCCTCACTGCAACCTCCCGCCAGGTAGCTGTAGAGAGCAATGAGGTCTCTCCTCAGCTTCTACTTCAAATTGCCCAGATCCTCAGATGCTCCGCACAACTCCGGTTTTCTAGTCCCTTCACCATACTCATTGCTTTTCTTTGAGCAGGCTCTAGCAATTCGGTATCAGTCTTGTATTGAAGACCCCAAAACTGAACACAGTACTCACGGAACAGTCCCAGCACTATTAAGTACAGAGAGGCAATCATTTGCCTAGTTATGCTGGCCACAGTCTTTCTGATACAAACCAGGATACTCCTTGCCTTCTTGGCCACTTGAGCACACTGCTGGCTGTTGACCAGCTCTCTCGGGCCCCTTCTGACGGGCAGCTTTCCAGATACTCTGTTTGGATTTGTCTGGTACATTTCTTCCCATCCACAGCCATTACCACTTTATCACTTGCCAGTAGCTTTATAACCACATCAGTTTGAAATCTTTATCCTATATCACCCTCTCCTTACCTTCCTTGTGCTTACATCCTCTTCTACCCTACCCACATTTCTGTATCTAACTGTCAAAAGACACTTTCATTCTCTTAAGGCCATGAGCAGTCACAGTTTCAGTTGGATTCTATTCCAAGACAGAAATCTTAGATGAACTTGAAATTAACCTTCTGGTTATTTTTTCCTTTCAAAAAGAAACCCCAAGCAAACAACAAAGAACCCAACAAATCAAACAACCCCACATCATTTCTGCAGTGGTGTATTTTCCATGAAGGCTCAGTGATATTTCTGTACTTTTTTTTCTTCCTTCTCTGTCTTTTTTTCCATTTTTCTTTTTGTAAGCTGCAATATTTTAAATAAAATATTGAATCTACAGATCAAAGAATACATTTCCCTGGTAGTGTCTTACTCCAATCATGTGCCTTTTTCCAGTAATACAATTCCTCATATTCACTGAATTAATGGGTTAAATTCAGACTTTTAAAATAACAGTCATGACCAGAGCATTCACCCTGTCTTACACACCAACTATGTTAACACACCATGCTGTAAATAAAATATTGGTTTCCATATAAATTTACTGTAGTCTTCAAAAAGATAGCATTACCTTCCTGTTTTGACTGGATTAATTCCTCTCAATAAATTTAATACTTTAACATGTCACGTGCATTTTAACAACGATGTATTGAAAAGTAGGTTTTAAAAACCTACTGTGTAAGTTTCAGTTTCAAAGAGGACATTACATTATAGGGAAAGATAAGAAGGAAAAAAGAAGGGGTTGGGTGAAGAAGGACATGAAAGAACCTATTATCCAAAAGACATAATGAGGGTGGATTGAACTCATGCTAAGCATATAAATTTCAAAGCAGAAAACCTGATTTCTAGTGATACATATTTTATAAGTCCCTTTTTAGTTAAACTGAATTCTCAACCAGAAGAAAAATAACAACAAAACCTAATTTACCCAAACAAAATAAAAATGTAAATAAAATTAAATGAGGGACAAGGAAATAAATCAAGAATGGCTACTCTTCTACTCATCTCCTGAGCAATTCTGAAATACTGGATTGAAGCTGTTCATATGGAATGCCTGGGTGCAAATCAAGTTGTTAAAACTTTTAAAACTTCTAAACTGAAAAATTATACTCATCATCTGAAATATCAAATTTCAAATCTCACACACCTTATACAACCTATACAGTTGCCAGGGAAATATTGATAAGATATACTTGAGCTACAATTGCTATTTAAACAATAGAAACAGAAATTGTACCAGACAAAAATGTACTGAAAATTACCAGTTAAGTTATTGTATGCTTTGCCTTTGGTCCAAAATTTTTAACATTAATTAATAGGTGGATAAATAGTCAGAATACAACTGCATTTCAGCTATCCCGAAAGGCTTATATCTCTTTTGTTCTACCCTACCTGAATATCACAGACAAAAGAAAAGGAAGCACAGAATTTACCACACTTTTTTTCCTATTTTTAGGTTTTCACTTGGTCTTTAAATACCTAGGTACCTAATTGGATAGCCTTTCTATGTGGGTCAGTGAATGAGTGTGTTGCAAATCCTCACGTGTTAATTTAATTAAACACATGAAAAGAGACTACACCAGACGTATATATGAAGCTTAAAAGTATTAAACAATTATTTGTTGGTGGACACATGCACAAGATATCAAGTTTAAGAGATGTTAGGCTGCTTACCACCCCGATTAAAGACTCACAAGTCTTTTGCTTCCAAAGTGCTGCCTAGTTGCTATCCTCCACTGCTGGTACCGAAGGCCTGAGGGACTTGCAACCATATCTGATGACCTCTAACCGTCCTTCTATTTTCCTTACTTCAGATTTTTATTATTTTTTGTGCTCCCTCTTTTCCTCTTGTCTTTTTCTGGTACTAACAGTCCTTGTCTCTACAGTCCTCTGCCTGAAATTTTAACTTTATTTTGTCTTGCAGATATTTTCACAGTTCTTTCTCACAACTTCACAGTTTTCTCAGACATCTGAACACAGGTTATATGTGTTGTGTTAGAGCAAGACTTTGGGCCCCTGGAAAAAAACATAGCTGAACTGAATATGTCTGTATGGGGTTACAAGGCACATGTAGCAGCCAAAAAAAAAAAAAAAAAAAAAAAATCAATAGTACAGGAATGAAATTCCCATTTTGACACAGGAGTCTAGGTCTAGTTTAAGACAGAAACAAGCAAAAGAAAATAAATTCAATTTTAAAAAACATAACTCAGGCTTACACATACTGCAATGATTTATCTTCAAACTTCAGTATTTTTTAAATTATGTAATGTTTTTAATGAAATAATTTGCCACAAGGAACTGATACTCTCTTCAACAGCATTTCATCTATTTCATTAAAATGCCAATATGTTGATTGGTACTTTATAATGATTGCTTATTGTTTCAGAGGTGACTTAATCAACATCTTTTGGCAGTTAATGTACTAAATTCAGATGTTAGTGAAAGAGTTAAACACAAGGAATTGTGAATAGTATTTTTCCCTCCTTTATGACCTCATTTTCCATTGAAAATTGATTAAATCTTTATAGCATTTGATTGAATTTGTTTGAAATTACATTTTTTTTCTTTTGTGATTTAATATTTATTTTATTCTTTAGTATTCAATTGCCTTTCTCCCCCAGAAACACATTTATCACTGTAGACCAAAGCTCTTAGGGTATGTGTAGTGTCATATATCGTGGTTTTTGGTATGTATACAGGATTCTTTGGTTCTTGTCATTGAAGCAGAACAAGGCTAATTCTGGCTGTTAATCTACCTTCAATTTGGTAAGTTGTTATTTAAGTATTTCATGCAGAAGTATCTCCTTGGTCTTGATTTTGTGGAATAAAGGTCTGAGTAATCCTAAATTTGAAATGCACAAAAAAAGTTCAAAGCTAGAAAATAAATATAATGATGTCTGAATGAAAAATAAACAAATGTATGTTTTTTTCTTAAACTACCATATCTCAGTTTTTCATGAGCCTCTTGGAACATTTTCAGAAATCATTTTGATTTTCATAATGAAAATATATTTTGAGTTTCAGAATTGCATATGCAGATACTCTGATGCCAAGTCACAATCTGAGAGTGATAGGACAAGGGGGAATAGTTTTAAACTGAAAAAGAGAGATTTAGGTTAGGTGTTAGGAGGAAATTCTTTACTTAGAGAGCAGAGAGGCCCTGGCACAGGCTGCCCAGAGAAGCTGTGGATATCCGTTCCCTGGAAGTGCTCAAGGCGAGGTTGGATGGGATCTTTGGTAGCCTGATCTGGTGGGTGGCTGCCCTACACATGGCAAAGAGGATTGAAATTGGATGGGCTTTAAGGTTCCTTCCCACCCAAGCCATTTTGCAATTCTATGATTAAGTCATACCACTTTACTCATTTAAAAATAACTTAAAATTTGTAATTTCTTCAAAAGTGTCAAAACTGAAATCAAAGTATATAATGGACTTCTAATATAATAGTAATCCTAAAAAAGGACAAAGAAAGGATCATATCTGAGATCTCAGATTGCTGTATTTCCTCATAGCGTCATATACATTAATTCAGAAATGGGTCTTTTCCCCTGAAAAGCCACCCTTTTAAATGCAGTAGACAGTAACAGATTTGCCTATAAAGCACCCTTTTGCTATTACATATATGACCTTGAAAACAACAGGAAGTTGACACAGTGATCAGCTGAAATAAACGATACTTTCTTCAATTCAGCTCCAGGTATCTACGCAACCTAAAATATACAAGAATATCAAGATACATCTCAGTATTCCTCCAGAATAAATAACCAGCTAGGAAAGCATGTAAATACAATAAAGTAAAAAATCTACTTTCCCCAGGTGAAATCGTTCTCTATTTTCAACTTGAACTATAGCACATAATAGCTGTTAGCAGGAAGAACTATTTTTCTGTAAGACCAGTTGACAGTGACATATAAGTTACATCGCCAGAAGTGATAGAAACACTTTGGAGATTCAAAATACCAAAGTACCTTTTAAAAATATACCTTGTTGGTGAACTTTAAGACATATCCAGTGAGACTGTTTATTTCATGTTTAACATGTTTAATATTGCTAAGTCTCAGCACTGATTTATTTGTTTTAATCTTTATCGTGTATTTTTTTTTTTTTTAAATCATACCAGCATTCATTTGAGAGCAATCATTTATATAATATATATAATGGTTACCCGAAATGGACATATTTTTTTCTCATTTTCTTTCTGACCACTGTGTGAGTGAATCAAAATTACATACCACAGCTACAGCTGCAAACCTACAATTATTATTTCAATTTTCAGGACATTCTAGAGAGGATTTTCAGAGTTTGCATTTGTTTTCATAGCCACAGACAAATGGAACTATACAGCTTCTCTCTGGTTGTTAACCCCAAAATAACATGCCTTGCAAACCATTTTGGGGTCAGAGTTTCTCAGACAGCAGAGATTATCTGGATCTTATTCCATTCAGGTTTACAAACACAAAGAAACATACACTTCAATTGTTACATAGTTCTGAATTTCAGAAATACTGAAGTTGAACTTTGTAAGTTATAACCTAAGATCTCCCAAGCAGGAAAATCTGCCAGCACTTCAGAGCTTCCCTTGCTATTGCTATTATCCCATGCATTTTCAGAAAGAAAGGTCTGGGTTTGTGTCTTAGAGCAAGACAGAACAAAGTGTTTTAAAACTGGGCCTGTTGGGTCATTTCCTTTGTATGAGAGTCAGCAGCACTGAAGTATTACTAACAAGCAATACCTGTTTGGTAGATCTTTGATCAAAAAGTGATTTGACAGAAAAACTGTTGTGGCTGAAAAGGTTGCCTATAATATCTAAATTACAGAAATATTAGAACAACTGAAAACCAAGTTTACAGTTAGGCATTTCACATACAACATCTGATAATTTCCCATTATATAATACCAAGAAAAGCATTTGCGTTGAGCACTCATACCACTAAGTAACAGAAATTTCCCTTAGGATGAAGTGAGGACTGCCTGAACATTTCCTAACAAACTCCTTACTTAACAGTTCTTAACCCCAACATCACCTCTAGCTGATGATACAATTGAAAAGAAAACCATTTCACTGTGTTACTGCAAAGAGACTGCTATGCTGTTACATATGAGCACGGAATAACACAGGATGTTAAAGTGAGGAGTTTGCATATTGTACCTCAGTCACTTTTACAAGAAAAACCAGGTAGATCTGTTGAAAAGTTGTTCCTGTATTTTAGCCTCATGCAGTTATGCACAGCCTTTGGTGAAAACATGAAAAGCTTATCAGTGATGCAGGTTTTTGGTGTTTTTCTTTAATAACGATGATAATAATAACAACAACAACAACCAAAACTGAAACATGGGAGATAAAATCTAATTCCATCAAGGCCACGTTAAAGAAGAAATGCATACACCTAAATTCTATTTCAATATCCTTACTCTCAAAACAAGTTTAATAAATCATCAGTAAAATCTGCACTCCAGCACTGGTGTAGGGACAAATGCAGAGAATTCCAGGTTCAGAAAGATCAAAATTCTCTGCCAGGGTCATGAGCTTAAACAATTTTCTATCTAAAACAGAAAGGAATGCCATTCTTCCTTCAAAATATCTTACATCTTAGTAGAAAGAGAACTCGCACCAAACATGAGACACCAAGATTGTCTTCTCAAAATGTCAGCCTTCTCCTATCCAGCACTCTGAACGCTTAAAATTTTTTAGAATGTTTAACTATAGAAGGAAGAACTACAGGTTTCATAAGCCATTTAAATGGCTGTGATTACCTCGGCTTCATTATTGTCTTCTCCTTATTTGTTAACATTCCAGGGCATGTATCCTGAATACTTCTTTTTGTCTATTACATTAAATTGGTAATGGCCAAGACACAGGAATTGATCAAAACAGATGCCCCATAAATTACTCCAAATCCGTGGATATAGATTTATATGTGGAGGCTGGATCTGTTTTGACTTTTCTAAAGAGACTATCTCTTTTTCAAATATACTTTGCCACCAAGATTAAGTTGGTGACATACCTGACTTTCACATCAGTTACTTAATAGGGAGAATGATTTTAAATATATTCCCTATTTTCTAGTGAAAACACAATATTTTTTCTATTAATTTTTCATTCATTCAAATGCTTTCTCTTTTGTTACCAGAATGACATAGGCTTCATTTTCACTTGACTTCTGATTCATTTTTATGACAAAGACCTTAAAACTGTTAATTCCCTCTCCTTTTATAAAAGCCAATACTATGTAGATCGTTCAATATCTAAAAGTTTTAGAACGGAATTTTAACAACATTTTCATAATTGAAATCAGTTTTATGGGTGCAATAACTGGTAGCAAATCACGCATGCAACAAGGAAAACAGAGATTTTGGTTTTTCTTTCAGCTCAGTTTTCATAATCTCATCAGAAAAATAAAGTTATAAATTAATAACTTAAATCTTTCATTGCAAACAGACCTACTTTTACTTTAGCTCCTAAATCTGCATCTCATATTTCAGCTTGCCAGAAATAAAATTGTAATAATCCAGAGGAAGGTTCTCTTCATATTGAATAAATCCTTTCATAGAATCATAGAATCACAAGGTTGGAAACGACCTGTAAGACTGTCTAGTCCAACCATCTTCTCATTACCACTGCTACCACAAGCTATTAAACCATATCTCACAGCTCCTCATCCAGACTCCTCTTGAACACTGCCAGGGACGGTGACTCCACCACCTCCCTGGACAGCCATTCCAGTGCCTGACTACTCCCTGAGAGAAAAAGTTTTTCCTCATGTCTAACCTAAACCTTCTCTGGTACAATTTGCAGCCATTTCCCCAGGTTCTCTTTGTTGCCTGGGAGAAGAGGCCAAATCCCTCTTCTCCACAACGTCCCTTCAGGAAGTTGTAGAGTGCAATGAGGTCTCCATTAAGCCTCCTCTTCTCCAGACTAAACAATTCCAGCTCCCTCAGCTGCTCCTCATAAGACTTGTGCTCCAGACCCCTCACCAGTTAGTTGCCCTTCTCTGGACACGCTCCAGGGCCTCAACATCTCTCCTGTAGTGAGGAGCACAAAACTGAACACAGAACTCGAGGTGCGGCCTCATCAGTGCTGAATAGAGGGGGTTGATTACCTCCCTGCTCCTGCTGGCCACACTATTTCTAACGCAGGCCAAGATGCATTGGCCCTCTTGGCCACCTAGGCACACTATTGGCTCATGTTCAGCCAAGCATCAACCAACACGCCCTTCCTCTTCACAATCATCCAACCACTAATCCCCAAGCCTATAACGTTGCATGGGGTTGCTGTGCCCAAAGTGCAGGACCCAACACTTGGGCTTGCTGAACTCATCCCATTTACCTCAGCCCAGTGATCCAGCTTATCTAAGTCCTTCTGAAGGGCCTCCCTACCCTCAGGCAGATCGACACCACCTCCAAACTTTGTGTTATCTGCAAACTTACTGAGGGTACATTCAATCCTCTCATCTATGTCATCAGTGAAGATATTAAACAAGATGGGCCCCAGTACCGACCCCTGCAGAATACCACTTGAAACGGGTTGCCAGCTGGACTTAACTCCATTCACCACTACCCTTCGGGCACAGCCCTCTAGCCAGTTTCCTCCAGACCACGGGCAGCCAGTTTTCCCAGAAGAAGCCTGTGAGAGACCATGTCAAAGGCTTTGCTGAAGTCTAGGTAGACTACATCAACAGCCCTTCCCTCATTTACCAGTCTGGTCACCCAGTCATAGAAGGAGATGAGGTTGGTCAGGCATGACCTGCCTTTCATGAACCCATGCTGGCTTGGTCTGATCCCCTGGACACCACGCACGTGACATGCAATCTCACCCAAGGTGATTTGCTCCATTACTTTCTGCAGTATCGAGGTCAGGCTAACAGGCCTATAGTTCCCTGGATCCTCCTTTATCTCTGTTTGTTCAAACACAAGCAAAATCAAAAAACAACCAACAAAACAAAAAAAAATAACAGGCAGCCCTCTCTCCCATCACCAGTACCATCACTTTAAAATGAACCAATGTAAATGCAGAATCTCAAAAAAAGAATAATTTCAACCTCACCACTGCAGTCAATAGCATCTGGAATTTAATCAATGATGTCTATCATGAGTGGTGAAGGGAATAATTACAGGTGCACTATTGTAGTCAAAAACATAATTTGGATATTCATTTTAGGCTTCTCTGCAATAATATAGCAACTAAATCTCCATCAAGTCACCCAGCAATGCTTTCCAACTATTTTCAGCCCTTGCAGCCTCAAGTGAAAGAATTAATTTAACAACAAAGCATTCCATCTGACTGGAAAATCATTGCCTCATTGATTTTTTATCACTTCATAATATCACACCAATATTTCTTAAAGAAAATTTACTAAGCCTTGGCATGGAAAAGTGCACTGGGCTCAGCCAGGTGTGCAGTACTATTAACATCTTATGCACTTGAGGTTCAGGTTAGAGAGACTTATTTTTCTAAATAAGATAACCTTTCACAGAAACTAATTATGATCTCATTTTGCTAGTCTCACATCTTACATGTGCCATTTTAGCTTGTGATTTCTATATTCTTAATTCTTCCATCACTTTCCAGAAAAATTTCCAGTGAGAATAAGTTTCCTTGGCTTCTCAGTCCTGAAGTAGCAGCTTAAACAGATAAAGAAAACTAATGCAAGCTGTGCTTTAAAGAGCAATACACTACAGCTCCCTACAGCATTACCTTTCCTCTCTTTGGGAATTGCAGTCAGGACTCATTCAAGCAGTACTGTGCCACTGTAGGATTTTGTTTTGAAAAGCCAGAAAAGATAGTAATGCCTACCAGATCTCCTAATAAATATATGGACTAGTAGATAATAATAATCAGCAAAGAGCAAAATCTAGGCAGAGGAGAAAGTCAAAAGAAGAAGGACCATCATCTGTAATAATTAAGTTCAAGAGGACCAATTTTCTTGCTGTCTAGTTATCAGAATGGAAATGGCACCTTCTCTGCTACTTATTAAATTAAATCAAGGTATTCAGCAATAGCTGCCTAGTAGAATACTTCAAAGAAATGCCTTAGCAAGTTACTGCCCTATGCTGTTAAAGAAATTTTCAAAAGAAATTTCTGTTAAAGAAATTTTACATTAGAGGAACAAATAAAACCAAAACCAGAAAAGCCCAGTATCAAGGCCACACCTACAAAGAAAGAGATGGATATTATAAGTGACTCCTCCCTGCAGAGAACTGAACACCCAATATACTAGGCAGACCCTCTTCTTAGTGAAGCGTGCTGCCTCTCCCAGTCTTAGGTGAAACACATCACCAGGAAACTCCCTAGACTGATACAGACAACAGATTGTTACCCATTACTGTCTTTCCACGTGGGAATGATGAAGCAGCTACACATAGTTCAAGGGCTATCAAAAGTGATTTCAGAGCCTTGGGATGTCTGCTGAAGGAATCGAGGGCATAGATCATCTTCGCATCTCTGCATCCTGTAGTTGGTAAGGATGCTGAAAGAAATTGAAAGATCCAATCTGTAAATGCTTGGTTCCATGGCTGGTGCCACCACCACAACTTTGGGTTTATATCAATAATGACATAGCCTACACGGCTTGCAGTCACCAGGTGCTTTTCACCTCTCTCTACGTGGGAAAACAGTCCTTGCAGAAAAGCTAGTGGGGCTCACTGGAAAGGTTTTAAACAATATTTAAAGGGGCAGGTGAGTAATACAGCAAGCCTTCTCATTACAAGGTATGAGATGGCATAGCCAGATTAGAAGGACAGGGTACCAGTGAAGGCGCTCAACCTCCAGCCCTGAATGTCTGGCAACAGAGCAGCACACTTGAAATCTTATGATAATGAGCCAGTAATTACTGAAATAACACAAGAGGCAGCAGGGAAACATGGGAAATACCTCAAAGGAATTAAGGAACTATCCTCCAAGCAGGCAACAAGGCTGGCTGCTCAGCTAAAGTGCCTCCACACTAGCATATACAACTTGGGAAATAAAATGGAAGAGCTGTAAGTCACAGTGTTATTAGAAAATCATGGCGTAGCCGCTCTCACTGAAGCCTAGTGGAGTGCTTGTCATGACTGGAGAGTGGCTATCAATGACTACAAGCAGTTCAGAAGGGACAGAGAAGAAAGGAGGAGTGGAGGTTTTTCCCTCTACATCAACAAAGAAATGGAGTGTGAAGAGCAGTCCATGAAGAATGGCTGAGAGCGTATGAGTAAGAGAGATCAAGGCAACAAAGGAACCCTTGTGATCGGTGTCTACTATAGGCCAGCTGATCAAGCAGAGACTGTTGATGAAGCCTTTTTTCTCTAACTAAAGGAGGTGTCTGGATTGCAGGCTCTCATCCTGCTTGGGGCTTTCAATCAATGACATTTGCTGGAAAAGTAGCATAGAAGCTAGAAGCAATTCATGATCCTCCTAGAATGCATCAAGGATAACTATCTGACCCAAATAATAAAACGCCCCGCCAAAGGGGATTGGACCTGTTACTTATCAGTGCAAGTGAATGGATTGGTGGCATCAGAATTGGAGGCTGCTTAGGCTATAGTGACCATGCAATGGTGGAATTCGCACTCCTAAGGAAAACGGAACAGGCAAAGAGTAAAAGCAGGACACTACATTTTAGGAAAGCCAACTTTCAGCTCTCCAGAGAGTTAGTCAATAATGCTCCCTGTGAAACTGTCCTCTTCAAGGACAAGGGAGTAGACCAGAGCTGGCAGAACTTTAAGGAATTTTTCCTCAGTGCACAAAAGCTCTCCATCTCCAGGTGTAGGAAGTCAGAAAGGAAAGCAACAGGCCAGCATGGCTAAACCAGGGTCATCTGCTCAAATTGGAGAGCAGGAATAAAATTCCACTGCACAGGCAGTGGAAGCAGGTACAGGTAAACTGTGAAGAGTACATGGATGCTGCTAGACTGTGTAGAGGTGAAGTCGGGCAGGTCAGGTCTCAAATGGAACGGGACTTGGAAAGGGGTGCAACGAGAAATAAAAAAGATTTCTATGGGTACATCAAACAGATAGTTCAAGAAGGTCCTGTAGTGAGCAATACAAGTAGGCTGGTAACAACAGACAAGAAGGCAGCTTGGGTACTCAACAACTTTTTTGTTTCAGTCTTCACTCGCACCTGCTCTTCATGCGCATTCTCAAGAGGATCGGTTGGAATGTAGGGGAGCAGTGTCTCTCTACTATAAGCAAAAGTCAGGTCATAACGAGACATAACTCAGAATCCCAAGGGAATTGGCTGATATAGCTGTCAAGACACTCTCAATGATAGCTGAAAAGTCATGGAGGTCACGCAACGTCCTCAGTGACTGGAAAAAAAAAGTATTGTAGCACTTATTTTTAAGAAGGGTAGAAAGGACAAGTTCTTCACTAACAGAGAGGTGAGCTGCTGGAACAGGCTGCCCAAAGAAGTTGTGGACGTCCCCTCCCTGGAGGTGATCAAAGCCGGGTTGGGTGGGGCACCAGGCAACCTGGTCTAATATTAGATATGGAGGTTGTCAGCCTTGCATGTGGCAAGGGAGCTGGAGTTTCGTGATCCTTGAGGCCCCTTCCAACACAAGCCATTCTATGATTCTATGAGAACCCAGGGAACTCTGGGATCTGTCAGCCTCACCTCTGTGTAAGGAAGATCATGAAGCAGATCCTCCTGAAAGCCATGCTAAAACACATGAAAGATAGAGACCACACTAGCAACCTTATATGGTGGCATAACTGCATCAGCAGACAAGGAAAGAGATACCGGTGTTATCTATCTGGACTTCACAAAGGCCTTTGATATGGTCTCCCATAGCGTCCTTTTTCTCTAAATTAAAATATGGATGTGACAGGTGGACTGTTTAGTGGCCAAGGAATTAGTTGCAAGACTGTACCTAAAAAGTGGTGGTGAATTGCTCTATGTTTGGATGAAAATCAGTGATGAGTGGCATCCCTCAAGGGTCTGTACTAGTACCAGTGCTCTTTAATATCTTCATCAGTGACATTGACAGTGGAGTCAAGTGTACACTCAGCAAGTTTGTGGATAACACTGAGCTGTGTGGTGCCATCAGCACAGCTGAGGGATGGAATGCCATTCAAAGAGATATAGTTTCAAGCAGTTGACCCAAGTGAACCTCATGTGGTCAATGAGGCCAAGTGTAACGTCTTGCACCTGGGTCATGGAAACAACCACAAGCTGGGAGAGGTAAGAGTAAAGCACAGCCCTGCTGAGAAGGATTTGGGGGTATTTGTGGATGGCAAGGTGAACATGAGACAGCAATGTGCTCTCGCAGCCCAGAAAGCCAATCATATCCTGGGCTGCAACCAAAGAAGTGCTTCCAGAAGGTTGAGGGGGGTGATTCTGCTCACTACTCCGTGCTGGTGAGGCCTCAGCTGCAGTACTGTGTCTAGAGGTGGAGTCCTCAGTACATGTGTCAAGGTTTCACATGCAAGGGGAAAGGGCCATTTCACCCTCCCATCCCCCTTTTGGAAAGAAGGAAAAAAAACCCTGATCCAATTAAGATAAGGAGAGATAACAAATATACCAATTGTAGAAAAATGTAAGATAATAATACAAAAGAAAGTTAGTTGTAATTAATAAATCAAACAAGTGGGACAAAGAGAAAAATTCTGGCTATGCTGATTGCTGTGTTGCCAGAAACCAGAAGGCCCTTCATCTCTGTGAGCCAGAATCAGACAACATGTCATCACACTGAAGGCTCCTGAGAATAGTAGTCTATTTGATCTGAGTGTATCTTCCTCTAAGAGAGTCAGAATTCACGTGACTACAAGAGAGCACAGGACAAAGAAGCTTTGTGGTACACCATACTTCCGCACCCAACAGCCTATCAGATGATAACATAATATGGAATACTGAAAAAAACAGGAAGGACAGGACCTCATTGGATTATGTCCAAAGAAGGCCACAAAAATGATCCAAGGGATCAGACACCTGTCCTACAAAGACAGGCTGAGAGAGCAGGAGCTGTTCAACCTGGAAAAGAGAAGGCTCCAGGGAGACACGATAACAGCCTTTCAGCATCTAAAGCAGGGCTATAGGGAAGGAGACAGACTCTTTACCAAAGTCTGTTGTGATAGGACAAGGGGAAATGGTTTCAAACTAAAAGAGGGGAGAGCGAGACTGGATATAAGGAAAAAGTGTTGTTTTTTCATGACAATGGTAGTGAAGTACTGGAACAGGTTGCCCAGAGAGGTGTGCTGGATGCTCCATTCCTAGGGACATTTAAGATGAGGCTGGATCAGGCTCCGAGCAATCTGTTCTAGCTGTGGAAGACTCATTGCAAGGGAGTTGGACCAGATGACATCTAAAGGTCTCTTCTAACTCAAATGATTCTCTGATTCTATAGCCTACCCTTGCAGAAGTCTAAGTGACTCGTGTTCATCACTTCTTTTACCAGATGCATTAAGAGCTCATAGCTTTTATTATTTCATTCTTAAGAATGTCTGTGCTACTGAAACAGGAGAGGTTACTGCTGGAAGTCTGAATCTACAGATGAACCATCTCACTGCTGGGAAGCATTATATTCTGAGTAATTTCTTCCAGTTTTTACTGGGAATTTATTTTAGCATAAACCATTCTAAAACATGAGAAACACAAAAGGAAGTACCACATGAATGAAGCATCACAAAAATGTACTAGAGAAGAGCTCAAAAATGTAGCAACCTAGTCATTCAGAAATAGCAAAAACCCAATACATTATCAACTATTTCATAAGCATATATATGCATACACACAGATATTTCTTTCACTCAAAATTACTAATAGTCAGGGTCCTGTTTGTCAACTACTGTAACAACAAAAAAAATTGAAAATACACGAACACAAAATAATTCAGAAAATGTACCTTTGAGAAGGCACTGGTAAGATTTCTGTTATTTATAATCAATAAATTTTTTATTAGAAAACTATCCATTCATGGACTGTATTTGGACCACAATGATTAATTCTAAGAGCGCTCCCAGTAAGCTAAGCAAATTACACTTTGAACAATTATCAGAACTGTTTCTACAAAAGATTTCGGTCCCTTTAGAATAACTCATTCATAACTGTCATTATCTTCCAACAAGTACAAAATTGTGAGTCTCTTGACCATTCTCCTCTTAAGTCTCTACGATTTTCCAGAAAACTGAACACTGTAATCCATTTACTTGAAACGGATTTTCTGTTTAAGGTCTGTCCAAAAGCTTATGAAAATAAGATGGGAAAATTAAATGGCATCTAAGCTCTCTAATAAAATCATAATTCTGTTTGTTCTCATGATAGTCTGAAGAAGCATTGTATTAACATTTAACTTTCCAATCAGGTTTATCAAAGTAAACAGACATTGTCTTCCCGTGCTAACTGCAAGCTACTCTTCCCTGCTTTCAGAATTAACGAGGTAAAGGCTCAGTGGCTCTCCTCTCTACCCTCTCCTCCACAAAATATAATTTTCTTTGTCTTTCTGGATCAGATAAACATATAATAATGAAAGCACTCGTTCATTCTAAGCTTTTTTTTTGCTGGGCAGTAGTACCAGCTCAACTAAAACAAACAAACAAAAAGCCTCCTTTAAATCTCCATATAAGTTCAATATTAATAACAAGCACATTCTCACAAAATGTAGAGTAACAGTTCCCATGGCAACCATAAGTCTCACTGCACAGGTATCAATGTAGAGCTTTTCTTCGTGTAAGTACCAAAGCACAGAAAACTCACCAACAAAGGAAAGTATATTTATGCATTATAGCATTAATACGAATCTTACCAACTGTAATTATCTTTACCTGCTTTGGCAGGGGGGTTGGTCTCGATGATCTCTAGAGGTCCCTTCCAACACCTGCAATTCTGCGATTCCGTAATTAATGCCACAGTTGCTTTCTCCTCTACAATCTCTAAAGAAAAGCCACTAAAGAAGATTGCTTATCATGTTATACAGTATTAAACTTTTTTACTTGGTTGTCATGACTGAATGACGTTTAAGTTGCATACACTATTTAAACATTCCCTGATGACAGTTAAAAGGGTCAGAATTAAGATTTCAGAGTAGCTGCTAATACTGCAGATTAAGTTCTCATTGCAAAAACAACTTCTAGCCTCACATTCCACTATTATTATTTGTGGCTCCTAAGCACCTTTCTGCTTTCTGTTGCCAACTCACTTTCCCTTCAGTAAAAACAATATTTTCATTAGTACTTAAACAAAAAACCTCAAATCTCTCAACCCTCTCACCATCACACTAACAGTCCAAATCTCTCTCTGGGACAAAACTCTATTGTCATTCCTCTCCTCTTCTTTTTTTTTTTTCCTCCCCTTTTGCCTTCTTCATGCTGTTGCCTCTTATCGCTTTTTCCAGTCTGCAATAGAAAGCAGAATAAATCTTCATGGATGAAGTATGCTATGTGATTTCCAACACGAAGCAATGAAACATTTGAAAAAATTCCACCTAAAAAGTCAACTCTTGGTTCATTCTTGTCTGGACTGTCCTACCACACCCACAAAAGAGTATGAATTTGGTGCCTTCTAACCTCCTTTTATTCAGGATGATGAAAGGTAGTCTCTACAGGCAACATTTTCCTAGCAATGACCCAGTCAAAGCAGCCCTAAAACTGTGGGTCACCTCCATTGTTGTGGATTTTTACAAATGCTACATATAGGCTCTTGTTCATCACTGGCAAAAATGCATAGCTAATAGTGGTGACTGTTCAAAAAATACAGTTTTTTAGCTGAGAATTTGTTTTATCAAACACTGTTATTGCACTCTTTGTATCTCTTGTAGTTGCCATGGAAATTAATAGGAACATTACTTTCACAGTGACCTATGTTAAATCACAATGCTCTCATCCCAGTCCACATCTTTCATAACTACAGATGCTCCAGCAATGTCTTGAGTTTTAGGCAGCATCAGCAAATTTTGAAGAATTTTAGTATGGTCTATGTTTGAGTGCTTTTTTAAACAAAGTTTTTATATAAAGATGGATCTTTATTAAGCTAGATCTTAACTAAGTCTCTGAAGCGTTACAGCCTTTTTCCAGAAACAAGTAGTAAAAACGAGAATGCTAGTGTTTAGGACATCTGGAAAGTCTCCTCACAGGATTAATTTAATGCACTAACAGCAGTAATGTGTTAGAAATATCTCTATTTTAGGTCTGTTCCCAAATAAAAAGTCCATGAAAGAAATAAAACCCCTCCATTCAGAGCGCCATACAGACAGTATCTAAGTCACTAGACATTCCCAAGTGCTACATGACTCAAGTCTTTAGTTCTAATACACGTAACTTTTCAAAATCGGCACTGGAAATTTGAACACAAAGTATAGTTTGCACTTACGTATGACACAAACGGAATCATGTATTTAAGAAACGGCAACTTTGCAGTATTTGACCAGTGGTCTGCTCATTTGATGTTTTCCAATCACGTAGGCTCTTTCCCCACTCCAAACTCAGTTGCATGAAATATTTCTGTTCCAAGTTGTCTTCATAGCTTTCTAAACATACACTGCTCTGTATGGCTCTGTAGACCTTCACAGCTACCTCATAACCTCACAGAGAAACATCAATAATGGCAGCTTGTTCAACATTCCAGGTTACCCCAGCCAACTCTGAAATACATTTTCAGTTTCTATCCATCCTTAAGATTAGTTTTAGAAAAAAAAAAAATTTGTAAATGTTCTCCCAAGCAACATGAAAGACTTTCTGACAACTGGAATGAGCTCTCTTACCACTTTAAAAATTTGGAAGTACCTTTACTGATCTAGCCCAAAGAAACGAATTGAATGCATTTTGGATGACCAAAAAGTCCCAAGTATTGCAGAGATGTGCCTTGGAGATTCATTAAGAAGTGCACATATTCATTACATTTGTTCTAACCTTTCCTGCCTACAATTCCAATTTAAAATTTAGGAGTAAAATACTTTTTAGTCTTTAAAATATGGAAAATGTGATAACAACATAGAATAAAAAGCTGCAACAGCAGTGGAGAATTTTCCTTCACAAGAACAAAGCCAATCACGCGTCTCCTGTGGGCCAAATCTTAAACTTATTCTATCCACTGGCCTAAAATAAACAGTAACAACATCAGCACTGTGGATAACAGCACACAGAAGATTTTTACACCTCTTCATATTTATTCCCATATTCTGAAAAAATATGCAGGTAGAGGTATGACTAACCTTCTAAGATCATTATAAAGCAAATACGCAGTAAAGTTCTGGCTTCCTAAATGGTTTATTGTAAAAATTGTATTCTTAGCTAACAGAGATGAAAGAAGTCTTTTAGTAGATGTTAGAAGACATAAAAAAATATAGTGCAAGGCATCACACAACATCTGTGCTCTTATGAAGTTGAAAATGACAGTTCATAAACAGTAGCATATCATAAAGATTACAGTAAAAAATGATTGGCAGGGAGCAAGCTTTACTCAACAAATTTCTAGCACAAAGCACCTGAATTACCTACACAAAACACAAAGAATGACAAAAATTTTACTGGGTTTCTGAAATGACTAACACAGGAACCAATTCAAAGCAAGAAGGAAAAAAAATTATCTTCGAGAAAAAAAAATACAACAAAGCATACTAGTTTTCCATTTAGTATTAGAGATCTTTAGAGGTGGCTAACAAGAGATAGCATACATACAACACAACTGTGCTTTTAAGTAGTCTATTCATAACACACCAGAATATGTACATATTAAGAAATTCCCGAAATGTACATGTTGTGTGAAAGCACACATAGATACAAATTTCCTTTTCCTCATTCTACTTTAACTTTTTGTAAGCTTCTTTCTACTGATTTTCACTTCTTGTTTTTAAAAATTTCATTGATTTCTAATTTGCCATTTTTCTCTCTAATTTCCTTCATATGCTGACCAGATTTTTTTGCCCCTTTTATACACTTTATACATTTAGTTCCTCCCTCATTAGCCAGCTAAAAAAATTTGGAAATCAAATAATGATATAAGACATTCCTGTAGTGAATGCCATAAGAGGATTACAAAACTGTTCATTAAATTTAATTAAATGTAATATTCCTCTGCGTGCTGAAAAAGATTACAATAACAAGTTCGAAGATAGAAAAAATTAAACTCAGAGAGTGTTGCGTCTGTCTGTAGCTCCTGAAAGAAATTAAATGAAATCTTTTGATGTGTTGATTTGAGCTGCTGAGGCCTCAGACTTTGTATACGCTTTGAGGAACACCTTAAGTTCTTGTAATATAATGGCTGTACAGAATGAGGTTACACAAGACCAGACCGCAAGCAAAAGGCATACGCTGCTGGGACTCAATTTGAGTTAGAGTGGCACAATTCACTGATAGAGTTGACAAAGGTATAGAATACACCACCTTAATGGCTGTGTTCTGATTAGTAGAGTATCCTAAGAACCGTCAGTCAGACTTTGCAAAGGTGAAGTATATGAGGCCTGAACTCAATACAGAAGCCTCTGCTACCTAATTCACACTTGTCATATCTGCATAGTCACAACAACCTGAGTAACAGTTTGGCTGTTGCAAAATGGTCTAGAAAGCTGAGAACTTAACATAAGAGATGAAATCAGAAGCAAAAATAAGATCCTTCTAAAAACTCAGGTAAATTGAATCTAAGAATTTCACCTGGAAAATTCTCTGTATTCCATTTATATTTATTTTATTTCAAATCAGATTAAAAAAATCCCTTAAAGCCTCAAGCTACAACAACATAACAAGCAGTTTGGATTAACTAAGTGGTAAGTTTTCAAACTAGAAAGTTAAAAGTTATTGAAGCTATGCAAATTGCTGAAGAGTTTAAGGAAATCATAAATGATCATAAATGAGTTGTACTATAAAATTTCAAATAACATGTTTAAGACCTGGTGAAAATAGCCAAACAGCCACATATTCTAGATCTTATTAAAAGGGAGACAATCTATAATGCATATAGGGTAAGTATCAACACTTGATCAGAAGACATGAAGCCATGGGACAGTGTCCAAAAAAGGAGTATGATCAGACAAATTTATTTATTTAAAAGAATCATACATTTTTAAGGAAAAAAAAAGTAAAACTTCCTACAGTATGGCAAAAAGGGTTTACCTCTTTGAAAAATTCTAATATTCTTCTATAAGCTTAGTAATTAATTGTGATTCATTCAGAAAATAAAAGGAATTCAATTAAGAACAATGACTGAATCCATGGTTGATTCCCAAATCAAAACTGAGATGTCTTCCTTCTCCTACCTTTGCATTCCGTTGCCATGTCTTACCACATCATTCATAAATTAAGGAAAGAACTATTTCTCTATGCCTGAACCATCACTTTTGGTGGCAGTATATTTGACTTTTATGCAAAGGTAAAGAAGGGCTTTGCTTTTTCTGTATAATTAATCCGTTTGCTTTCCATAAAGTACAATTCTTCCATTTCTAACTTGACCACATCTTCTCTTAACCAGAAGCATTATTAAAAAGCTAGTTCCCTTTAGTACCCTTAAAATTGAATGCAATATGTGCTCTCACAACACAGAACATTTTCCAAAGTTAGTAGATAGCAAACAGAGATTAAAACTTTCTTTATGCTCTGAATATTATTTCTCAAATTAATTCCTTATGTAGCTTTGTGGAAATCAAGGTAAATTTGCTTAAAAGAGTAGATTTACACAAGATATTGGTCTGTCTCAGGGTTTATGATTTCCTGAATTGCAAAGCTGTGACTGACATATTGTGGATTCAGCACCCTGGTCAAACTTTTGGCATGGATATTTGTTGCTCTGGAAAAAGCAAAGAGCATTTAGTTCAGAACTCAACCTAATACATTGCTGCTTTCACTTCCAAAAATTCCCTGATATATTTAAATATAAAAGTGCAGTGTGGAATGCAATCACTTAGTTTTTATAGTGATGTTTAAAATTTCTTAACAGAAAAGCAGATAGACTAGAAATAGCATTAATGCTATTAAAATTATGGAAGACTATGAGGTGCTGATACGGCAAAAAGATGCCTAAATTATCATTAAGTATTCAGACAACTTAATAGTGATACAATACCTGAAGAGAATGATACCAAGTTATGAAAGAATTTACATATGCTCATGTTCAGCTTTGTCTCTGCCTATTTTATAAGGTACTGTTTCCTGGAACTGAATTCTTATTTCAGTGTAAGGCTTTCTCCCCAGAAATTAAGATTTTGATGCTAAATATTAATGCATTCAATCTCAATAAAAGTTTCAAGTCACCTGCAGAAAGCCTCAGTACTCTCTTCTTTGTGATGTTTGTGGAGATAAAAGAAAATACAAAAAAAAAAAAACAAGAGGAAAATAACTTTTTATAATCCATGCCCTTTACATTGTAAGTCTATCAGCTATAAGCTTGTCTGAAATGGGGCAGAAAAAGTAAAATATGTGTTCCCCAATATAATGTTGTAATGATGTGTGTGACAGCTTAATAATTTTATTTTAGCATTAGTTTTTATCTCCTTTTAAATAAAGATTCCTTTTTTGTTGGTGGTAGTTTTTTTGGGGGGGAGGGGGAAAGGGTTGTTTTTTTTGTTTGCTTTTTTAATGGCTGCTGAGGAACGTGATGCTTAGCTCCTGCGGAGGGCAGAAGGCTCTTTACTTGCTGTAGTTAAAAACTTCTTAAAGCTTCGGAGCTTTTATGTTGTTATTATTGAGCTTTTAAAGCAAATCAGTAAAACAAGTTGATTTCAAGATAGTATAGTTCTTTCTCAAAATTTCTGTTGGTTTACCACTAAGGCACAGCCTAAAGCAAAAAGATCATGTCAGGATGCTTTTCCAGACATAGAGTTATTATCATATTTTTGAGAGTTGATTAAAATATCTTTTACAGTTCTCAAAAGTTGCACAGATCTACAGCCATTCAGTTATGTAGATATACAAATATTCCAATTAAATATAATTCCAGCAGTTTTTAATATGCATGTATGTTGTGTGTAACATGTCTCACTCTGAATGCACCCTGTGTTATGGATCACTGATGTCTCTTCCTACAGTACATTTTTAGTAGTAAGGTGTGTGCTGCAATTAGCTGCCTTAGTTCATTCGCCCATCTGTTTCCTGGTGCTCAGCCTTCCATTGCATGTGATTCCTTCTCTCTGTTGATATAAGCTGCTTGCTCATCTGGAGATGGAAAATATTAAAATCATATCCTTTCTGTTCTGCATCAAGACTTCTCACAGTGCACTTCTGTATAGCCATCAGAGAATATACAGCATTTGTACTAAATATGAACCACACACACATTTGACAGCATTAGACAGGAAACATGCCACGAAGCACATGCTTTTATCTGGTTCAAAGTTTCAATTGGTATAACCCACAGTAATAATACAAAATTACATCTCCCTGTCCAGAGATTATGGGAATAGGATATATTGTCAGGTAGGCATTCATATTCATAGTAATGCAGCAAGAACTGTAATTTCACAACACCCTCATAGAGGACAAGATAGATTATTTCCTGTTCTTACAGGAGTTTGCCAGCAAGCCAGACTTGAGAATAATAGTGACAAAGTAAGGATTTTATTTCAGTCTTCACTTTTTGATCGATGCTCTTTCCCAGTTAATTCTGTCAGATCAGTGTCAATGGTCCAAGACAATCACATACAAGCTTCAGATGCTTCATACAAGCATAACATAAAAAGCAGAAAAGAAAATATTATCCTGCCAACTGTGGAACATCCATGCAGAATCCTCAGTATTTTATGTGATACTTTAATACTTTCTACATAGGAAGTATACACCATTTAGTATAAACACATATAGAAACTCTTACAATTGTAAAGAAATTAAACTGAATTGAATTGAATTAAGAATTGAATTAAGAGTAGTTTCAGGTATTACATCTACTCTGGAACCTTTCCTTTAAACGAGAAAAACAACAGAGCGACATGATAGGCACGGGGTTTTATGGTATAGAGTGAACTATTAATAGAAAAAAATACCTGAAAAGAATCTGTCTGGATTTACACAAGCTTAACTAAGATGAAAGTTTATCCTTAATTATCTAATTTAGGGCAAGTCCTTGTTTTGTAAGAAAGGGTTTAAATAAGGTACAAGCTGACTGATTAAGCGACACATCAACAGGTGCGTCTGAAGAAGTCAAAGAGTATTAGCAGAGGATTTTTAAAAGAAACTGACATAAATCCAGATATGTTTTAATTTCAGATTGAGATAAAGAGAAGAAGGAAAGCTTTTCAGGATGGTACAATTGATGTCAGGTTCAAACTGCCTAAGATGTGTTAATCTGGTATTAGTCAGTAGAAGAGTACACAACAAATTTAACCTAGTGTGAGTAACCACCAAAACAGGTGTCACTTCTCCAGTGGCAGTGGCTGCAAAGAAATAATTGCAGAAAACATATTCTATGAACACACTTGCTTTCTTTTGCTTATAGATGCATCACTCCCAAAAATATCTACCCTAAGCAGATCAAAGCCTGAAGGGATGAAAGGGTACCAAGGAGAAAGAGAACAAGAAAGAAAGAGAACTGCAAGAGAACAGCACACAAGAAAAATTCTGGTCCCTCTGATATTAATGAAAACTCTTTTCATCCTCTAACAGGATCAATATATTTCATCCCAGTAAATTTGTAGTAATAAAAGAGTTACTATTTTCTCCCTTCCTAACTCTGTTATTTATACATGAATATTTCTCATTTCAGTGATTTTCAATTTCAGTACTTCTCCCTTGTCTTCTGAAACATTTCTTCTTCCAAAGTCTGATATAGAATTCATAGCATGCAGATGAATATTTTTCTCTAACATGATTTGCCAACACAGCAGAGCTTTTTCACTGTTATTTCTGAAGGAACAACATCCTGCCTCAAAGACGCCTGTTTTTCAGTCCACTGTGGCAGTGAACACCATATGAAATAAATTTACAAGTGAAGAAATTAGGGAGTTCCCAGCATGAAGTATGTTAAGAAATGAACTGAAATATTTGGATATTGTATGAATAAGCACATCTTAATGTCAGATTTACATAATCTGTCTGAAGATAAAGATAAGTAAAAGTCATCTTTCATCTGATCTTTTTATTGACCTTCAAGCAGTGATGTAGAAACACTAAAAATTTCATAGCACTATTTAAATAAAGGTGAGCTGAATGCATAAAATCTTATGATAATCAGTTTCTGGAAAGAAAAAAAATTCACTCAATCCACTCAACCATGGGCTGTCCAGCAAAGTTTTCCTAAAATTTTAAGTACCTCAGAACAATATTTAGATTTTTTGAATGAGTTCAAATTCAGCTAAATGTTGTTAGTCAGACCTTACTCACTGCTTGATTCTTAGGATCTTTACAAATTTACTTACATATTATTTTTGAAGAAAATCAGTGAGTAAGTTCAATTTGGACTATTTACAAGTGACATCACTGAGGTTCACAGTCTGTGAGTCAACAATAGGAAGGGAGTATTTAGCTACCGTACATACAGATAAAAAGCTTGAGCATGACAAACCTCACAAAAAAAAAAAGCTAACCAGATTGCAAAACTTCTGTGAATATCAGCATTCTGCACCAATCTTAAAAATGCAGATATTAGTCTGTAGGATGTATGGCCACACATACGTCTTCATTAATCTTATCTGTTCAAGAGAGAAGTAAATCTCTCTAACAGATTCTACAACAAGGACAGGTTGAAGTTATGGGAGACAAATGTGCCTGCTGAAACAAAATATAGTTTTCCTAGCGCAAAACTCATATTTATATGTCTGTAAAATCTGCCCGACAGGAAAATCCACCCAGAATTATATTGCTACTCTCTTCTTGGAAGAAAAAAAAGTCATAAACATTCACGGATATAAGGATCAGCTCTCAGATATGATCAGCATTATTCTAAGAGCTAGGAATTATTTTACTATAATCAAATACTAGTAGATAAATGACATCATCAGTGGGATATTAATTTAGGTGGGGAGAACAATGAGAGACTGAAGATTAACTCACATAAGCTAATTGATACATCAAAAACATATTTTTTGTCAAACTTTTCTTGCCATGTGAAATCCTTCGTCTTACAAAGAAAAAAATGCAAAAAGCATATTATTTTTTTGTGCTTATAGGACTACGGTTAGCAAAGCAAGAATAGAAATCTTATCCTTCTTAGTCTTATCACACTTCAGCTAGTAAAACATCTGCTAAGCCTGAAGCATTAAATATGTCCATTGATAATACTTTGTTGAGCTCCTTAAGCTAACAATCTTATTGTTCGTAAATTGTCTATAGCAGTGCAATCCATTAACTCATCACCAGTGAGTACTAAAGTCTGCAAAAGCTACTATATTTCTTCCTGATCATATGCTCCTAGTGAAGATACATGGACTATTTGAAATATTGAAAGGATGTTCTAGTTTCCATTAGCACCTAATTCACTGCAGGTTATCCACACATCATGGTGATAACACATATATGTTGTCTTTGGCTGCTTTTGTATTTTTCATGTGTCAAACGGATCTCTGATCAACCAAGGTGGAATCAGCACAGAATGACAAAAAAATAAATAATATAGTAACTTCCATATGTCATTAAAGCTACATGCAGCTATATACACATCAATATAACCGCGTTTGTTCCTTAGCTAAACAATAATCTCTTGCTTAGCTAAATTGCCAGGCATTTGGGGTTGAAGACAACAATTACAGTACCCTTCTCTACTCTCTGAAATATAGAAACAACTAGGTGAAAACAGCAAGAGTAACTCATTTGATGACAGTTATAAACTACTTTTCTAGGTTTTTTAATGTAAGCCTTCCCAGGGCTAAAAGGTCTGTACACTGTAAGTACAACAGCTAGCTGGCCTTAAATGTACATATACATATATATGCATTTAGCAGTCAGCTGATAGAACAGACATGGTGATAGAAAATAAAATTAAGTAATTATTAGTGTCTCTGAAATAGCACATAATGAGAGAAGAAAAATACATTAATTCAATTGCTTTTAATGAACTTACAATAAAAGTTGAAAATGCAAAATGTAGCATGTGAGTGCATATAAGAGACATAAAATACAAGAGACCTAAAACTACAGTTTACCCAAAATTGTAGAAGTTCATTTTCAGATTTTTTTTCTCCTTGACTAATTTTGTCAAGCAAATTGAAATAAAGACAGTTATAAGTGTGATAAAAAATCTCAGCATTTTTCCACTCTGTGATTTCAAGGAGCTACCAAAAAATGTTTTCCCAGGAGACTTCAGAAACTTCCGATAAAATTTAGGATTAAAAATGTTACCAAGCATTGAAGCCGTGGCTGTTATAAATATAAAAGCTGATTATTTTTCAAGAGAAGAGAATGAAATTTAATGCTATAGAGTCCAAACTCAGATAAGAATGAAAACACATTGTACTTGTACACCATTTTTCTCCGAAGATTGCTAAGCTTGCAGATGCAATACAAATGCTGTTTGCACTCTCACATTCAGGACAGTGGTATCATGTCAAAGGCGGAGTTTAAGAAGTGAGGGACGACGCAACACAACTTCACCAGACTTAAACAACTAGTCAGATGCAAAAGAGCTATTTGTTTATATCTAATTAATTCACATAAACGCTTCAATGTCGTCAATTGGGGAAAAAAAAAAAAAAAAAAAGAGGAATTTCTGAAGAGTTTATTTACCTATAAACATAAATAAAAAAGATGAATGAATCAAAAATCACCCATATCTGATTCTTAATTTATTTTTGAGAGGTTTAGAAAACCCTTCAAATTTTATGAATTGAATATAAAACTTCTGTTTGATAATAGGAAAAAAAATCTTCACAACTGCAGTTATAAATTTCAAGTAAAAATGAGTCTACACAAATTACCAATTTCTAGTTTGCCACACACGTTACAGGTAAAAATCAACTCTGCAGAGCCAGAATCAGAACTGTACCTTTAGTTGGAGGGAACTTCAGTTAAATAACAGCAAGTCAATTTCTGTGGCATTTTTTTCCCACAGAGAAAAAGGAAAAAAAAAACAAAACAAAAAAAGAGTGAAAAATAGCCAGTACAAAAAAATGGAATTTGAAATTTGTTGGCCTATAGCCACAAAACTACAGTGTGAGACTCAGATGAAAAATAGAAACTGAAGCATCCAAACTGTGGTGACACTTTTAATTTGATCTGGTGCTCCATATAGGCTGCTTTTGAAGGGGTTGTGTAATTTTCCATTTAAAAGGATAGAGAATGAATAAAATGAGAAGTGTACAGTCTTTAATACGTTTTCCCTTCTCAGCTTTCAAGATGTTCCAGCCTTTACAGACATGTGAAAGTACTCTGCTTAAAACTGTAGTAATAAAGAACACCAAGTAAGCAGTTACAAAAAAGAAATTAAAAAGCAACTAAAAATGCACAAGGGGTATAGAAAAATAAAGCTGAAAGGATCATTGTGGACAAGACTTGTGGTTATAAAGTAATCTGTGAAGATTAAAGCGCATCCTAAAGAGCGTGAACAAATTATCATTATCTACTCTAGATATTTGCTTCCCAGTGAGCAGCTCTATTCCTTCCAGCATTACTCAAATCTTCTCCAGCAGTGTCTCTTCATGCTTTCATTGGCTTTTGTGTTAACTGCAGTACATTATGCGTGACTTATACGGGAAAAATCCACAACTAAAATGCTCATGGCTACCACTACAACAGGATGTAATACAGACAGGTTCATGCGCTTGTTTGTCGTACGTCACAGTTTGACTTACTACATTCCAGTTGAACAACCACATGCAATCCTTTGGCTACCAAAAATTGAAAACACCCTTTTTTCATTGACCATCCTACTAGCTCTTAAGGAAAGTTTAGTACAGAAGTCTCTTAAGGTGAACTTCTTACAGAAGCTGACAGAGGGCACTTTCTATTTAGATTGTAAAATGCTACTACTTCAGCACTGACCTTGTAAATTCATTTCACTAACAGCGTATGCTTAGGAAGGAAACATGCTTGACTAGTTTTACTCATTTGATTTCTATCATGTTTGTTCTAAACTTGCATAACCTGTGTGCCGTGCCATACCATACTTCAAATTTTTACTCTCATTTTCACCCTGAGATCATCATTTTCAGCAAAACCAGGCTCCTCCACTTTCCTTCAAAACCACATCTGCTGAATACTGCATTGAAAAGTAGTGAGTATGACTTCTCAGCCCCTCTGCAGCTGATGCTTTGGCTGCTACGAGACACCAGGTAAATCTGTTTTGGTGTTGCAAGCCAATACAGGCTTTAGGAGAAAAACAATTTTGATAATACACTGATGTTGTTGCTAAGCAATCCCATACAGTTTTGTAGCTGAGAATTTGCTCTATCAAATAGTGCTATTGCACTCTTTATATCTGTTGTAGCTTCTACGGAAATAAATAGGAGGCATTACTTTTGCAGAGATCTATATGTGAAAGTGTGTGCATAACTATAATTATTGTTATTTTTCCTTCCTTTTCCATCTTAATAAATAGTTTGCATCTCAATCAATTAGGTTGGTTTGTTTTTCCCCTCTCTGGTTCTCTCCCTCATCTGACTGGGAGGTTACGCGGTGCCTAGCTGCTTGCTGGGTTATGCAACAAAACGGAACCTAAATGCTTTGGTTCCTAAACAAGGAGAGAAAAATATAGGCCAAAATGAGAGAAAATTTGCAGGCTTCTTTTCAGAGAAAACGTATAGAATTTTTATAGTTGTTTCTGTTTTTTAGCTTTTTGGCTGGTTTTGATTTTATCTTTTTATTTATTAACTGTGTCAGTAAAATTCAAGAGGACTCTGACTTGTGATATTAACTCAGAGCATAACTCAGCACATGCAGAATTTAAATGGCTTCTATCCAAAATGAAACGAAAACATTACTTCTTAGCAAAACAGTAACAACGCAATCCAAAAAAATTCATGCTAATCTATTCTCAAAATGATATGTCAGTTTAAACTAGTATCTGGTCCTGGTATCGTTATGAGGAGACAAGAAGCTAATGTCTCCATCGCAGTATGGAACAGTGATAAGCTTTATTGGCAAACTTTTCATTTTATTTACTACGAGATTGTCAGTTTGCTCTTTTCTGGAGCTAGTAAGACAGTTTGCGTATGATTCAAAGACAGACAAACTTTGCCCAATAATTCTCTGTATTTAGTTCTGATGAGTTTTTCTCTGAAGAATGCAAAGTGTCCTACACTGCCAAGCTTTTCTTTCACCCCTACAGGACAATCCAAAAAAGTCATCAATGCAGAATCAAAATTGGTAATGTCAAAGCAGCCTTTGGAATTGCATTATACATTTGCAGACAATGCAGGGAAGGAAAGTTAATAAATGCTCCATAATTCACAATTATATTAACCGAATTAAATTGCTTACATTATTCTGCAGAAGGCTACTCTAGCTTACGTGATGATCCTTCAAACGACAGTACGACTTTCCAAAACACTAACAAGAAAAAAGAGCTTCAAGGTAAGTACTGTGTAAAGCAACCAATTGCATTATATACAATTTCACTCTCTTTGCATGACTGGGTCTATAAATTTTGGCTAAAGCACCTATATTTCTTGTGTTAGTTCTTTGTTGCCAAATGGACCACCTACTACTCTATTACTAGGATTTAATACAGCTAATAAGTAAGATCACAGGCTCCTTGGAAGACAACTTGTCTTATTATTTCTGTTACACTTAAGCACAACTCCAAGAAGAAAACACAATATCAACTATCCATCACAGACCATTTTGATGAGCCAGCCAGTAAGAACATTGGTCCATTGCAGTGTTTTATTTTCAACACCCCAACTACTTGAAAGACTCAGGAAGTAATAAAAAATTCAACTCTAGCTGCTTGATGGTGGATAATGTGAGGTTCAGCTATAAATCATGCTATGAAAATTTCAATATGGTAACTTCCAGTCTGAAACTAAGGTGTGAAACAGAGCAACGATGAACAGTTGAGCAGAATTGCTAGCTGCAACTCTAAGTACAACTAGTGTCTATGGATAACCAGGATTATTACCAGAATTACACATTGCCACTAAGCAGTTTAATTTGCCTAGATTCTGCTTGACAGCTGTTTCAGTGCATCTAAGAAATAGTGTGGGAATTACAATATTTTCAAATCTAGACAGTGAGAAGGGTTTTGTGATATGAAAATCTCACACATGGCCATAATTTTAGTATATGCTGTACATAATTTCTTCTTTTTGAATCTCGAAAGTTATTACAAATTAAGATAAGCTCTGAATTGTCATCATCCATCATTCTTTCCAGTAGCTTTTGAAAGCAGGGAAACATCCATTCAGAAACTGAAAGTCAGCATTACTTTATAAGCTTGATAGCCATGTATGTAATATGTTTGAAATAGTGCATCACCATAAGGAATCCACCAACACAGAAGTACGTACACAGATATACACTGTATGGGATATGTGCAAAGCGCATCCTGTCATTCCTCTCTACAGATTTCATCAACTTGGAGAATCTCTGGTAACATTAGGACAATGTAACAAAGCAACAGTTAACACAAGTATGATACTACTGGCACATTAAGAACCCGTGCAGGCAACATACATGCAGTAGAGCAATACTACCCTGTTTCTATTCTTGAGGAGAAAATAAACTGAATTCTGCCAAATCCCTGAAGGGTCAGCGCATTAAAGGAAAGAAGTTCTCACAGCACCACAACTATTAAGAAGTGACTGAAAATAACCTTACCTCTGCAGCTTCTGCTGTAAGCAATAGAAAGCAAAGAAAAAGCCCTGACCTGACCATCATCACCATCAACATTCAGCACTGTTCTTCTACTCCAACAGCACGTCATTACAGTCTTGCCCTCCTCTAAAACCTCCAATACTGTTAGTGGTTCTTCGCTCTACAGAAAAAATTACAATGATTAACAGTCAAATGGGCATAACACATATACCCAGAGAACAGACTTAAGTTGTCAAATAGGATGTTATTTTTATGCGTGATAATACAGCTTGGGTATTTACATGACAACTGAACAAACAGAATGCAATGTGTGTCCGTACTTAAAGCAACAGGACCAAAAGAACACTTTAAAAAAAATCTTAAAAATAAAAGTATCATAAGAACTTGTGTTATTGTCTGTGAGTACTATTTACAAGAGTATGTAAGAAGTCACTTGTGCACCTGAACTACAAAGAACTGCTCAGAGCTTCTGCAATGTGGAGTCTGAACAAAAAGTCAGTTTAATCCCTGCGTGTAAAATAGGCCAGCGTTATTTCAAGTGACAAATTTAAGGCCTTGATTCTGTAAAATAATTATGTATACGCCTAACAACACACAAGCACATCCCTTTGTTTGAACTTATTGTAAGGATAAGAGAAGTTTTCAATAGCTCAGGGGATTAAACTCCATTTTCAAGTTTGTCTTACACACCTGTATGACTTCACAGCTTTAAAAATGGAACTTAGCCTTGGTTGTCAATTCAGTGCTTAATTATTCATATTAACAGAATATACATTGAACAGTACTTTCTATTCATTTTTCTTATCTACCAGTGTAAAACAGTGAATTCTTAATACAGTCTACTCGGAAAGGACTGCCTACTGCAGTAAATAATACCTAAAATCAGTGACAGTTTTATGCTACTTAAAAATGAGCTCCAACGTTTTGTCATGTCTGTTCATCACCTTCAGGCTTTGCACATTCGGTGAGAAAAAACCTGGGAGCTGTCAATTCTGATGGACAAGGCTGTATGGCTGTATACTCAGGCTCATGATTAATATGAAAATTCAATTAAAGATTCAGTTCAAATCCCAGAATTTAATATTTAGTAAGTAGGTGAGTTAAATTAGGTAGGGAAGAAATAGAAATGTATATATCTATGCAAAATCTCAGGCTTCTGAAAACACTGTATTTTCAAACATCTTGGATGTCATAGGAACTCCTGCATCCAGTAAAGAAAAGAAGCTTAATACTAGAATGCAATTTTAGTTCACTTTTATAGTGGAGTGTAGGTTTACAAATAAAAAGCAAACATTTATGAACATCCATAAAGGGTCTGGCCAAAGGTTGACCTAATCATTCTGCTGACAGTGATGTCTAGAGAAAGACGTGAGATACCAGAAAACTAGTATTTCTTTTTCAGCACACACTTCAGTTTCTGGAAATAAAAGAAATAGAGATCATGAAAGCCAAGAGCATGAAAGACATTCACATTTGAAAAGTTAAAAATCAAAATAAAAATCACCTGATACACAATGGGAAAAGTGCAAGTTTCAGAAGCATTTGAGGTTTTTTCTTTTTTTCTTCTTTTTAATCTCAATTACATGCTGTGATTCTCCTTTATATTTTGAAATATATCAAATTTCAGCTGCTCACTAATTTTAAGAAATATGCTAGTACTGGCCAAATCTTCACTTGGCTTATGATATGTACAATTGATTGCTTTTGCATAAATAATGCAATAAAAACTGGCTAACACTGTGAGTTCACTGCATGTGCAAACCCTATCAAACTCCTGCATATTCAGCTGACAAAATATGTACTTTTCTCTTTTGCTGAGCACAGCACTTGGCCTCAGCCTCCCGAAAAGTGGCTGAAGTGAAAATGATGATAATGGACTTGCTCATTTAGCAAGTGGGGCTCTGCTTCACAATGCCTATGGAGCTCTCTGGCAGGCATCAGGCAGAAGGAATGTTCTGCATCACCACTGTCTCAGCTGCCATTAGTGACAGTCAGAAAAATTCCCCTCACACACTTTGTTGTTGTTGCTTTGCATTATTTGTTTTCTCATTGTTATTTATGTTAGTGATTTTGTGACATTGGTGTATGAGTAAACAACTGTGGTTGTTTCTGCTTCACTAAAGACTCCTCCCCATGTGCTTGATCATTCACAATGATAATTGTGTGAAAACTGGACTTCCAGAAATTATAAAAATGGAATTACCAGATTTCCATAGAATTAAAATAGTTAGAAATTCGATAGCCAGAAACATGATAAACCTGAAATATTTGACTGAGTAATTTAGTGCCACTAATTCCAAAAGAAACAACTTTTAACATGCTTATACCATGACTAGATGTTACAATTTTGTTACACAGATAATTACCAGTGATAACCTCATTCTCACATCGCATTTTCATGTAAAAATAGCAACATGCAGTTTAAAACAAATAATCAAAAACAGTAACGCTACAATAATTAGTCAAATTTTCCTTTCACCGGGAATTCTTTTCAACTTCTAGTTGTCATGATGCTGCATTACAGAGGTCAAAGCATCTTAAATGTGGCAGTAAACCATACCTTCAAAATGACAATGTACAAGCTAAAATGTACCAAGCATTTGCCATGTCAGCATGTCCCCAGTAAAAATCCATTCCACTTCATGAACTGGACAGGCTGTGCGCTTCATTAAATCACAGACAGCACACTCATTAAAGATTAATGGCAATTTCCAAATGTATTTTGTTTTTCTTTAGTTCTAGCATATGGTCATAATACTGCATCTAACAGTAAGCACGGACACTGATTTTTAATGAAAAATAATGTTCAGACTAGCCCATGTAATTTGCTTTTATGTTTCTGACCTTGTTCTGAAATGAATCCCCAAAGTTCCAAAACAGTGTCATTCCAGGTTTCTCAGTTCTCTTGCCAAGAAAGCCAGATGTCATGTTTGTAACTTACAATGTCTCTATTTAAATCATAATCTTCATATAATAGTGGCATTAGCCTTCCCCCTCCTAAATGCACACCAACTCCAAAGAAAGGAGGAAAAAAAAAAAAAAGGGTCCAAGTCACTACCTGTAACCTTGTGCTTGCAATACAACATAGATCATCCTCACAGAGGCACACTGTGCCTCATTCTTGCTTATAGAAATATTATCATTTAGGAGATATATCACATCAGCCTATTTTACCATCTGTGTAGGAGCACTGCAAGCCCAGAAATGATCACAGTGAAGAGTGATCAAAGGTCTGGCAACTACAATGACATTTTTCATTTCTGAATGGGGAAAAAAAGTCCCACGGCATTTGTTACTAAGGCATTCCAAAGAACATCTTCACACACTGGGGATCTTTTCCAAGTATACCAGCCTTCAAGCATGAACTCTGAGCTTACACTTTCACTTGTGTTTTCATCACCTTTGCTAATTACATAGACACGCAGTGTCAATTCTTGCTCCAATCATTTTCTTTTCTGGCATCCACTTGCTTATGAATGCTAACATGTGTACAGTGACAGTAACAGTGACACAGCTGCAAGACATCAAGTTCACTGTTTACAGTGAGCGTGTACACAACATTCTCATTCAGGGTGAGCTGAAACAGACACTTCTTTTTAAGTCACCTCAAGGGTGTATCCAAGTGCTAGGCTTATAGTCCTATTTCTCTTACGATAGAAACAAATTCATTTGTTGAACCACTGGATTAAGCAATCTGCTCAAGTTACCCTCTTATCAGCGTTTTTGTACTATTTCTCTTTATGTTGAAAAATCAGCAGGATTTTAAAGATGTAATCTCTCCTTGTGCTGATGCTGTCTTCTAGAAGAAAAAATAAGGGCATACTTCTTATTCCACATTAGCTTAGTTGAACATTACTTTTATGAAATACACAGTGAGTCCATAAATAAATGTCCTCCAGAGCTTTAATTGTAACTGCAGATTTAACTCAAGTTTTCCGGTTCAAGTTTCTCCTCAGTGAATAATAGTGTTTTCTTTTTATGTTTCTCCTGGCATTGCTCAGTAGACTGAGCTTCTAGATTTTTCATTTCCTGACCTCCTGCCATTCATCTCTTTCTACCTCTTGTACTCCCACCTTCTCAAAAAACAAAACAACAACAAAAAACAACCCATAATATTGAATACAGGACACTTATTCTTCTGACACAAGAACTAGGACCCAATCCTTTGGACAGTCCTACAATAAAGAGGGCAACTTGGTCACTCATTTTCTGTGCTCTGAAGCTAACCAGAGTCCATTGTCCACACCTCTACAAAAGTGAATATGAAGTTACCCAATCTGTTTTCATATTTATCTCTACTACACTATTAGCAGACATGTCTATTTTAGATCTTTTCTCCCATATCCCTAATTCAAGCTTAACAAAATAGCTATGAACCTTGTAACCAAAACGAGAAACTGTTTATTCTATTAGTCATTTGTGTTATTCCCCAAGACTCTGAAAGATACAGAACAAGATTTCAGTCAGACCAATGCCTTATACTTTTTCTAGATAGTAAAAGCAAAAGTCAACTACTGTTCCTTCTAAAAGTCAACTGTTGCCATACCAACACTCATCCAAAAGGCACCGATGGCATAAAAAGAAATGCAGTTCTTCTAACCCTGCGCTTCAGCCCTAACCCTAGCTTTTGTAAGAGCTCAAAGGATCTGAATTTGATCTAAAAGCAATAACCCTTTTAGTTCTAATAGTTGAAAGAAAACTAATAATGAAAATTCTTAAGTAATTCCTCTCATATCAATCCCAGTAGGTTTTCAAGTCTCTTAATAAACAGACCTGTCTAGCACACGAATTCCCAACTGCAGAAAGTAATGCTAGGTTTAATCGTGAAGATACATAGATTCACCAATATAAGCATAAGAAAGCACACAAAAATTAAGATTAAAAAGAATAATGAAAAAAAATTGTCCTTTAGAGGAAGATACATTTCTGGTCTGTTGATTTCTCAAATACATAGGCGATAGGTACAATGTGCAAAAAGCTGAGAGATAACGCCTTTACACTTTTCCAAAGAGATTTCTAAGAGTCCTTTCATAACAACATCACTAAGGAAACTGTAAAAAGAACATATGAAACAAGATACAGCATATGACCTGCTCCAAATTTTCACATAATTTTCATCAGTAAAATTACTTTTCTTTAGTTTCTAATTTTTTTCTTAAAAAATTGTATATAAATTTTAATCCATATTCTTAGCATCTGAAACTAGAAATGAAGTTTATATTAAGTCAAATAAATTAACACTAATTTCATTAAAGAAAAATATTCAATTAAATTTCAATACTTTGTTTTACATAATTTGATTTCAAGCTTACGCATGACAATTGTGCAAAATGGGAAACGTTTTTTTTTTTTTTAATGTAATATTTGAATAGAAAATTCTTCAGCAAGGGGTTAGTCTCCAAACTCAGTCTGTTTGGACTCTCCTCAGTTCACATAAAGGAAATGGCTCTCACATTTTGCTCAGTTTCAGTTTCGGTAGAGGAATATTTGTCTTTTCTACCTACTTGTGTCTTACAAAGCTGACACTTTTTGTGCGTGAATGTCTTTTTAGTAGTGTCACCAGTAATTTGCAAAGTACTTCAGACTGGGAAGCTAGAAGGCACTATGCATCTTTAATATGTAAGTATTGCATTCTGTAGATTTTATTCCTGACAAGGGCTCTCCTAGGGTTTTAATATCTTATTTTTCTGCTTTCTCTCAATTTGTACTCATTTTCCTAGTCCTTCACCTGTCTAGAGGGTTTTCTAAGTGGTTGTAGCAACTGTGTATTGTGACATTACTTCATCATTTTCCCACAGCTAATGCACAGCTTTGTTCGCTTTGTTGCTCTTAGAATTCTCTTAGCTTTATATAAAGACACACTTGTTTTAGACTTCAGAGTAGTCTACCTGCTGAGTTAACAGTTATTATTGTATGTAAGGGGAAAACGTATTTTGAAAGAAATGAAAAACATGCATTAGTGGAAAAGCTTTTATATCAGCAATTAAATTACTTATCTGAATTACAGTGATGGATTTGCAACTAAACTAAAACCTCTTTCAAAAAAAAAGACACTTATGAGAGCATCAGTCTGGCAAAATTGCTTGACTAGTAAATATACATAATTCTTCTAGGAATGATCAAGACCATAGCAATCTGATGGATCGCATAATTTTTTACTTAAGCACAGCAGAAAAGTTCCATACTTCACATTTTCACCTTCATTTAACAATATATATATATTTTTGTAAATGTAAATCACTATCTCCTTGTTAACTTTGGGGTAATAGCTTCGAGAAGCCAACCAAGAAGCCAATTTAAGGTTTAAGAAGAGTAATCAACAATATAAAACTCAAGAGGACAATTGCTGAAACATACTCACTCTCAGAGGAAAAAAAGGTGTGAGAGGAGCGTCTCTGAGTAGTTTGCAAAGAAGCAAAAATGCAGCTGAGCATCAGCAAGATTACTGATACACTCAAGATACCCAACATTAGCTGCATGCTGCTGTTGGTATTGACATTCCCAAATCCCACAAAAAAATTCAGGAATAATTACACTAACTGTGCAACTATTTCAGTGCTTCAGGCTAAGCAAGCATTTAAGAGCTGTTGTCATACTACAGTCATAATTTACGAACTACTCTCTTCCCTCTTAGGATTAAGGATGTGCTCTAATTGCACAATATACAAGTATTAGCAGTAAAAATTATTTTTGCATATTGCATAAATAGCATACGTATAATTTCACCGCAATCAATGGAAATCACAGATTTCCATAGCACATGCTAAATGCTGAGGTTGATTACCATTATATTTAATGTATACTAATCAGTGTGAAGCAAGCGAGGCTTTACTATCATATGGAGATTTACAGCAAGTGCTTACAAGGCCAGAAGTGGCTGTTTAACACAACACTCTCAACAGGTTGTTAGAAAAATATAATGCATATTTAAAAAAATATTGGGATGTTGTTATCTGAAGAAATTTCAGTAGAAATTTCTGTCTTTCCTTTTGGAGACTTTTTCCTATGTGACAGCAAAAGCATTCAGTATTCTTTTATAAATCATCTATTTCTAAACTTCTCTATCATATTCCTCAGAATGCAACAGAAATAAATCAGATTCCCATACTTTTTTTTTTCCAATCTGTGTATGTCAGCATATTATAGTAGACATACCATCTCAGTATAGATCACTTTATTTTACATCCTGAGACTCTTAAGCCTACAAGCCTACACATACATACTATTTTATGGACATCGGAGAAAAAAAATGAAATTGAGTGAAATAAAAACAGCTTTGTCATGACAACTTGTGCTGATAACTCCTGATCTTTACAGGTGGTGTAGCTGAAAAGTAAGAAAATTTTTATTTGTATGGCAACAACTAAGCTCTGATTTACGAAATACCACCAAACAGACATGCCTGAAATGACCCTTCGATGCCTTAATCTTTACTACAAAATACATGAACACCCTTCCTTGTTTTATAATGTTTTTTTCTAAGTTTTCTTGTTTGTTTGTTTATTTTCTGTCTGTTTTGAGAGAAAAAGGTTTACTAACTACGTAAGTAAGACAATAAAACAAGTGGCCTATACAACTTTCAGTATAGTAGTTACAGTTCAGTTAACTACCATTTTGAAAGAGGTGGGAAAAAAAAGTTTTTTCAGTTTGTATTATATGGAGTGGTAGACATAAGACTGCACTACGTGAAAAACTGAATTGCATCTCCTACTTCATACATCCAGATTTTCCTTATAAATGATATTATTTTATTTATCACAGTATTATAGAGGAATCAGGTTCTGCTCTTTTAAACAAGCTTCAAATCTGCTCCCAAACAAAATTAAGTGAATAACTACATAAATTCCTGGGTCATAGCTATTAAACATTAATACTGAAACTTCTACAGTTGAAAAAGCCAGAGGGTACTACTAGGATAGAAGCAAAGGCCAGAGACGGAAGGCCAATCAAAAATAACCTGGTTACTAAATAGATTTTGAGCCAATTAAGTTTACATAGCACACCAGCTTATGTACTCCATTTCAAGCATATGAGGCAACAAGAAAAACAAATCAGCAGGTAATCTGTGGAGGAAATGAAGCAAGGAAGTGACAGGGTCTACAGCTGGTACAATGTAAAACATATCTAACGCAAGGAATAACTTGCTTACCTAAGACATAAAGGGAAAGGATGTCAATTTTGAACTGAAGTTTGTATCAGAAACTCTAGAGAAAAATATGGCTTCTTCTCAACATAAGAACCTGACAATCTGCACTGGAGCTGTGAAGTACTGTGTACATTCGCATCTTTCTTTGGAATCCAAAACAGCCACTAAATTTCTTCGCTCACTGTCTAACTGAATATAAATTGAACCAAAGAAGTGTAAGGATTACACAATTATCCCCTTAAATTGAACTATCACAAAAATCTGAATTTAGATCCAGAGCTGTGGATTAATTCTGTCAAATTAGTACTTCCTGAAATCCTCATGTAATTTAATTGTAGCAATATATGATTTTTTTTTAATTAAAAACCATACAAAATGTTAGTAGAAAATATTATTTATGTGAGAAATTGCTTTACATGGACCATTCAGAAAAAAGAAAATCCTGTGAATATGCCACCTGAAAATTTCAAGTACTTGAATAACAATAGTACTAGAAAAGCAATTAAGCAAGTTTGGAGGGGATTTTTTTATTTAAACAAGATTCCAAAACAAACGTTAGGTTCATGCCATTTTGATTTAGAGACAAAGGATGGAGTCAAAGACAAGGACATCTGCCACAGAATGCAAGACCTCAGATCAATCCGCACACTTCTCCTTCAAGAGAGAACATAGGAGGCGTACACAAAAAAGGCAAGTAAGGTATAATGAAAAAGAAAAAACTGAGAAACACTTTCTGGAAACAGAGCTGCTTCATTTACCACTTAATGCTTAAACCTGTCCATTTCAAATGCCAAAACACTACCGTTCATCACAGATGACAAATCAACTTTCTAAGGAGCCACCCAAGACATAATAGGCTGCAGGTTTTCACAAAAAACCAAGAGGAAGGTACTACATCAGGTAGCTCAGGCTGCATGGCCACAGTGAGAAGAGATGCGGCTTGCCCCATGCTACTCAGAACCAGCTCCAGGCCCCGCTATCTGGCCTGATTGGGACTTCTTGTGGCCACTACTGGTCTAGGTCAGAACCACAGCTAGGGAGGCCATTGTAACAGGAACAAGAGAAGTACAGTCAGCAGCAAAATACTCTGCATGTATCTTAATGTGTTATCCTGAAATTACACATCACAGCAAAGTGAACTATGAAGAGAAAAGCTGCCTACATTTTTAATGCCCTCCCCTATCCAGGTTACCTGAAAGCTAAAATGACTCAATGTCAGAAGGCATCACATCACCGCATGGTGAGCACTGACAGACTGGGTAACATTAATTTCTGGTTCATGTTAATAGTTGTGCAGGTAAGGAAATGTCAGATTAAGTTTGTAGGTCCATATATTAACAGTGCTAGAGCACAGGGCTCTGAGAGTGTCTGTGTAAAACTTCCAAATTGTATGTTGCTCAGAAAGGTATTGATTTCCTTATAGTAATTCAGCATCTACCATTACAGAGCACAAGTGAAAGTGCATAAAACAGGCCCAATAAATAGCTGAAGTCTAGGTCCATTATTTAGAGGTTTATATACATATTTTATACATGTATATTTTGTATATTTTATATATATATATATATATATATATATACATATATATATATATTCATTCAGGAATACAGAACAGCTGTACTCTTTTCCAGGGCAACATAACATACACACTTACCATAACATACACAGCTTACCATGAAGTGATAACATTGAAACATGGCTATAATTCTGTGGGATATCTCTCACTAAGGTGAGAATTTTGTATACAACTATTCGTGTTTATCAGCGTTATAATGAATACTTAAAACCATCAGAAGTTCCATTTTGACACAGAAACAATACAGCAATATCAACTACAAATGCAAATTTGCTACTTCATCAGAGTAATATTACTATGTTCTATTGCCATCAAAAGCATTTTCAAATAATATGCCTTTCCATTCTTTTTTTACTGATGCTACAAATTAAAAACGAAGTAACATTATTGAAAACCCATACAGTAGATTGAACCCAGTTATCTATCACTCAGCCAGTTAAGTTTGAAATTTAACACTCATGCAGAAAAGACAGCATTGGTGTTCAGGTGAACTGAATGTGCCTGAAGTCAGATTTCTCTGTTTTCTGCAGCTTGACTTGAGCTTGATTCCAATCAAGTTTTATCACCTCTTTTTTGAAGAAGATTGGGAAGAAAATGGCAGGACAAGGAAGTAGTTTTGCCAGGACAGACTATAAGAGGGCCCTAGGCACTTTCTGTTTTAAGGACGGGTATCATTCTCATCATCTGAGAAGTTCAGAATAAAATTCTTACTCTCAAGGGAGCAAGACAGAGAAACTGAGATCTTAGCTCAGATTTTGACCAATGGAAATTATGCCTATTGAGAAGAAACACAGGACTGCCTTCTCACAGATGGAAAAACAGTAGCTTCACTGTTTTACTCAACAGAAACCATAATCAATACTGCTTGGTCTATTTAAATGGTTTGATGAATTTTAAGACAAATCTAAAATAAATGCAGTAATTAAATACTTACATTCAAAATAGTGTTCTTCATTGCTGTAACCAATTAGGTATTTGTCTTTCAGTTTCCTTATCTTGATTTTATTTCAATCTCTAAGAATACTAAAAAAGGCAGCAACCAATGCACGAGCATTAAAGAGCTATAAGCAAGATTTTGAAGTATACAGAAAAAGTACTACACCCAAAATTACTTCCTCAAATAGGAGTTCCAGAAAGTAGCATCTGGAATGACTGAGCCATAAATGAAATCAGAATCTATCCAGATATTTTGAAGATGAATTCATAGGTATAAACTGTGCTGGTAGTTCAATACAACACTAAGTTTCTTTTTCTTCAGTTATGTATTCTTACATTAGTTTAAAAATTAAAATGTAAAATGTATTTCAAAATATTTTCCAATATGAAATTCAACTTTTAGTACTAGTACTGAATATTGACACTAAATTCTCACTATTATGCTGCTTGCTTGACAGCAAATTCAGTGTAAACTGCTTGTGTGAATAATCACATACATTTTCCTGGTGAGTTACTATATTTAAAAGTAAAACTCAATTTTTGTTTTGAAAAATTATCATCCAAATTATAGTAAGAATGTGAGTCACAAGCAGAAAAATAGCCAAAATGAAATAGATTATAATGGTTATTAAAATAACAAAATTCATATTCTGCACAATGCAAATTAAACATTTTGATTTTTTTTTTTAAATCTTTGACGATTGATGATAGCACTAGATGACCTTAGAGGCTTTTTCCAAATTTAATAATTCTATGATTCTATGATTCTGCCCGAATTAAGGCCGAAAAAAATGTTCAGGGCAAAATTGCATGAGAGATGGCAAAGCAAAATAAATCCTTGCTCAGAACAAGCTGAAATAGCTTAATCTATGAACTGATGGCCCCGTGCAGGAGATACCAAGAGAACTGCATGACAAGAAGGCAAGATAGAGGGTAGAAATTGTAGCACATGATGGGAAAGAATGCCCAGAGGTTTTCTCTGATTCTAAAAAGCAACAAAACTTTCTTACAGAGTATATTTGCAAGAAAGGCGGTACTGAAGCTCTTTGGTACTACCAGATATTCAGAGAAGGAATATAATAAAAAAATAAATACTGCAAGAGGAAAGTCAGGATAATTACACTTTGAGAATGAAAGCTTCTTCATGGTTACTCAGATCCATTATTTGAGAAATCTGGGCTTGTGATCAAAAGCTCTTAGAGTCCAACAGTCAAACTACAGGCTCAGTAGGAGACCAGAGAGAAGATCACACGTGCCTTGTCAAGACTCTGTAATAACACCAAGCCAAAGCTCCCACTGAATCTGGCTCTATGTATGTATATGGGAACATAGCAGATAGAGCCTGCTCTAAACAAATGACAAATGGCTTATTGTTGTTAGTCATCCAAATCCCATTCAAGAAATCCTCAGAATTCTAAGAAATCTAGCACACAGTAGTCAATGATAACCTGCTGAGTCAGACATTTTCCTGTTTCCAGCTGTGTAGCACCACTGTAAATATCTGACACTTCTTGGCATGGTATTACTGTATTAAGCACTACAGGAGAGAGAAGAAATAAATAAATAAATAAATAAATAAATGTTCCCAGTCAAATCCTATTACTTGGAAAGATAAATTTACGTGCTGAGCATGTTTTTTATTTCTTATCTGCATTTTCTCATTTTGCAGCACTAAAAGTAGCTTCAGGGTGTGTTAAAATTTAATTCCATTGAGAAACTTCAATGCTTATATCAAGCTTAATAAACTTAATAAAAAAAAAATTAAACTGAAATATTGCAAATATCACTAGCACAGTTGCATCTAGTAAGACCAAGAACAGAAAACACATGCATTGTTCAATAAACAAACAGTTTTTGATGCTAAGTTACCAATGATTAAATGATTGCCATGAACATTTTAGTAATTAGTCTCACATTTAACACAAAACATATATAGGTTACTCCAAAATTAATGTCTCCAATTTAGTTCCATGCAAACTAAAACAAAGAGCAAACACTATTTGTTAGAGAAAATTCTAAGCTACATAACACTACTTTTCAACACTGTCAACTCAATTAGCTATGCATTTTGTCAAGCAACAAACAAGAGCCTGCATGCTGAGTGCATAACTATCTGCACAGTTGTCCAGAACATGGCTTGTCTTTCACATTGTTATCATCACCACTGAAATGCACCACCTACCTCCTCACTGTGCTCACATCCACTCTTTGGTTTCCAGCAACATTTAGTAATTGTTGATGAATGTCAATGGGTGCCAATCTTTTCCCCATGGAGGAATTCAGTGACACACCTTTGCTTCATATGTAATTCTATGTGAAACACCATTTTCTCAGTCTTTCCCTCTGCCACCATCTATCACTCGGCAACAAAAAGTAATGGAACAGTGGTGGGAAAGTTCAACCTCCACCGTCATACTACCCATATTCACCTCTGAAATCATGACCAACCTAACAAAATAGGAGGCATTACTTTTGGAGCAGCCCTTGTATGTGCATAGATAACAATCAAGCTGCACAGAGTACTGAGGATGTAGTTGATTCACCATATTACATTGTATTTGTTACTTTATTCTTTTCTAATTTTTTTTTATTTTAATTTTTAAATTTATTTTGAAATTTTCAAGAACCCACAAATATTCTAAAGGAAACTTTTCCAAATTCAAAATGGAGATTATTCTCAGAGATCTAATTGGCACCAGGGAATAACCTTTGAGATCGAGGTCATATCAGGGAATCTTTCCAATACACATAAACTTATTAGGACCCAAATCATGTTAAATTGGGAAAACCGGAAACAGGTTAGGTAGCAAAGTCTCTGGGAATAATTTCACTTTCCTTAGTGAACTTTTTGCCTAATTACTTGTCTGATTTACTAAAAAAAAATGGACTTGTTTTATGTTTGTGCTGAAATGACAAATAAATAATGACTCAATATACTCATATACTCTTTTAAAGGAAAGTGCCGCATATAATATGTACACCAATTATGTCAGTAGTTCTCAAAATACTTAACTGCAGAGTTGTTTTACTTTAAAAAAAAAAAAAAAAAAAAAAAGCTATTCATTGGCTTCTCTTTTTATTTCTCTCTTTTAAATATCTCACCTTTGTACTTCAAAAATGCTAAATAATCTTTAATTTGCCAATTCTGCAAGTTGGCCGTTTTTCAGCAAGTTTTACATGCTTGAATATCTTTCAACCTTCCAACTTTTTTTTTTTTTTTTTTTCCTTTGGCTTAAGACTTACCAAAGGAATTCACACATTCCTTTACAAAAGCAGGCAGAAAAATCCACTGCTGCACCATAGGCTTCTCCATGGCTGTGGTGCCCATGGTCTGTGGGGGCACCTCCACGGGCATCTCTGGGGCTGTAGGGAGATTCTTTCTCTGCTCCTGGAGCACCTCCTGCCCTCTGTCTGCACTGGTCTTGGCGGCTGCAGAGCTATTTCTCTCATTTCATCTTTCCTCTCTCACAGTGGCTCTTGTGCAGCAGTTCCTCCTTCTCTTAAATCTGCTCTCCCAGAGCACAACCAATGCTCCTCCATAGTCCAACTCTGCCCAGCAGCAGGCCCCTTTTGGAGCCAGCTCTCATCTAACAGGAGGCAGCATTGGGCTTTGCTCACAGGAACAACCCTTGCATCTACTCTGCAACCAAAACCTTGCCCCATAAATGTAGTATAATGGGACACAAATATTTTTTAAAAAATAGTTTTTTGAGACTTTATTATAGTTAAGTGTCTTTTGAAATTGTAGACATGAGCTTGGTCTGAAGGCCTGACTTAATAAATGTTTTCACAGCAGCTAAATAGCCTTTATTTGGAGCCTGTACTGAATGTCCCTCTGAAGCTAAAAATATATTACTGCTTTTTTTTTTTTTTTTTAATCTTCTCAGTTTTGAGAACATATTAGATCAATTTTCCTGTGATAGAGGATGCAACCATCAGATGAGAAAACAGGTCAACAAACATACTAAGTAGCCTGCAGGCAAAACATTTTGAATGAAAAAAAAAAAATGAAGTTTGATATTATACAGACAAGCACAATACGTGGTCCCTCATGAACCTTTACAAACATTTTTATAGAAAAGGAAAGCTCAATGGATATTAGAATTGCAGAAGAAAATATATGCTGAAACAGTCTCACTAACTTCTAATTAATTTCAATTTACTTCAACACATTGCTGTAAACATTGATGCAATACGCTGTAATTTAGGGCAACGTCACTGAGGGCCATGCTAATGCTCAGTGGAAAAAAGTTCTACCTGTAAATCAGAGCAAAGACATAAGGCACAGAAATGATGTACAGAACACAAAAAGCTACTGAAGTTCAGATAATAATAAAAAAAGGCGCGCTTAAGAAAGAATTAACGGTTTACAGATAAATTGCTCCAAAAGTAACGCCTTCCATGGAAACTTGGCAGATACAAAGAGCACAACACTTTTTGATTGAGCAAATTCTCAGCTACAAAACACTTTTTTTTTTTTTTTTTTTTTTTTCACCTCAACACTCCATCATTAGATATGCATTTTCATGACCAATGAAAAAGTGTCTGTGTGCCACACTCATAAATGACTGCACCAGTGGAAATGACCCACTGTTGTCACTGTTGAAACTCATCACTTATCACCTCACTGTGCTCACTTCCACCCTTTGGTTTCATAAATGTTTAGCAAAGATTGATCAATGTCAGTGGATGGTCTTTTTAATATCTGGGGGGAAGATGAGGGATAAAAAAACAAAATACACAAAAAAATACACACACACCAAAAAAAAAAAAAAAAAAAAAAAACACCGGAAGCAAAGCACCAAGATCTCAACTATTTCTGCAGCTCAGTTTACTACTTGTTCTATGCTACTGCACAGGCCAAAGTAAATTTAAATGCCAATGTCTGCTAAGATTTTAATCCTATTGTTCTGGGCTCTGGGTGACTAGCGCTCCTAATCTAGCCGCACTCAAGGGAAATGCACTCTTCCATTTGAAAACTTAGCACTTCATGATTAACTAAAGAATCAGGATCTATCAACATAGAGACTGGCAGAGAGAAGTGGCTGCTCCTCCAAGATGCAATTTAACATCTGCAGTGGCTCTTCTATTTCTTACTGGAATTGCTACTGCATCTCTAATATCTGTAAACATCCCTCTCCCATAAAATGACAAGGAATGAGAAAAGACAGATGTAGAAAAGGCATCAGCAAAGACAATATTAAAGCAAGTGAAATATTTCTCTCATCTTTTCTCTGGACATGACACTTCCTTTTGCCCTTCCCCTCCTTCTCCCTTGAAATCTTATTACTGTTTTTTTTTTTTTTTTTAATCTTTATATTGAAAGACATGAATTGATAATGGAATGAGGAGACATTTCCGTTTTCTCGGAAATCTCGTATTCTGACTTACTAAATAAAGTAAGACACCCTGGAGATGAGCTCCTAGGTACACTTGTAGCCGCCAAAAGAATAAGTTTGATTTTCATGTGCTGAACAATTAAACAATGAACTGTTGAATGTTCAGTTCTTTTCAACATTACCCTGTGTTTAATGAAATATTTAGCTTTTAAAATCTTGGTCTAACCATGTGTAATATTTATTTGCTACTATTCCTCACAGATATACACAGGTGAAAAGACACATCCAGACTTGTTCGCTGACCAAACACCAAGAGGTTTCCAGTTTCCCATTCACCCAAGGAGTCTGGATGGGAGAAGAAGGAAAAGTTGTGACAAGACCCTCAAATTCTTGTTTTCATTGAAATGAGGAGGTACAAGAGGGATGGCAGGGGTTTTTATTTTGAAATGGGAGAAGGAACATATCTAAGATCTGAAGACTAGACAGCCCTCTTGGGTTCAAAATTACAGGCACAGTCAGAGGGAAAGGATACACTTCAAAGCTAATTGAAATAATTAGAGGCACTTTGAAGACCATACTTAAACTGTATTTAGTAAGATTTAAAAAATGATTAATGAATTGGTCAACACTGCCTTCCCCACCTGTTTAGCATTTGTTTATAAAACAGAAAGTGACTATTTTCCACGGAAAACAAACTCTAAGAGAATAGTATTAAGTCATTTTAAAAAAATTGTTATTATTTTTAACATTACTGATTATGGCATTCTTTCAGTAGTAAATACTTCATTGTTGCAATTCTGTTACAGATTCTAGACAGAATTCTATAAATTAATACTGCATCACTACTGAATGCGTGTGTGGTAAATATCACTGCTAATATTTTCATCTATGAGATGAAATACAATGATGCAAAAAATATCTTTTTTCCATGCATAGATGAAGGACAAAAAATAAAAAGGCAAAGTAAATAAAACCATTGTTTTAAAAGTGCACTTAGATAGTCTGTGAATCTTTTATAAGTGTTCTCATACAAAGAATTTGAGCCGTCTGATGTAATGGATTAATTTACTTCAGCAACAGTGTAGTTCCAGACACAATCCATCTAAAACATAATTAAAATACATTTGGTAGATTTGAGGCTAAGCTTTTTGAGAACAACAGATTACATTAGAAGGATTTTAATGAGGGCAGTACTGATTAAATCCTTGCTTGCTCTTTTGGATAGGAACACGGGAATGCTCTGAATGAGGTTAACATACCAGTAACCAACTACAAGTATACAGAAGATAATAAAAAGAGAAGGAGTAAAATAATCGTGAAATCTTTTGATTTTTTAGGTTCCATTTCCTGTGGCCTGAAAGCTTTTACTAACTTCATTAGAAGATTTTTTTTAAAATAGTGTTTTTTGTCACAGGCACCCGAGCACTATTATTTATGCATTATTCTTATTTTACTTTTACAATGTAAGGCTAGTTTCATGTTATGTTAGGTAAATAAGCATGCATCTTCCATCAGTGAACTAAGTGCCAAGTACCTATGGAAATAAAAATTTTGCATAGAAATGTACCATAGTTTTCAAGTCATTCACATGAATTACAATTCACACTAGGAACATTAAATATGAAGGCTGCTCTGAAAGTAATGCTTCCTATTTTATTATGCTGGCCCATGACATCAAAGTTAGATATTGGTAGTATGGCAATAGAGCTTGAACCTTCCCACCACAATTCCATTACATTTTGTAGCCATGTGACAGGTGGCAGCAGTGGGGCAGTCTGAAAAAATGGTGTCTGACATGGAAATGTGGATAAATCAAAGGTGTGTCACAGTTTCTTAATGAGGAAAAAATTGCACTCATTGACATTCACTGACGTTTGCAGAGCGTTTAAGGAGACCAAACAATGGATATGAGCACAGTGAGGTGGTGGGTGGTGTGTTTCAGCACCAGCTACAACAAGATGGATGACAAGCACCATTGTTAACAGCCACGCAGATTTTTACGAGCATTGTATGCATGCTTTTATTTATAAAAAAAATGCCTGGCTAACGATGTTGACTGTTGAAAAACAGTGTTCTTCAAGTGACAACTTTATCAATTAGTGTTACTGTGTGCACTTTCTACCTATTGTAGTTTTAATGGAAATAAATAGGAGGCACTACTTTAGGAGGCACTACTTTTGGAGCAACCTACATACCATACCTCTTGATACCTCTAGATTAAAATAAAAGTTGAGTCTTATATGAGCTTAAAATATGTTTTTATAATTTTTAAATCTTGTGGAAAAAAACAGGGATAAGGTCCTTAATAAGACCCTCCCCTTCTCCAGAACTCCCATGTTATCAGTTTAATTCCCAGATTTGTCACATATTTCCTCTTACTTTTACTTATGGCACATCACAGATAATTTCTCTTAGCACATTTGGGAATGTAGCAGTACTCAATACTTATTTCCATTCGGCAAATCAGATAGATAGATAGATAGATAGATAGATAGATAGATTTTAATGACCATGTTCCATGGATACATTCATCAGCATTTGGGAAACTTCCAGATGCTACAGTGAGACAGAGATTTCATTAATAATTTCAGAGTTAATGACCCACCACTTAGAAATTTCAAAACAATCACCTGAATAAATGCCCAAATGTTTAAAAGGCTTCACTGCCTCAGAGTTCCTGTTAGAGACATTCTGCCAATCCCTCCAATTCCCTCCATCCTGTTTCAATACTAGAAACTCATGTCACTGATTTTGAAATCTAATCACGAATTCTGAAGATTATGCAACTTTTTAAGGATCCTATCCCTAAGGTATTTACATTTTCAGAAAGAATAGGTATAACTTCTGGTATATGTTTCCCTCTGTCTTCTTTAACATGTCCCCACAGATTAAGAGTAATTTTAATAACAATATTAGGTAACCAGGAAATAAATATTCACTTCACAATGTACTAATTTCATTCACTATGAGTGTGTCTACATTGCCCAATCTTCACTTAGCATTTAAACTTCCCCACTGTCATCACAGAGAATTCCTTGAAACTTACAGCTACTACAACCCACTCAGTATGTGATCACAGACTGGGAAAATATTACAGAATTATTACTTCTCAGCATCTGACATTGCAACTAGCTGCTATTTTATTTCAGTTTTATTACAAAAAATACATATTGTAGATCATTGAGGTATATTTCCTAATGCTGGGTACAAAAAGCCTAATAACATGATCCATCTCAAACCATTTACACCTTGACTGTAATGCAAACCATCACAACAGTGCACACACCTTGCACTTTAAAATTTAGGCAATCATTCCAGCAATAATATTCCAACGAATACAGAGATAATACCTCTAACAGCTAATTGAGAGATGAAACATTTATCACCTTGGTTAAAAAATAGTTTTAAAAAAGACTTCTGAGCTTATCTGAAAGTAAATTATAACCGAGGGAATGTGCTTCCAAAGGTTAATTTGTTATATCACTGAAATTAGGCATAAGTGAAATAGCAAACACTCACATGTTGCAAATGAAAAAACAAGCCTATACAACACAGATCCCTATTAGAACTAGTTTCTTTATCAGTATTTTTTCAGGCTACAGCTGAAATATGTTGCAATATTGTGAGCATGTCCTGCTAACAAGGAGTCTTGACTTCTAGGAACACTTCTAAATATATCTCAAAGAATAAGGTGATTTTTCAACAATATAATTCAGAAAATATATATATTTTTAAACAAGAGTTAGGAACAGTAAGGGTGCAGAAAAGTTGTTCTATGCAAAGGTAAGTCCTAACAGCTGTATACACACACTTAACACTAGAAGTAAACAATTCAAATGAGTATATATCATGCATACAGACTCAGTGAAAGTCAACCCAGAATCATTTAACATACAACTAGAAAAAAAGGAACAAATCCAGCAGCTGAAACCTCACATCAGGGTGACACAGTGTTTGACACAGTCACACACGTTTAGGTGGCATTTTTCAAGAGACGCACACGCTTGTGCACTCACAGTTGACCAAAAAGGTGAGATTACCCGAAATATTCTGTTCCAAGAGGAAGGGTGTTTTAGACTGGGTTCAGGACTTTGCTAACCACATTCACACAGCCTGCAGGTAGCTCAGATGGCAGGGTGAGGCAGATAAGTGTCTGCTGCACATAGCTGTGCTAGTGTGGACATAGAGAAGAGACGTCATAGAAAGAACCGAGCAAACCGAGGCAGAAATGTGAAGGGCATAATGTGAAAGAAGAAAAAGTTTTGATTGCCTGCAACTTCATCAGCACAGCATCCAGCGTATCCCTCACTTTTCTACAACGAGCTTCTGAATTTTTTGATCCCCTGGACCATGACCTTAGGATGTGCCTTATTTTTAATCATGCATCACTCTACAGAATTATCTCTATTTTCAAAAAAATCAAGAACAACTACTACAATGAAATTTTTCAGATTAAATATTTAAACTTTTCTTTGCTTTAAATCATTTATATTTTAAAATGTTGCATAATGCTTTAGTACTGAAATCCCACAGCCACAAAGACTTAAAACTAGATTGCATATCTAGAGGATCCTTCCAATCTGAGTTGCTCTGAGAAAGGCTACTTAGCTTCTTTCATTTAATTAGTAATTCAAACGCTAAGCTCAATTATTTTACTTCTGGGGAATCTTATGCGCAAAGGGTATCTAATTATATAGATGCGCATTAAAACATAATAATAACAGACATTATTTTTGACTGAGACTAGCACATCTTTGAGCTAAAATAAGCCAGTCAAATGCACGTGATTTAAAGGCTTAAAATCACACACAAAGAGTAATCCCAAAAATTTGGTGTATTATTTGATTCAAAAGCATGTATCCTCCAATTTTCACTTCATTAGATTATTTAAATATCAGTGTGCCTTCACTTTTTATATTTTAATCAACTGACATCCAAACCTGTCTTTACTTCTGACAGGCCTTTTTGGATGGTTGGACCATGTCTGTGGCTCATTTACTCCTTCCTGCAAGAGTAAAACATTAAAATCTTGCGTTTGCATTGTAGTGATCCAGTGTGCCCTTGTGCAGAACACATCAAACCACACTGGTCACTAATTTCAAAGTCTGTCACAGTGTAAGAGCTTTTTATACCAGGCACTCAGGGAGTCTTTACTCACAGTATGGACCTCAAGCACAACGTCTTTTTGAATGGGCAAAATGTTTAATGTGGAACTGCAAAGCAACAGATAGTAACATAAGTTGAGAAAAGTACGTAGTTGGGGAAAATCTGACAAGGATGTATAGTCCAGTGACATTAAAAAAATAACACTCCATTTCTCACTTTATTTTCATTAGCTGTTTTCCCCTTTGTTTTGTTTTCCCTGAAAACGAATGCTGTGATATATGCTTACTCCTATTCAGTTCTGAGCACTCTAATCAGTTTGAACTATTTACTTGCATTTCAATGAGACACTCAATGAGGAGTTAACATTTTTCACTTCAGAGATTTTGAAATATCTTTTGTTTCAGAACAAAAAAGGTCAAAATATGAAATTGCTTAATGAGGGATGAGCAGACTTCTGTCTTCCCAGAGATTACAAACTAGCAGTTGTTTCTTTACTTTTTATTTCAGGGACACTTTCAAACACAACACATTCTCCTCCGCAATTTATGAGAGTAAGAGAGCCCAGTCAACACAAAGACAATTAAAAAAAAATTGCTGAGACATTTTCAGTCATTTTGAAGTGTTATTATTGGTATTTCTAGTAAACTGCCTTTCAAGATAAGCGATGCGTTATTCTGAATACTTCAGACTACGGCCTACATAGAGCAGCATTCTGAGTTATCAGAAGTATTTAATTAGATCACTATTCAAGTGATAGCTGGATTTTTTTTATTTTTTTTTCCAATCGTACCGCTAACAAAGCATATACACGGTGAAAGTAAAAAGCGACAGAAATGAGATACTTGATCTTTAGCTAAACTGACCTCTGTAAAATGAGGGGTTCAGAGCATTGCCATTCTGGAAATTTTGCATGATGTTTTGAGCCTTTTTCCTTTAGAATTAGAGAACTGTATTTTGCAACTTTTGCTAGTAACACAACTGAAGAAATAAAGGAGGGTAATAAGGAATTGCTCGCACAATTAAAGATTTTTCATAAATAGTCCCTCAGCATGCTGATCAAATCAACATTTTTATGAATTCTAAAAAGGAATTATGTATTTTTCACTGAGCACTGTGGGAAGGTTCAAGAAAATTGCAGAGGGTATTGTTCATCATTCAGCTTGGGAGGTTTTCTGTACAGTTCCTTTACACTCCTCTCTTATAACTATAGATTAATTTTCACATTTTATAGATCACATAGACTTTTTTTCCCCTTGAAATAACTCCATGGAATAATCTCAGGCTTTAAGAGCACTACTGTTTTTGTGGTGTTATTTTGACACTATGTTTTTTTTACTGTAAAGACTCTTTGCTGATAAAACAGGTTTAGCAGCAAGGGATGAATCTCATTACTCCTATGCTGCTAGAAACTCCACTGCCCAGCACAAAAGTGAGAAGATTTTGGGAGTTTCAATGCATGCAAGAATCCTTCAATAAAGCAAAAAGAGCAAAGCCATTTCATTAAGTACATATGCCAATCATGCTCACCTGGGAGATATCAGGCCAAGGTCCTGAACATGCTGATTTGGGCTGCACCTAGTTCTATGCCTCATTCAACACAGGAGTGTAATAGCCACTGCATTACTGCAGGGATGGATTTTTTCTGTCTGGCATTATTACAAATAATTAAATGTCACTAACCTACAGCACAGGAGAGCTAGGCTCAACCTGCAGATCTAATGAACAGATAATTACTAACACAACATGGCATGCTTAGAGAGGATTCCCGAGAATACAAAGCAGTAATGTGGGATGCTTGAGACTAGGGTTTGAACTAATCAAGATGGGAATTTGAATCCTGGCTTTCCATATCCATACTTCGCTCTCTCCTACATGGACAACCAAGTACTGCCCCTTGGGTTTTTACATTTGACGGAACATCTTTGCACTGCCAAACCTGGTAGGAGTGTTCCTGCTGAAAATTTTGGTTTCATGATGCTGTCCGTTAACTGATCTTAGAAGCAGACACAATAATATTTTTTTCCACAGGTGGTGTTGTTGTTGTTGTTGTTTGTTTGTTTGTTTTTAATGCCTGTGGGAATTTGAATTGCAAGGACTAGGTGCTCGCTGAGCAGGCTGTCTGACAAAAATGAGATATACACTTCAGTCTGACACAAACAACTGCTGACACACGTAAATAATTTAAACAGAAAACAAACTGAACTGGGAAGGATCTCTAATCTCAGATGAACAGTAAGCAAATCCCATGCCCAAATCACACAAGCCATAAAGAAGGCCTAGCCTGGAAACTAGAGAATTGGCATCTTCCTGGAGAACTAAAAGGAATTCAAAACCTCATAAGCAACACGACTAGGTAGTCCTGACTGCCAGGAATGGCAGCTTGTACAGAAACCAACAACCTGGTCTAACAAGTATCAACCTTGCGTTTAATGAAAAGCAAAGCAAGAAGATAAGAGAACAGACAGTGACAATATACAGCTTTGATTTTAATTTTTTTAAAGCCATACCCTGTTCCATATGAAGATTGGTATGTCTTGTGCCAGTGGCATAACACATGACTTTTATACATACTCCTCATTATATATTTTTTGAAAGACCAAGATAGAACGTTAGCCCTCCATTACAGCAGAACTGGCTCATCTCATTTTCTCATTTCATTACCCTTCCTTCAATTTTAATTCTAGCCATGAAAATTAATATGACATAGATTTTAAGCAGGAGTTCAGAAAGAAAAGAATTCACAACCTTTTTTTTTTTTTTTTGCTGATAAACATTCATCTTAAAAAGCACTACTTGCCTTCCTGCCAGATACGTTAGCCTGTCTGTGCAGAATGGATCTATCTTTCAATTGTACAATGCATGACACCGATTCCTTCAGAACCGATTCTTAATCAAATAAAAAACATTTACAGCATTCAGCTGTTTTTGTAGAAGAGGTTGCTTCTACTCACTGCACAATTTCTTTGCACACCTTTAAGCTCCTTATGATGTGAAAGGAATATGTTCTATCACTTTAAAAATCAATCATTGGGAAAAGAGTAATGTAAAAATATGATAGGAAAGCAGTACACTGTAATGAAATAAGCAACACCCAGAGACTGCGCCACTCCAAATTCCCCAGCACTTGGCTAGCATCAATTTACAAGAGCTTATCTCTCATTCTGTGTTAATCAAAGCCTCTGGCTCTGGATCTGCACAGTATGCTGATTATAACAGAAATAATAAGTGTTTTTGCACTCAGATACATGTTTGTCATTGTACTTTTGTGACAGGTGTGACACTCTCTCCTTCCTGAAAAAACTGGGGTTAAATAGCCAAAAGATACAACTTCCAACCTATTGTGTGAAGCATTCAACCATAAAACAAACACTGCTTAGCATGCTTTAAATAAATACTAAAGAATTAGAGAACACATGGTACAAACATTAATCACATAATCCTCCTAGCATGTACGCTGCTTATGGGAACACAGACAGGTGGTTCGGGCTGGGGCTGATGGCTGCCATCAGCTCCAGCCATAAAATAAATGCAGATCTGCAATGTAAAAAACAATGAATAATCACATTCTTCCAGGAGCCTGTGGATGTGGCCTGGTTATTCAGCTTTCAGAGAAAGAGCCAGCCTGCTAAGTAAAGATGTTGAGCCATACAGAACCACAGCCCACATACGAAAGGATACAGCTCCTGTGGCCAGTGCCCCTTGATTTATAAAGAGAATAAGCATCTTCCTGCTTCCTGCGGTTAGAAAAAGATGCAAAACACAGAACTGACAGCTATATCCAGATTCCAACCTATAAGACATATCACACAGTAGGTCTTCATTAATCTTATTTGCTTATCATGAATCATGGCAAAATATCAATGTAACATAGATCAGATTTCTGTTGAGATTTTGATGCATTTTCTGAACCATTAACTACTGTCTATTAAAATACAGGACTTGCTGTGCACAAATGCATGCAGGAGGAAAAGCACAGCTGATTTATGCTTTTGTTATTTAACACTAACAGAGCGTACAGTAGTATAGAAAATACAGTCTTTGAAATGATGGATCATTTTATTACATTAAGACATTATTACCAAAGCTCAAAGGTGATCTTTAAACTGGAAGTATCATTTTCAAATAAATGGAAACTGACATCCACTACCCTTGAAAATAGAAGTATGAGGAATCCAATTCCACTTCTACCCATAAACTACATAACATTTGGTTTATTTGGTTTCTCACTATTGGCTGCAGCATTTCTACAAAAGGATTAATTGATCATACTTTCTCCTTCTTTATTTCAAATTTTCAACCTAGGTGTACACATGTGCCAGCCCATTTTGACAGTTGGTTTCCAATAGCTACGCAAATAGTGATGGCAGGAGTCTTTTAGAAATAAGTAACTAGTGAGAACAGGAGCAGAACCAGTCCTACAGGGAAACTCTCAGTCAGTATCTAACTCAGAAATATATTTTAAATTAAACTCTTAAGTCTTCGTTGTAATTTAAGCACTGAAAAGAAAAAAAAAAAAAAAAATTGTTTCCCTACAGTCAAACCATTCCATTTATACTATTCGTTATCATAGCTATTCCTCTTTTATAGGCTACTCCTATATTTCTTGAGAAGTAATCAATCCTTCTAATATCTCTTCGTTTTGGTTTTGTTTTCCTTTTTTTTTTTTTTTTTTTTTTTTTTAATTGTTCCTTTTAATCTATGGCACAGGGAGCAAACATCAGTGAAAGAAGAAAAGGAGTACAGATGAAAACTTACAGTGTTCTCTTTCAACCTGAGTTCTAAGAGATGGAAGGGAGGGGAGCAGAGAGAACACTGAAAGCAGGGGGAAGTGGTGGGAATCAATGAGCTGTCAGTGTAATGGTTAAACAGGAGTTAAATCACAGCAGCAATGAAGTCCACAAGCTTTTGTCTTCTCTACTGAACCTAGTATAATCTTGCTCGTTCTATCAATGCTGTTTTTTCAAATCTGCACTATCCCTCCTTTGCAATACAATGCAATGAAAGCATGTCAATTTTTAAATATCATGCAGCTTTCACCATCCCATCGTCTCTCCAAAAGCATGGGAAGAAAAGAAAAATCTGAAGCTGTATGTTGTTTTACAAACAGCAAGAAAGTATTGAGACATCAATAGCAACATTTTAAAAGCAGTTTATTTTTTTTTTCCTTCTTAAAAATTACTTCATTCCTAGAAATTTCTTTGTGGAGAATAATTACGATCATTTAATGAAACTGCTATTTTCCAGAATTATTGTACTGAAAGTAATGCTTCCTATTTACTTACATGGAAACTGCAGTAGCTACAAACCTCTGCTGCCATAACACCATTATCCACCTCTAACATGGTGGGCCAACAGAATAAAATAGGAGGCATTGCTTTTGGAGCAGGCCATGTAAATCTCATAACACAGCACAGAAGAACATCAAAATAAGAAGCAGGTCTTTAAAAGTCAAGAAAAAGTCATTCTTTTATTTTGACAAAACATCTATCACAGAATCAAATAAAATACAAACTCATCAATAGGTGAGCTTTGAGATATAAATGTATTAAAAATAATTGCTTATGTGCAGGGAATAGCATAATACATACCACAAAAGAATCTCTTTTTCTACCTCCCTTTGTAAACAATCTTTCTCTCCACTTAACATTTAACTTTGCTATTCTCATAGCAAAATGCCTTGAAGTACCACAGGAAGATGAATAGGAAAAGGGGAATGCTGATGACACCAGGCCTTACCAACACTGTTGTGAATGTCAGGCAACTTTCCAAGTCTGGACTGTTGGTCAGCCTTAAGACATAAGTGATTTCATACCCAGTTTTACAAGAAAAGGGGAAACCTGCAATCCACTTGCCTCTTCATCACACAAGGCGAGCAGATTTTTGTTTTCAATCTACTGTACTTGGTCAACTCTCATCTGAAGCAAAGCTACCATGGACACGCTGTGTTAAAAAGTAGTTACTAGCATTCCCTATTGCCCAAAATAGCTTTTGGATAATTATAAATCCATAATTGTTTAATCCATAACTGCAATGATGATAAATGTAAGAACTGGATTTTCATATAATAGAATCATAGAATCACCAAGGTTCAGAAGTGCAATTTCATATGACAATAACAATATTGCCAACTCCAAGCATGGTAGCACAGTCATTTTAAGAATGTGAAGCTATTTCAGTAGTGCAGAAATATAAAGATAAATCACAAAGATAAAATACTCATTTTACACCTACACTGAGATAAGATTTTCTTCACTATTCATTTGTTTTCTGCCAAAAATATTTGCATTATGAGTTTATCACTGGTAACATGTATAAAAATAGAGAATTTGTCATTTAAAGCAAGAAAGTTGGAATGAAGAGGCAATGTCACACCCTGGGGTGTTAACAGTTCACCACAGAGATCGCAAAGGAGTACTTCCTCTAAAAATAGCTTTAGACCTTCAGCAAGACATAGTGCCATTTGTTGTGTTTCCTTGCCCTGCTTACCCCTGACACATCAAGCATTAGCCATTGATGCAAGCAGGATCGCAGCCACAACAGGCTACTAACCTGATCTTGCAAAGCATGTCACATGTCACACAGCCACTCCAATGGTGGAAGAGAGCTTGCTCCTTAGAACTTACTTCCAAGAAGAAATGAAAGCAGCGTTGCTGTAGTATATCAGAAGAAAAAGGCAAAGAGAAGTGCTTGGTTAAGTATAGAGGGTAATTCAAAAGTGCAAGAGTCAGGGAGTCAAAAAAACAAACAAACAAAAAACGAACAACCAGACTTGGGATTTAGCTCAAATAGAATACTCATCAGTAAATCTCTCAAGGCGCACAACAGTATGATCAGTTCTTAGCTCCAAGATCACCTTAAGGTGAGACCTTGCTAAGAAGGAAGATGACACAAACCTGAAAAAGCACTGTTGCACTGATATTTACTATTGTTAAGACAAATCTAACTTGCCTGAATTGAACCCTATTTTCTTCCATTCTAAGTAGCTATTAATACAAGTAAATGTTTTATCAGTTTAGTCAGAATAGCGAGCTTTAAGCAATTACTTCCCAAGCATGTAATTAAGCACACTTCCAATACAAACCTCCTTCTCTAAGTAATAATTGACACAAAGCTATACATTTGATACAGATTTTCATCGCTCAAGACAAAATTAGGTTGAACTTAATAGAAATTCCTAAACTTATCAAGTTCTAGTTCTTGATTTTCCAAATTCACTTCTTGGGGCACACTTCAGATTTTAGAAGTCTATTCCACAGGTACTTTTTCTTTTCATTTTTCTGCAGAAAATGTTCAACTGATGGGTGTATATTTCAGTCAGGCAAACACACTAATATAGACTTCATAGCAATGGTAGTGTGAAAGTGGAGAAAAGATAAAAAGGAAATATATCCTTCCCTCAAAATTAACAGGCTGTAGTCTTTCCTTAAACATTGTATAAATATCAACTTGTGTATTACTCATTTCCAGTATACATATCACTCATTCTTAACCTTTTTTTTTTTTTTTTTTTTTTTTTTTAATGTTCTCCCACTAACTATGAGCTTTTCCCAAATCCATGTCAAAGAAGAAGCTCAAAGACCTGACAATAGAAGTACAAGGTGTGAGAAAACTGTAGAGAGAAGCCAGTGAGAAGACGGAAACGAGATATTATTATGCAGCACAAGAGTGCTCACTTCAGTCACTTGACTTGTCCAGCCTTTTCCAGAGACAAAGGGTGTATTAAGGCAAGACATAAAGAAACAGAGAGGCGGATGTTCTCATGTGCTGATGCAAGTACTTTCCAAGCAAGGAGGAGGAAGTATGATTCTGCTAGTACATGAGTAGTAAAATCCTTACATCACAGGCTCACTAAAACAGGATGCAAGTTTGACATCTGATGAACAGTGCATAGGCTTGGAATAGCCTTCAGTATCATTAACATAAAAAATAGGTATCTTAACCTGACGTAATAGAGAAGGGAGGGCCACTAGAGACATTAACTGAGAACTGGCAAAGTGCCCTAAGTTACAGATTAAGAAAAATATTTTGGCAGCATGTAGATCAGAAAACATGGCATCAACCAAGACCAGAAAACAGAACAGTGCATTACTGAGATATGAAATGTTATGACTTTCAGATCTGTGCATGGCTAACAAAAGCTGCCTGTTAGACCTGTCACATAAGAAGAAAATCATGTTAGCTGAAAGCAGATACCAAATATGAAAGGTAATCAAAACTGAGAATGAGATCAAGGTTATAGGCCAAACTATGGAAAGACGACAATGCTGCTCAACAGCCATGGGGAATGATATACCCTGCATTAATGGAGAGCAAATAAAGAGCACTGCTTAGTCCTTTGAACGACAATAAATGCCAGGTGAAAACACACGTCCGGATGACACCGCCACTGCTTACATTAACCACTAACTGGAGAATTATGATAAAGAATCATAAAATCATAGAATGTTTTGGGTTGAAAGGGACCTTTAAGATAATCTAGTTCCAACCCCCCTGCTACAGGCAGGACCTGGTTGCTCACAGCCCCAACCAGCCTGTCCTTGAATGCTTCTAGGAAGGGGGCATCCACAACCTCACTGGGCAACCTGTTCCAGGTTCTCACCACCTTCCTAAAATCTAGTCTAAATCTACCCTCTTCCAGTTTGAAACCATTTCCCCATAAAATGGTAAGTTTCATCCTGCAGTACTTATTACAGGGACCCACAGTGTGCAAAGCAGTTGTCATCCACTCCTAGTTTAATGTAGCCGCATTACCTTAATGTTTTTCTAAACAGTATCTCCCAGCTGTTTCTCAAGTTGAGTTGGGTAGAGGGCAGCATCTTTATCGCCCTTTGAAAAGATTGAAGAGCGCTGACAACTTCAGAGAGATATGGGACAGCGATCATGATCTTAGAAAGCACAGCCTCACTCAGCTCCTCAGGAGAAGACTTCATTAATTCTGAGAATCCAAGTAAACTCGAGAAGAGAACGCCATAAATTTAATTTGTCAGGCAAACAATCATAAAGACCTCATAAAAACCAGGAGACCTGAGGCAGCTAGATAACAGATTTAAAGAGCTGAATAAATTAAACAAACGGCATCCCCCATAGACTGTTTTTCTCACACTTTTTAAGTACTTATGCTTCACTTATATGAAACGCTGAAGAAAAAAAAAAAGCAAAACACTTTCTACGTTGTCTAAGATGCCTTTCTGTTCAGTAAAGCAAATACTAGCTTAAACAAATTCTCCTTGTGGGAAATACATGCAGAAAGGTAGTGGAATGTGGAAGGGTGAATTTAAAGAGGAAAGGATAAAATAGAAATGATAGACAGGCATGATTATTATGTTCAAAAGGGCAAGTGAGCAAGTGCCAGTCTGGTCTTACCTGTTTGTCTACAATGCTAACTCCAGATAATGTGTAATTTCTTTTCAAACGAGTTTACAAGAACCCTCTGTTCACTAGCCACAGGAAATCAAATGTTCATGCCGATTCTACCAAAAGTGCTTGTACTTGCCTAGTAAAGAACATTAAGAGCTTGGGAATTAAACATTTATTTTCATACACCAAGAGAACAAATCATCAAGCTTTTAAACCCACACAATTTTGTGCATCTGTAAACACACACCCACGCTGTTCTGTACATATAAGAAATTCTCATTAAATCTGAGCCCTTTTGAGAAGCTTGAGAAGTGAAAGGTATTATGGAAAGTTCATGAATACTATAGGAAAAATATATCAAAGACATCTTAAGTGTTGCTAAAATGCAATGATTTTAATTTTGACACTGGAAGCAATGTATAAAATAGCATATTCTTCACTATCTAAAGCACAGACAAAACTCCCCTGCTGAAATTAGATTTTCAGATGTTTCTGTCAGTATATAAATACAAGATATGCTAAAGACTGAAATCTAGGCTTTTGTCCTACCATCAGAGATAATTATAGATACATTTGCTACAACACTTCTTCATTACCTTGCTACACGAAGGGAGAGGATCCTCCTATTTCTCATCTTCATTGCAAGACATTTTCAAAAGGTACATTTTTAGCACTATGGGAATAAAGCTGTGACTTGCACAACATGGTCAGTTCTTGAGAAATAAATTGAAAATGGGGCTATGAAAACTTAATTAAATATTTCATAGGAATATGAATAAGAACAGTCATTGTCCAGGTAGATGTTTAAGGCCAAGCGCAAGCTCCACATGAGAACCTAGGCCATTTCCTAGTGTAATTCCTGTGTATTTACTTTTACTACATGATCCAGCATTTCTCTATTCCGTAAGACACAGGGTGCTCCAAATATAATGCCTCCTATTTACTTCCATGGAAACTACAACAGATGCAAAGAGCGCAATAGCACTAGTTGATTGAACAAATGTTCAGCTACAAAACACTTTTTCAACACAGTCACCACAATTAGCTATGCATTTTCACCAGCAGTGAATAAGAATCAGCATGCTGTGCTCATAAAAATCCACACCAGCAGAGCTGACCCATTCCCACCACTGCTGAAATGCACCACCCACCATCTCGCTTTGCCCATATCTATTCTTTGGTCTCCAAAAGTGTTCAGCAAGCATCAATGAATGTCAAAATGTGAATTTTTTTTCAATGGAGGAATTCAGTGACACACCTTATCTTCATTCTCACTTCAATTTCAGGTACCATTTTGTCAGACCACCCCTCTGCTGCCATCTGTAGCAAGGTAAAAAACATATGTAAGGGAACAGTCTTGGGAAGGTTCAACCTCTCCTGCCATATCAACATTCACTTCTAATATCATGGGTGAATACCATAAAATAGGAGGCATTAGTTTCCAAGCAGCTCTTGTACTTTTTCCTTCTCTACAAGCACATTTTGAAAAAGTAATTCCATCTATTTCCTCTTATTTTTTGACAGAAAATTTGCAGTTTATGCTTTATTATTATGTGACTATTCATCCACTACCACATACTTTTTTTCACCTGGAAAATACTATGGCAACCATGACACTCAACTGGAATTCTGTTCCACCATAATGAATAGGCAAGGCCAGAGTTTACAGGACAACACCGGCAAAACTAGTGATTTTAGCTCTGCTTTTACGTACCAAATCGACAGTTCTGAACTTTTACAAGTACTCATATTGACTGAAAATAAGAGGGCTACGTTGGTCTAAATGGAGAGCAATTATACAATGAAAAATACCATTCAAGCACAGCAGCATCATTGAAGTTGCAGCACAGCCTGATTTACAGCTCCTGAAGGTACTAAGTAGGGCTGGCAGTTTATAAAACACATATAGTTATTTGTAAGTTAAGAATACTTTATATGAAAATCACAGGTATACAGAAATGAAATTAAAACTGTCAAGGTTACCGAGTCACTTCTCAAACTTGAACTTGCACTCTCCAAAATCAATATTGGTTGAGTGAAAGGCTTGCACAAAGAGTTGCAAGAAGAGAAGAGGAAAGAGGAAGGTTCCTAAAGCAGAAATGGTGCTTGGACTCAGAACAGATTCAAGAGCCCTAGAGCCAATTCCAACACCAGACTGACATGCATTCTTATTTTTGAGAGAACTTTTCTTACTAGGCATCTTTCAAGCATTTGGGTGTGTTGGAAATACACATCTCTGCAGTGGCAGATAAATCAAGCATGCCTTGTCCACGCACATGTTCAAAACTAATACACGAAACAATATAACTGTTTTTTTCTGTAACAAGAAGAAACCCAAGAGCAGCAGCAATGCAATATAAAGCATTCTAAGATAACATCATCAGTGCAAAAATTTTTGATGTTCTTCAATACTCTCCACAAAGACTGACGACAACGACAAAGCTTCCAGAGAGCAAATTCAAAAACAATACCAATAATGATAAACTAAACTTAGAATTTGCATCGACTCTAACACTGAAGCATTAACAATGTATAAAATTTCATTTTAAGTTATGAAGAATGTGATCAATCTCCAGTGTTTTTTAAAGAAATTTAGCAATAATTTTATTCTAAGTGAATGTTTCAGAGGGTAAATGACTTCTGCAGTGCAATAAATGGTACAGCAAATTGAGGAGTGTATTTTAAAAGTAGGAGCAATTTTCCTTCCATAACCTTCACTTGAAAGAACATTACTGCTATTTTATTAAATGGACTAAATGAAAAATAAATTAGAAGGCATTTTATGAGGTTTAAATACACTTAATATCACAGTAAGATATGTGGATTTAAATGGCAACTTTCTAAATTATACTGCACTGGCAGCACAGAGTACACAGTACATTTCAAATAAATAATCAAGCAACATGACAACATTCACTATTGTTTCCTAGAGGACTAGTGAATGTATGAAAGATCTATTTTGTCTTTGCTTATGCAAGTCATTATTCAAAATTTGGCTTCAAATAAATCCAAGACTTTGATCACTTACTGTTCTCTTACTAAAAAAAAACAAAAACAACAACAAAAAAAAAGATACAAAAAAAAAAAACAAAACAACACAACTGTGTTGAATTCTAGTATCACCAGGATTTATACTCTGTGCAATGTATCGCATGGGCTGTGGGAAATTGCTAGATAAAACTCAGATGGGAATCTATTTCCCAACCAAGAGAAAGAACATATGGCTAATGTACAAGAAAGTCACTGAGCAATTGGGAATTAAGTCTTTTGTCTTGCCTGGGCCACACTGAGTGAAAAGAAGTTGTCACGGGCCCCAAAGACGTAAGTCACTCCAAAAGTCATGCCTCCTATTTATTTCCACAGAAACCACAACGAAGACCATAATAAAACTAGTTGACAGAGCAAACTCTCAGCTACAAAATACTATTTTTCCATATAGTCACTGCTACTATTTTTCACTTTCACCAGCAATGCCACATTTAAAAAAATCTGCGCTAGTGGAGATGACACACAACAAATGGGTGCAAGTTTTTCCACACAAAGGATGAGAACCTTTGCTTCTTTCACATTTCAATATCAGGTACCATTTTGTCAGACCATCCTTCTGTTGCCATCTGTCACATGGTAACAAAACATAAGGGAATTGTGTTTGGAAGGCTCAACCTCCAGTGTCATACCATCAACACTCACCTTCGATGTTTCTAGGCCATCATCATAAAACAGGAGGCATTACTTTTGGAACAGCCCTCATTAAAGATACAATTACAGAAAGTATTTATTATATATAAACATATAAAATAATTATAAAGTAAAAAAATCTTTTGATTTTTTTTTTTAATTGAAACATGAAAGCAACATAGAGTTAAAACTAGTAAGATATTTGCCCGTTTTTGTGAAACTAACACTGAGTCTGACTCAGTGGCACAGAATGCAATTCTCAAGTGAGCTCTCAAAGTGCTTGCCAGAGATTTTTGATGAAATTTCACTCTTTCTGTACTTTATCCTTCAAAACAGCTGTTCACAAATGTACACGCTACAAAAAAGCAATGACACAAATAAGGCATAGTTGTGAAGTGAGGGGTAATTCTCTCTATTTAAGAGAGGGCTTATAAAAATGTAGTAAATAGACACAATCAGATTCTGGATTGCAACTCTGTACGTTCCATTTGAAAACTCACAAGTAACATATTTACGTTAACTGAAAATGGTGTTGCAAATAAACTGCTAAACCGGTGACATTTTTGTCAATCTCAAAACCTATTCTCAAATTTCTTTCTGAAAACAGAAACTGTGGATTTTATAAGTTGTTTCATTGCTGTCTGTTGACTCCAGAACTGTTGCTGAGGTTGATGACAAAACGAGGAGCCCTTAGGTGAAGAACTGTGTGGTCAGGCAAAGCTTACCTTCAGTATGTGTGAATGCTGAGTGCAATGTCACAGGGTTTTATTTGCTCACATAACACTCATTGCCTTTCTTTACAAACCTATGCTGGAATGTAGTCGGCTTCTTTATTTTAGGCTAGCAGTTTGAGACTGTCTCTGCCTCATTTCTGTATGTTTTCTTGGCTGAAAGTTTTTGTATAACGCTTAGCAACGTTGCAAAAATATGAATATTTATTACTTGAGCTGCACATGGTAAAAAGGCATATGCAGAACCATGTGCAGAAATACATTGCTGATTAAAAAGTCTAACTGACTACTCCTAGCACTTCTCTATGATAGTACAATCAATTTCTTGTTACCTCCCACAAGGATATTCATACTTCTGGCACAAACTCAATTTTGCAACAGGATGCAGAACTTCACCATTTTATGCAGACTGAAGGGCTTTTTTTTTTTTTTTTTTTTTTTTTTTGACACTAAATGATTTCTTAATATCTAAGAACCAATTTAAAATGATCAGTGGATCACAACAGTCATGTTGGAGGTTGGCAACTAGCAGTGTACCCCAGGGTTTGGTGGTGGGTCCAGTCTTCAATATCTTCATCAATGATCCTGATGAAAGGATATAGTCAACCCCCAGCAAGTTTGAGAATGACACAAAGCTGGGATCCATCGCTGACACACCAGAAGGCTGTGCTGCCATTCAACAAGACCTGGACAGACTGGAGAGCTGGGGAGAGAGGAACCTGCTGAGAGTCAGCAAAAGCAAGTGTACATTCTTGCATTTGGGGAGAAATAACCTCATGCATTAATATAGGTTAGAGGCTGACTTTAGAACATGAATGTCCCTTCCAACTCCTACAATTCTATGATTTTGATAGTTCACATTTAAGCACACTGCCAATTATCAGGCAACAATATAGGCAGGTATGCAGAGATGATAGATCTGAAAATACCCATTGGTCTCCACTCTTGTGAAAGAGAAATCAAAGGTCATAGGAACACGGAATTGCTTCTGTGAAAAGTAATTACAGAGGAAAGAAATCTGATTCATTAGGCTCGCTGCAAAGTCCAACAGTACTTTGGAATGAGGGACCAGAGGAGAAAGCGAGAGACAGACTTTATTAAACACTTCTTTTATTCTAAAACGTCCTGAGACATTATGATATTTGGACTCTAACAGGAATATCCTCACAAATTACAGGTCTGTCCCAGCCTGTAGAGCTGATACAGCCAAGACACAGATTTTCCTGCGGTACATAAATGAATAACACCTGGAATCACTATGAGACCTCGTCTGACTGCCACATCAGAAAAGCGAACAACCAGTAATAGTTGCAAAGCTCAAACTCGCTCTTCTAAATCTACCATGAGCTAATTTAACCACTTTCCAATTTCTCTGATAGAGATTTCTTATAACTCTTCTTTGCAAATCAAAAATTACTCCAAATCTTTCCGAGATACAAGACCTGAGCCCCAAAAAATACATTGTAAGGAAGCTTTCTACTCTGCTGCAATACTTTACACGACAGGGACAAAAATCATACAGAAGTCAGAAACAATCTTAATTTCATACAGCTGTGATTTTTTTTTCTTAAATTGGTTTTTGTAGCTTAAGCAAGTATTTGCTTCTGAAATCACAAGAGAGAATATTAGAAGTAAAACAAGAAGCCTTGAACATTGATAGTTCTTTGCACATGAATTCAACAAGCTGTCCCCTATCCTCTAGAATCTCCAAGGTTTCCTGTGCCAAGGACAGACTTCCCTATGGTGAGATAGAGTTTACAATAGCAGACGTCTCTCCTTTGTAGCCCAAATTAATCTAGCATATTGAGTAGAGGATGCAGACTGAGAGAAAAAAAAAAATATGATGTTTCTAAGGCAGCTTCGTTATACAGTTTTTGATTTTATTTTATTTATTGGCTTTGTTCTGCTTTCATTTGAACAATTTGCTCTTCTTTGTACTCCATCTTTCCACCTTTCTCTTGAATAAATTTCTTCAGGATTAATTCTAGCCTGTGATTCATAAAAGCTAATTATCAAGAAATAATGGCCAGACGGTGAAACAGAAAACTGGTCTAATTTATTGACTGACTTACAGAAATATTTTTAAACTATGAGTCTATCTTGGACTGGCATTATTATGCTTAACTGTGTACTTCCTCCCTCCTACTATTTTTCTAGTCTGAATTACTACATTTTCCTCATAACAGGAATAAAGGACTAAAATGCCCATCCAAAGGCAAAGACAGCTAAGTACAGCACAGATAATGATGCCTCATTTCTAACTGGGGACCTATGATGCTACACAGAATTAAACAAACCCATAATCACTACCAGCAGAAAAAGGAAAAAAAAAATCTGGTTGCTTCCAGATCAAAATGGTAACAGAATCTTAGAGGCTGTTGGAGTTACTAAACATAGCTGGTGAAATGATTCAAACATATATGAGTACAGGTAAATAAACTGATTTCTTGGGTTATTTTTTCATTTCTGTTTTACACTACTTGAGACTCTTCAAGTAAGAACGTGTATTCCTGTTCCAAATGTAAATAATTAAGTACCTCATCACCTGTTCATTTATTCTGTATGCAAATATGCAGTACAGAATCTCTTAGTGACAAACATTTTACCTGAAACATATATCCAGGAAAACTGAGAGATTAAAATTTAAAAGGTTCTTTAGAAACTGTAAAATTATCTATCAGATATTTATTAAAATAAATAACACAGAGACACAAGGGCAGTAACTGTGCTAAAACAGCTGTATGCCTGTAGATGGGACGAATTGCACCAGAGAATTGAAAGTTTCCAGTAGGAAGGACATTGCTAGAAATTATCAATAACCAAAATATTTCTTTGTTATTCGATAGCTATCTATTTTGAAAACAAAACAATATAAAAAGATTGCTTATGTTCCAAATTCATCAACAGTTTCTCACTTTTGCTACTCTTCTACTAATCAGCAGACCAGTAAACAGATAGTGACTGTGATTGACAGTAAATTCAAAATTTCAAGCAAACTAGAGGAAAATAAACTGTAGGGGATAGGAGATAAAACAAATGCCAAAAGTCTGATTTATCTATCTTATATGAAACTAGGATATTATTTAATTTTGTAATGAAGATACTGAACTAACTCCTTTTGCTTTTTTATTTCCTTATTTTTCTTACATTTCAATGTAGACTATTACACTTTAATGTTCCTGGGAATCTACAGCAAAGCCCAGATTTACTGAATAGCGATTCTCTCCCGGGGAACAATATCTGAAGACGAATACTTATAGGTCACAGCATTTACTCAGATAAGCCTGAGCAACTCTCTGCCACACTGTGGGTTAGAAAATAGGCTTGGGAGTATATAAGTAAGAAAACACTAAGTAAGCTCAGAAAGGTCCTTCTTTCTCTGTATATACCACTGAATCAAAGTGCTAGTGGACTGCTGGGTCCTGACTGTCTTTTCATACTTCAGAAAAATTGTTGAAGATTCAAAAGACAACCTCATGCCTCGAGAAATGATATGCCATAAAAAAGAGTTGCAATTTGTTTCACTGATCTAAAGGAACATGAAGGAGTGACTTGATTACACTCTTTAAGTACTACATGAAGCAGAAAAATTTTATGATGGAAGAATCACAGATGAATGGCCAAAACCTGAAGATTAATTTAGTCTGAATATAAGTGGGATACTTTTAACACTGAAGGCAACAAACCACTGGAACTCCTTATTGTGAGCTCAGCAGCATTAGGAATATTAAGCACAATACTTTGCAAAAAACACATGGTTATGTGGTTCATTGGCAGCTCCTGAAGAAAGGTCTCACAGGCCTCCAACACTGAACATAAAGAAAGGGCCATGGTGATGCCAAGGAAGAAAAAACTGCATGGAATAGACCTCTTTTTGGCGACAGTTCCATCCATCCCATGAAAGAGTAGATCATCAGAAGGGAAGATAAGCTCAGTTTCTAGCATATAATAAAGACTAATTGTGATAGCATTCACTCCCTAATTGTTTCACTTGAATGTATTTCAAGTTCTGTGACGCCCTGAATGATCCCTATTGAAGGGGGGGGGGAGGGAAGGGGAGGGAAGGCAGCTTAATTAAATCCTATGAACTCAAGAATTTGAATTGACAAAGAAGGCCAAAACCAAGATGTGTTGTCAAGGCAACTTGGGCCAAGAATTGCTTTTGATATCTGTTAGACCTGACAGTTGATAATATTAGGTATCATTTGCATAGAATACTGATGCATCTAGTTGTAATTTTAATTTCTAATGAGAGGAGAAAGCAATGCCTATAAGCAAAGATAAAATCTCATGTTTTAGAAATGTGATGTAATTTTTAGTTTGATTTTTACTTATGCCAATCAAGGAATATTGAGTATAATCCCTGGATGTTGGTGTCAGATTAAGCACAACACTGGTAGGGAAGTGCTATCTCTAAGGGCCCAATTTAATTTTTAGCAGTTTAGAGTTTGATAAATGTTGGAAGTTCAGCAAAAATGGTGTTCCCTCCAGCTAACTCAGTAAGATTTATTACAGCATTAATAACTAGTCTTTGTCATGTAATTAGAAAGTAAAATGCAGAAAGGTATTTGAAAAACATATCCTTGTGAGCAATCTAGTTTCTAAAAATAGCAGAGGAAAAGGAAATATAAAACAAAAAGGTGGTGGGGTGTTATTCTAATTTGGGCTACACACTTGAGGAAGACAGAAATAAAATTAAAGACCTTTAACATATGATAATGTCACTATTTCTAGTGTACTTCTATAGACTGAAAGAAAAGCTCTAACATAAAAGCTCTATTACAGTATTACAGTCACAAATACACTAATAATAAAAATATTACAAGTGTTTAAAGCAGAGTGTGAACATTAACATTAGAAATCTGGTTTAATGGATTTATTTATCTTAGTCTTTGAGTCATATAAGTAAGATTGGACAGCAAATATTTCTGCTTTTACTAATTATTCATTGCTAAAAGATCTACCTGGAATAAGCACAAGCGTGTAGCTATATAGCTGTCAGAATTTCTGGATTTTCCTCTCTACCATCTTCACTTCAGAAGCAAAAAATATCTGACAAAGCAATTGATACTAATATCTCTAAGTATTACCCTGTTCTTGACGGTTTGTGATAAATCCTGTAGGAATTCAGGAGAAGGTGAATAGCACAATTTATAGTATTCCTATACAGATTCATCTATATCCAGATATTATTGGACTCTCTCAAACTACAGCTGCTTCTTAAGAGATTATAGATTAAAACTAGTTCTCCAAAGCTTTTCTATTGAAGTTTAATTTGTTATTCTATCTTCTAACAAGTAGGGCCATTAGTTTATTACATCCACAATTCCAGTTTCCACAGCTGATGTTTCACTGAACCCATTTTTACCATAAAACTAATTTAGAGCCTATGCACGTCAGCAACAGATCTGTGGCAGTTCCCAAGGATCAGGTCCCTAATTTGGATAGGAAAGCCATTTCCTCAGTGATGCCTGCGTATTTTCCCAGCAGCTTACATCTCTACTCATTTGAAGAGGAATTTGTGCCGTGCCATTCTAAAAATAACATCATAGTTTGTGGTAGGTTGATGTTGGCAGGCTTTCAGATGACCAACCACCTGCTCTCACTCTCCTTCCTCAAGAGGTCAAGAAAGGCCTTTCACAGACCACAGAGTACAGGGAGAATGCTTACTAAATATTGCCACAGGCCAAACAGATTGATGGGCTGCTCTAACAGGTGTCCTTTACACTAGGCACAGTCCTTTAAGCATAGACTGCACCATTATGATGCTCCCAAAAACTGCAGTTCCTGCCAGAAAACTTATTCCTGCATAGCTGTCTCTTCAAAGAGCCTGCTTCAACATCTCTATGGGTTACAGCCCAAGCCTACCTGCTCTACCATGGGCTCCATGTGGTAATCTGTGTATTCCATGTGATGCCCCCCAGGGGCTGTATGAGAACAGCCTGCTCCACCTCTCTGCAGGCTGCAGAGGAACTTTTGCTTCAGTGCCTGGAATACCACCTCCCTCTCCACTGTCTCTGACTCTAGTGTTCAGAGGTCTGTTTTTCACATTCCGCTCTGCTGTATTTTTTGCCCTTAAATGCATTTTTTCCCACTGTGCTGCTACCTAGGCTCTGAGACCCAGCTGTGCCCTGAAGTAATGCCTTTAGAGCTGGCTATGTTCAGCATGGGGCAGCCTTGGCCCCTCCTCACAAAGCAGCCCCTCAGATTCCCACTACCAAAACTTTGCCACCTGCACAGCCAAACAGAAGGCAAACCACTTAGGAAAGCATGGCTGCTGCATGTGAGATGGGCATAGGTCCATGAGAGTCGTTGTCATCACCCTGAAGTCACATTCTAAGTGTCAGATGAACAAATCCAGAAATTGTACCAGAACTGCAATGGGCTGGGTCTACAGCTTTTCTAAATTAGTCGCACACCATGTGCATTACCAACAAGAAACAGCGAAACACCACTTCTTTTCTGAGCAAACCATAGAAAGTCCTGACAGCTGGAGTCTTCTTAACTAGTGAACTGTAAATTTTCAGCTCTGTTGGTTGAACATTTAGTATCCAGCACCAAAGCAGTGACTGCAAAGTTATGTGCATATGGACCAAGGCTTTATATCTAATTATTTCTGCTTGAAACAGTTGCTCATAGACACAGGACCTGTTAAAAAAAAAACAGAAACAACCCTGCCAAAAAAAACCAACACCCTGCATAAGTTTAAACAACAGCCTTGTGTGTATAGCACCACATATGTGAGAAACTGAATTTCATTATAACATGCGACATACAGGCCATTAGAGAAAAAAAATTACATAAAAATAAATTTTGAAGAGATGATTCATTTCCATAAAGTAGAGTTAACCTCTGAAACATATGCATTTCCAATTAAAACTTAGAAGAAAGAATCAGTTACGTACCTTGCCTGGCTATTAGTTCTACTCTTATTGGATCTGTTAGCCAGTGCTTTCCATATAAGTAGGCCCATTTTGTCATTGTTTTAATAAAGTAGAGTGAAGATGAATGGCCCTTCCTAAGCTAGTGAAAGATAATTAAATGATCAAACTAAACCATACAGTTGAACATTAAAAGCATGTAAACTTATAACAGACTAAATTAAAGATTACCAAAATACATGAAAAAAGATTGCTTTCATGAACTATGCTTCTCTTCAAGACAGACAGCATCCTAGAAAAGCATTTAATTAAGCGAAACAGAGCATAGCTATCTACAGTATCACTAACTTGCCACTTCCATAATTGTCTTTTAGATGTAACTAGCAGGAAAAAAGAATAAGGAAAAATCAAAAAAACACCTCTATCTATACAGGGCCAGAGATTCACTGACTTTTTTTTACTGTTGTTTTGGTTTTGTTTGTTTTCCTTCTTGTTTTGTTTTTACAAGTTATTCCTTGCCACAGTGCGAGCCTGTGCATGTTCAAAAACAGACAAGCCAATTTCACGGAAGCCCACCCTGGCCTAATAGACATGAAAATGCAATAGTAGCAGGAAGGTGAGGGGACAAACCAAGTAGGCAGTGCTAGATGCCAGTTCTAGTCATTCTCCTAAAGACCTGCTACTATCAGTGCCAGCAGTTCACCCCATGGGACTGACATGTTTTTGTATTTAAGTAATTCCCTTCAGTTTCTTTTAATATTGATAAATTTGTTTGATATCCAAATCCTATTTTTCACAGGTACATGCTTGAGACCTCCAAAGTCAGTTCTGAGACCTCAAAATGAACTTAAGACTAGCAAGAAAATCTATAATCATTGAAAAAATACATTTGATATTAACATTAAAGCAGATAAATACCACAAAAGGAAGACAGAATATTTTCATTTGCATATTTAATCAAGAATATGGAGGAAAGATACAATCCCTTAAAAACCATTCTTTACTAGCTGCAAGTAAAAGATAAAGCATTAAATGGCAAACTACTCTGTGCCCTGAAAAAAGGAAAACATCACATACCCATCCTAAACATCTAGTGCCTCCAGCTGTAAACATGAACTACAATTACAGGTCTTCCATAAAAGTGGCAAAGAACAAGATAGATTTCATATTTTTTTTTACAGTATATAATACTAATGCATGTAAGGGGAAAAAAATAACGTAATCTTTTAGTCTTTTATCCCAAATCTCAGATTTTATCTTTGCACTTTTTGTTTTGTTGGTTTTTTTTTTTCATAGTAAAATATTTTTGCTACCTTCATTGACTTGATTTCCTGTCATACATGGTCTTGTTTTTCTACTTGCTAATAGAGCAGGCAGTTTTATTAGGTAGCAAAAAACATAGCATCGAGTCCAAGGTTAACAAGACCATATATTATAACACTAAATACATTTCTACCTTATTGATATTTTCTCCTTCGTATCTACTGTGTTATCCTCTTCAAGGAATACTGTTTTTATTCTTCAGGGTCTTTTTTTAAGTAAAACTATCTATAGCAAATACAGATATAATGAAAAGAGGGAAAGCTTTGCCATTGATCTTAGCTACCATTATGAATCGACTGTTAGCATTTTTATTGTCTGCGTGTTATTCAGTCCTCATAGAAAATTCTGCATTTCTAAACACCTGAACACCTAATGTATTCACTTTCTCCTGCAAATACGCAGTGTTCTATTGTGATGACATGCTTATTTCATTTTTAATTTATAGTTTATTGTATGATGTAAATTTGTGAGGTGCAACTAATATTACACAACATGAGTGCACTTTAAAAGGCAAACTGTTATTTGCTTTGTTCTGCTGCTGCACATTGGGTTATGATGAAGATTCTGAGGAAAGGAGGCATTTCCTTGGGGCAGAGACTAAAGGTAGGCAAAGAAAGGGGAGGGAGCAGAAGGACTATGAGTGGGAGCTTACCAGAGAAGTGAGCCTGGACAGCAGAGACCACTGAGAGACACAAGAAGCAGACACATAGCCAAACTTGAGAATGATGGATAAAAGCCCTTATCTATAGGCCCAAAGCAGAGAGCATGCATGCTGCTCTTGAGCCGCAGAGTTGCTGGGGTGAAAACAAGCCTGGAGGCTTGGAGGCTGCAGTGGTACAAGGGAAGAAATGGAAAGACTGCAAGCAGAGAGAAGTCTGACAGAATAAAATTTGTCAACTTCCAGTTTCAGTTTATATGACTATTTTGAGGGTACTTTTCTGTTTTTAAATATTAATTTATACACAAGGGGGAGTCACTTTGGATTAAAAAAAAAAAAAAGTTTTTGTCTTTGGTGACACTAGTTACGGAGAAAATCTAGGAAAATCCACCTAAAAGATGAGGCTGACTCAGACTGGAATACCAATAACCAAAAATCATAAAACCATGACACCCTCATCACATTTATGCAAAACATCAACTCACAAGCTTTTGTCTGAAGATTGAGAAGCTTCATTATCCACACACAAATTCATGCTTGCAATCTCTGTCCCACTGATACAACAATGCAGCCAGAAAGACACCTAAATTTATGACTGTTGCAAATAGGACCAGCAATAGAGCATTTACAATTTATTGTACACATTCAGTGGCGAATGAGCTTTCTAAAAATGGGCTAATGCATCTTATAATTTCCAATACATCTACATTGTTCTGCTCAGTGCTCCTCCCCTTGATGATTTATTAAGCAGTCCTCACTGGATCTTTCCTGCAGGTAATGCTTGATCTCTCTCAAAATTTTAGCTGGCTTACCATATGAATAAAATTAAACATTAACATAATTTAAAAAACTTCTCTAGCTTTTCAAACACTTTGATGAAATTCAAGCTTATACACATTTATAGCAAGATGTTCTCAATGAATTTGTTTGTACAGAGAGAGAAAATTCTAGAGACTTAAAAATTATCTTTCCTGTACTTGATAAATATACTAATAACAAACTGTATAAATTAGTTGTTTGATAAAAAACAGGTGAGCTTTCTCTGCTAAATAACCATAGTGTTTTTTTCACAAGAGAAAAAATGTTTATAAGATAATAGAGATCCATACAAGGGCTGCTCTGAAAGTAATGTTTTCTACTGTGTTACGTTGCCCCACAATATCAGAGGTGGACACTGGTGATGTGGAAGCAGAAGTTGAACCTTTCTATCAATATTTCCTTCTATTCTGTTGCCACTTGACAGATGGCATCAGAAGGGCACTCTGACAAAATGGCACCTAGCCATTAGAAGAGCGTATGAAGCAAAGCTGTGCAACTCAATTACTCCATGTGGAAAAAAACCTGCATTCCTTGACATTTTCTAAACATTCATGCTCAACATTCATAAACATTCAAATAGTGTATGTAAGCACAGAGAGGTGGCGGGTAGCGTGTTTCAGTAGTTGTTAGAGCAAAATGAAAGACAAGCCATGTTCACAGTAACTGTGAAACTGTGGGTCACACCTCCACTGGTACAGATTTGTATGAGTGCAGCATGTAGGCTCTTGTTCATAGCTGGCAAAAATGCATAGTTCATGGTGGTGACTATGTTAAAAAGAGTAGTAATGTGCAGCTGACAATTTATAGTGCTACTGTGCTCTTTGTTCTAGTTCCCATGGAAATAAATAGAATGCATTACTTTTGGAGCAACCTACATACAGACATGGAACAACCTTTAATATGTAATCTATTTTCTAACTCCTCAGAACAGTTAGATTAGTGTATTATCTAGATGCTGGCCAAATCCATTCCTTTTCCAGACATATTTATGGCAGACAAATTTTTGGCTGTTTATCTTTTGCTAGAAATTCTGGAGGTTCATGGTTATGCTTATGGAATCCCCATAGAACATTAAGAATAAGCTGAAATAACAGGAGTAGCAAGAAAGTAGATAGGTGCACATATATTTTTATACTCCTTCTTTGTTTACCTGAATTGTATGGGGAAGAAACAGTGAGCGTGTATGTTTTGCATCTGAGAATATTTTTGTTTAGTTTTTTTTTTCCCCCCTCTGAGGCAGTGCACATTTGGTTGCAGCAGCATGCTTTTTAATAATTGAAGGCATTTAACCTGAGTTGCAACCCAAACAATTTTCTGCAATCTACTTCACAGCTCTTCAAGGTGCAAGCTCAGTGCACAAGAATAAGCAAGAGATGCAACGTGCTGCCATGGTTTTGCCATTTATCATTTTTTAGTTTTCTACTTCAGAAAGTGCTAACTACGCAGTAAAACTAGATAATATTTTGTGTCAGGTTATACAATGTGTGGTACATAGAGGTACTCTTCCAGGGTTGCTGTGATAACGACATGAACAAAGGCAATTTGATTTTCCCTGAAATGCATTATCATGAAAAAAGGGATGATAGCATGAATGAAAACTTTACTCCATTTTCAACAACAAGAGCATAGATGATTGTGTTCCCATTTTCCTTCTCCATCCACAAATATTTGTATACTTTAATGCTACTTTCTCGTACATTTAAAAAAAAGCAAATGAATAGCATACTGGACATGAAAAAATGCATGCACTGCATGCTTTATCCAAGGGAAATGCAAAATCCTGACATGTATTTAATGAAATTACTGTTCTACAAAAGACATCACATGATACTGTTTTTCATCTTCCCTCAATTTACAGTCACATTTTTAAAGGCCACATTCTGCAGCTACTATATAAAAAGTTGAAGCAGTGCTGCATATGTCACTGAATGAAAAAAGTCTAGGCTTTATGTTTGTGTGACACACAACTTCCTGAATTTGCCACGTCCTACCCACATATAATTTTTTTTGCTTTCATGAACACAATTGTTACTGTGGCATCAATTAACAGACATGCTGAAGAAAAAGGGAATAAATAAATGTTAATGAGGTCTACCAGAAAAGCAGGCTGAGATGACTTAGTATGCCTTTCCCAAACCTGAATTCACCAAACTTTGAACCATTCCACGGGCTTCCAGGAGAAGACTGAATCAAGAAAGAAAAGACGACTGTAAGCAAGCCAAGTTTAACCTTAAGCAAAGAAGCAGATGAAAATAACCTACATCAATCTTACATGTAAGAGACAGAATCATACTTGCTTAATTCTAATTAAGTTACTCTATTAGCACTGATATTCAAATAACAACACAGCGCCTGACCTGTTCCACACTGTGGACTAGCACAAAGGCAGAGCCTTCATCGTAACAAAGTACCTCACTTAAATTTCATTACGTTGTTTCACTAATGAAGTGAAAAGGATAAAGAAAGCATCTTATATTTCTTTGGCCAATCTCTCTGCAACTGAAGTAATTATCAGAGAAGGACTCCTCTAGTTCATAAGCTCATACATGACCTAGAAAGTTGTTGTATGCTACAATAACTTCAGCATAAACTTTCTTTTTCCTGCAAAGCTTATTTCTATCATAGCCTGGCAACAAGACCTTTAGTTGGTATACCCATATTTTTTTGCCCACTCCAGCTACTTGGATTCCTTTGCCATCTCATAGGCTTCTCCTTCCCACTGCAAACCTCCTCTAAACTTTGTCTGGAGTTAAAAGCAAAACAATTTACAAATACACTCCCTTCTGTTGTCATCACATCCCTCTGAGCAGGTTTCACATTACGCCCTACAGGGAAAAAAAATATTCACTTGCAGGAAGAAAGGCACATTCTTACCTCAAATTTCTATATCCAATTTAATGGCATCCAAGACAATGGCAGCCAAGAAGAATTTCAAGAAACAACATCAACAATTTTTTTTTTTTTTTTTTCCTCTCCCCAAATATATTTACCCAGAGCACTGGCAGCTAATCCAGGTGCTAAAAAGGCCCATGCATTTTAATAAGATCTCCTGGATGGAGATAATATTTCCTGAAACCTAGCAACTAATGTAACATTTTATAGCATAGTTTGAAGGTAGCTGAAGTCTAGCACAAGAGATTGCTTTAGACCAATGTGGACATTGATAGATAATTTCATTAGGTAATTTGCATCATTTTAAAATGCTTTAAATAGCAAGGAATGCAATTTTGAAGGGACTGAACCCTTAAAATCACTATCCAAAAATTATAACATAGGCAGATGTTAATATTGAAGCCATGGAGACTCTTTGAAGCCATTTCTCCTAAGAAATGAGCCAAAACCTCTTGAATTATCAGAGGTGTCAAATCTGCTCTCATAGAATCTCTCCACAGATCATTTCATTAAATTATTTGATCATTGGCTATTAAATAAAAAAGGAAACAATTTTGCAGGGGAGCAGAGAAGGAAAATAGCTATAATTAAGTATAGCAATTTAAAGTTGCATTCTTCACACGTCATTACTGTCATTAGAAACACACTAATATGCTAGTGAAGTCACATGCTAAAACCAGTGAATAAGGAAGATTTGATACAGTTTGTAGGAAGGTCATCAAAGTTCATTTATCCCTACAAATATCTGAATTACTTGTTCAGATTTACATATCCAAATACTGGGAACATAAATGTTTATTCATCTTCTGCTTGGTACAAACTATTTTCTGTTCTGTTCTTTTTTCTTTTTTTCTTGAAACATTCTCAGGTTTCACATAATGCCTGTACTTTGTACAAATTGAAATGGAATTCATACATTAGTGGCATGACCTTGTCCTTCATTACACAGCTGTAGGTCTCAGGGGGCAGTAATAAAGCAACCAAATGCCTGTTAGACTTCCAATAATAAAAATTGGAGAAAGGTGAGGGGAGAAGAAAAAATCAGCTATCTGTGCTTGTAGAAAAAAAAAGAAAAACATCACTGTCATAAAGAGAAAAGGGGATTACAGACTTGCTAAAATGAATAATTCACTGTTACACAAAAAATGTGTTCAAATAGCTTTTTCCTTAAGTGAATCTTAAAAACTCTGCAGCAAATGCATTGTTCAAGTCTTTATAGACTCTTTAAAGACTTTGCCAGACTGCATTAAGCTGTTGGTCTATCAACCCAGGAAACCAGTGACAGAGACTTAAAGAAGATTGATCACAAAGCATCTATCCAATCTGTTCAGAGAATTGTAGCTTTGCAGGTTTTTTTTGTTTGTTTGTTTTTAATTTTAGTATTTACTATGTATCCTGAAACATTCATTGTACTTCTTTTCTTTTAGCATCCTTAACTATAAACGTTATTGGACATAAAAAGAGCCCTTGTATATTAAAGGCTTCTTCTGTTTTGCAGGTTTTTATGACTACAAAGGACAGGAGAAGAAAGGAGGCTGTGCTAGATGGATGATGACAATTTCTGTCTTCACCAGACCTTTCACAAATACTGCTGAAATGAGTTAAAACTCTGTAATACATCCTGCTGTTAAAGAAAATGTCTTCATACATGTTGAAGAAGTTAGGTCTTTCAAATAGGAAGACTGAAAGCCCAAAGCAATTTTAAATATCAACAGTATTGTTGTTCTGCTCTAAGTACACATAAGGAAAAGCTCTTTTATCTTCTATGAAATATGGAATTCATTCCAACTTAACTAGGGAACATGACTCCCTGTGTCAAAAAGAAATACTTCTTGGGATCGCAGCCTCCTAAATTGGAAGGGACTCATAAGGACCGAGTTCAACTCCTGCCTTCATTCAGGACCACCCAAAATTCAAACCCAGTGTCTGAGAGCACTGTCCAAATGATCCTTGAACACAAGCAACTTCCTCCCCTTGCCCTGGGGAGCCTTTTTCATGCCTATGACCATCTGGAGAAGAACCTTTTCCTAACACCCAACCTGACCTTCCCTTGATGTAGCACTATGCCATTCTCTCAGATCCTGTCACTGTCATCAGACAGCAAAAGCTCAGTGTTGCCCCTCTGCTCTCCCAGTGAAGAGCTGTAGGCCACCATAAGGCTTCCCTCAGCCTCCTTTTCTCTGGGCTAAATGAACCAAGGGATCTCAGCTATTCCTCGTGTCTTGTCCTCTACGCCCTACAATATCTTCATAGCTCTCCTTTGGATGCCCTGTGATATTTTTATGTCCTCGTATTGTGCTGTTCAAAACTACACACCGTGCTCAAGGTGAGGCTGCACCAGCACAGTGTAGGTAATCACAGTTATCAAATCTGTTCTCTTGGCTTCCTACTCACATTCATTTAGGCTGAAAAGGCTTTTTTTTTTTTTTTTTTTTTTTTTTTTTTTTTTTTAATACAATGGACATTTTTCCTCACAAATTTATGAGCTGAACCAGCCTGACAAACGAATGACTGACTAGTAGACCTCATACAGGGAGGCAAAAATCATGTGGCTGGAAGAAAAGGGCGGTGGAAAGCTATTAGATCATGCAACCTCACAGTTCTTTATTAAATGTCATAATTTAAGTTCCAGCAAGCCCAGACAAGGCTGAGATAACGCACAATCACCTTCTCCATTAATATTCACCTCCTCAGATAAATCAGCAGAATAAAGACTAGCAGACCTCCTTATTCATTACCTCAATACAGTTTCTGCATTCATTACAACTTGTTCAAGGGGACTGCTACCAGGTTTAAAAGTATTTTATATCCTTTTTTCACAATTTTAGAGGTGGTACAAACTTGCAACGCATAGCCTCTGGTCCTTTCTGATAGGAACCATTCATGAATATATTTTACAAGTCTACTGATTCATTGTATAACAAAGCCGCAAAGATTGAGTAATAGAATTAGGAAACTCTTGTTCCAGGTTACTTGGTGGCTGATTATCAAACTGCCCTGGTTGCTTCCTTAGACACTGGAAGAGGATTAAAAAAAAAAAAAAAAAAAAAAATCACACCAAAGCAATCAATATTATCATTCTGTTCAGTTTAAGGTTCTTCAAAATTCTTACCCACAAGTCAGTACACAGTCACCATGATTGAAGACTCTATCACAAGTCTTGGCAAAACTTCTGTCTGTAAGGATCATACTTCATCTGTTTAAAATCACATAATGCAACTTCCCAGCTGGTCCAGGAGAATGCCATTAGTGTTAGATTGTAACACTGATTCCCTTTCATAGCTGATGGTCTAAGTCAAAAAAGCTTCATCTCATCTTTGCACTTTTTAATTTGTTCTCATGTCTCACAGAGCTCTTGACCTGTGCCATCATCAAATTCATGCAAGATAATGCAAACATCAGAATTGATACCCACAGTCCTAAACTGCCTCAAATCCAACAGAGAAAGGAGGGTTGTGTATGCAGTGACCTTACTTTTTTAAGCTATGCTTCAAATCTAGTTTATAGTTTGTATTTGGTTTGTTGAGACAGACAGCTGACAGGCAAAAAAAACAAAAAACAAAAAACACAAACAACGTGTTAGCATCTCTCAATACACAGCATCTAATAATGGTTGTAAACATTGTTTTGGGGAGAAAAATGAGATGAAGATTCAGATGGAAGAGAGATGAGATTGAAACTTCTTGACCTCTGATCTTTTAAGCTAAAGAGTGATACGTCCTCTAAATTTCAAGCAAAGGACCATGAAAGGAAAAAAACGTGTGCTGCCACCACGGTCTAATCATGCATAGTTAGGTGTTCCTTGCCCTCAGCACTTTAGCATAGTTGACTAGTGATGTATGAAGTAGGCCACCCCTGGAAATTGGTTTTCTTGCCCTGTGTCCAGCACTAATGTAACTAGAGGCCATAAATACTTAGGCTGTTCCAATATCTTCTTACTTTTATTTTTTTAGAATGATTTATTCACGTAACCAGGTTAAAATTGCAGCAGTAATTCAGATTGGGGATTGAAAAGCTGTCTGGCTTCAAGGCACTTGGGAGTTATTACCCATTTAGACTACAGGCAGAACAAGTCCTGTAGCCTGATTTGCTGACATTTGTCCAAAAAGGTTTCAACACAGCTGTGTTAATCGACTGGCCTTGATTTGGGAAGGGGACAGAGTGCAGATTTACTCACCTCTTTGCCTTAATGTCATATCCTGTTGCCAGCCTCTTTTTTTACTTAAATTTGTCACCAGAAATAATTTCTAACACCGAAATGAAATATTTCTCTTGATTCAGCTTCTCAAATTGTTTTAAGATAAGTTTACTGAAATAACCCATTAGCTACGAAATACAGGGAAGAGAGGGTTTCTAAAATAACAACCCTGTTTACAAGGTGCAAGCTATTGGCCTCAACCTAGATGAAAAAAGAAACAAAAGGTACAAAAAGATACTGCAATAAAGAAGGAAATGCCTGCTTCCAGCTTTGAACAGCCCATCATAATTATTGGCTTACCACATCAAACAAGCAACTGTGCTAAAGTCTTCATAATTTTCAAACTATATTCCAAAAACTGACTTGTCTAACTCCCTGACACAGCCTTGTAACCATGGAGTCAATTTTGAAAGCTGAATTGTTTATACAATTCACATCAACATAATGGCACAATACGCAGATTATATCCCTCCCATTTCACCTCCTGGATTTAGTGAGGCCACCTACAAAGTGAATAAATACATATGTAAATAACAAGATAATGTTGATTTGTTGCATCTCTGAATAATATATGCTGAGTTACGCAATTGCCACGTCTATTGTCCTATTTAAGGGAGTTGGAAAAACAACGTTAAATTGCCTGTCTACCATTAGCTGCTTTCATTTCTGCTTCAAAATTGGATGAACAGTTCCAATGTCTTTCCCTTCAGTGACAATACAGTTACAATCCAGATGTTTTGAACACTTTTCTAAGCAATCTGTTATTGCAAGCATGAGAAAATGCAACAAGTACTGAATGAAAGTAACTTGTCAAGGAGCAAGAGCCAGCCTGGCACACAAAAGCATACACAGCATACACACCCAGATGCATGCATGCATCTTTAATTTTGAGTTCTTGAGCATTTCTCAATCTGTGATCAGTTCTGTTGCTGACAGATGCAGTTAGTATTTGGCAAAAGAGCAAATGATTTCTGAATGGACACTATACACAAATAGGTTTGCTGAACTGGGAAGAATGAGAGCAGTACCTATTTTCTTTCGTATAATTATTACTATTATCACAGTTAACCTGCTTGATGATGAGTTGGCTTGTTTCACGACTTACATTTGAAGAAAGACTATTCATGACAACTGAAGTGTCCTGTTGACCTGATCTGGGATCAGAAATTTTTGCCAGGCTCTAAATCTGGTAATGGACAGATCCTTTATGTTAGCACAACTTATGGAAAGTCATCCAGAACAATTTACTCTACCTCCTCAGATCTTCCTTATTTTAGCATCCTGTCTTGAGTCATAATTGCAGAACTACTTGCAGGTATCTCAGTACTACTGCGCTTATTAGAAGATCTGTAGGTCTTCCTAAAGGTTCTGTTTTGCTCCCTTCATTCTGGATTTGTCTGATCAAATAAGTTAACTTCAGGCTTTCTAATCAGGTCATAGGCCTTTATGCTGGTACGTAGAAAGTAGGAAGCTGAACTTGTGAGATCCACCTACAGTTAGTTTTAAAATAATAAAGTCAAATAGCTGTGGCGGCACAGACCTCAGTGAGCAAGAAAGATCTGAATATTAACTCAGTACCAGGCAGCTCTCAGAAGCTCTGTAAGCTTCACACTGCTTCCTGAACCAGTATCTGATGGGTATTGTGTATAATAGAGTAAAGGACTTTCTGTGGGAGGACCTAAAAAATAAAAAAGCAGCAATTTCTGTTACCTGAAGTATGTATCTCTGAAGAAGTGCAATGGATACATAGTTCTGAGATCGGACATAGAGTTTGCAGTGCCAGAGCAATGGAAAGAAACCTGCACTCTGGAAAGGACAGATATGCATACACAAAACTGCAGTCTGGGCAGAAGAGTAAGAGAAATACAGTGCGCACCGGAGCTGCATCTGACTGTGCCTAAAACTCCATGAGAGCTTCCTAATAACTGCAAATATAGAAATACCAGTCTTCACTTGACAACACGCTTATTGTGCCAAATATTAACATTATTTACAAATCTCCAGCAAACATACAGGCAACTTGTGATAGACCTAATGGGGCTTCAGGGCATGCTGTGAGGAGCACTTGGCCGGGCAGTGTGAGAGAATACTGCAAATGCTAGAATGACTCGCGGCTGCGTATGGAGAGATGAACATGATATTAAACACTCTAATTAAACTGAAACATTTCCAGTGACTTGGAAAATGTTTTCAATCACTAGAATGTAGACTCAATTAAAACATAAGTCAATGCTCACTAACGTTACTGAGTGAAAGGAATGCTTAGAGTACTTTCTCCAAAGATAACCGTGATTGTCAAGTTTCTTTCACAAGGAACTAAAGGTACCTTAGGATTTTCAGTACAAAGATGTGTAAGAAACCTTGGACTTTTAACAGAAGTCATTTCTGTCAGCAGCCAGATTCAAAAGTTTGTAGATCCACTCTAACTTCAAGTTGTACCTTCCTGTCATTTGAAGTTATAGGCATGGACTAATATGCATCTTTGGACCAGCTTGGTCATTACACCATATATAAAACACTGATGTTGGTGAGAAGTGCAGGTTTACATGGAACATACTCGCCCCTCTTTACTTAAAAAAAAAAAAAAGTCTTGCTGCAAGGTGCTGGGAGAAAAAGCTTGGTAGAAATATACATATCAACACCAAATTCACTGCACATACAACTGCAGGAGCAGAAAACGCAAAACGAAAAAAAGAAAAAACAGAGTGCCAATTGTTCTCTAAGCTGAAAATCTGGAGATAAACATGATGGGAGTGGACACTGGACAACATGGTTTGCCCAGATGCTTACAACAGCTGACATCAGAAACTTGCTTCAGATAAAGGAAATAATTCAAACCAAATGATAGACAGGATGCCAGATACATGTTATTGCTTCTCACATCTTTATAATGATAGAAACATACTTTGAGTGCCTGTCTAATGGACAAGATAGGTAAATAAGCCACTTCACTGATTTATTTGATGTCAAATGGCCTTTGTCTTCAGTGCTTTCTTGGTTGCAAAGAAAACTAATCTAAAGTCTATGTGGCAGACTGGCAAATGGGATAGCTAATTAGAATCTATGAGACATACAGAAGACAAAGGTAGTTCTTTATACCTTGCTGGTTCCCATACCAGATTGCTGTTTCTACATTTATTTCTTCTGAAGAAACTTATTTTTTGAGTGAGAAGAGGCAAAATCACCACTAACTAGGTTTAATGAGCCTTTGCTTTTCCCATTTAGTAATTTATTTTTCTATTTCTAAGTTGATTAGTGAAACATCTTAAAAGCTCCACTAAATTAAACTTTTTCCTATGTAACACCTTATTTTCCCAAACTAACTAACCTAGTCAAAAAGAGATGACAGAAATAAGGAATCTGGACATCTCAAGAAAAAAAGATAAATTGTGAAATTCTCCAACTTTTTTTTTTTATGATGCATGACTTATTGCTACTTGATCTGCCTGTATGATATCATATCAATAAGTCTACTCAATGTACAGTAGACATTATCCACTTATTTCATAAGAAGTTATGTATTTTATTTTCAAAAGCCACTTATTAAAACAAAAACTAGCAGTAATTTGGAACTTAAATACCTTACAATATCTGAGCATTTATCACTATCAACAAATATATAATGCTCAGTTGCTGAGAAAGAAACAATAATAACGAACCGTGAAAATGATGTAAAAGAAAAATTTGTATTTAAAAGTAGTATCTTGAAAATTTCACTTTTTTTTTCATTACAACCCAAAGGAGAGATATTAGTACTACTTGAGAGTGATATTACTGCAATAACTCCAGGAATAAATTGCATGGTTCTGGTTCAGAACAAAGAGAAACTCACTGACGAATTCACACCATACAGATAGGATACACTGCCAAAAGTTAGAAGGAGAATCTTTTAATCTCAACACTCCCGTTCCTATAGAAAAAGATCATTTCTACCTCTGCCAAACATTGTTTTCATTCCTGTCATCATGTTTATACTTCATCTGTTCTTTTTTTGTTGTTGTTGTTGTTGTTGGGTTGTTTTTTTTTTTTTTTTTTTTTCCCTCTCTCTAATTGCACTTAGTAAGTTTTTTAAAAGTATTAGCAAAGGTAAACTGAATTTCTTGAATTATTTTGGCATAGCCATTGGGCTGAGTAGTGTCATGCTGTCTTTTTCATGACCCATCAGCATTCATAAAAATATCATTGTTCTCCTTTTGGAAGTCACAGACAGAAATGACATCAGATAAAAATTAAATCCTACTTAGCAGATAAACCTGAAAATTTTTGCTAGCTCTGCTGCTTATCTTGATATTTCATTCTCGGCTGATGTGGGCTGATTTTCTCCTATTTAGTACCTGAGTAAGGTCCTTCATAACTTTTGCCAGGTTGACTGAAAATTACTATTATTTTAATCTTGTAGTTCTTTCCATTCAGATTTTGCAAATAACAGCTTGAAGATTTGGTTTGAAACTGTTTAGAGAAGCATTGATTTTATGTATTTTATTTATTTACTAGCTGGTACATCGCAATGATCTCACGTAAATAAGTCTAACATGCACTGTTTTAATTTCGTGTAGACACGGATATGCAAATCAGTAGACAATTACAGCCACATATTTATGTTATATGGGTATAAATAGCTAAATAAGTTACAGACATTTTTTCTTCACTCACAGAGGAAAAGTTAAATACCTTAAATGTTATTTATAAGGTGGATTTTTTTGGTTGGTGTTTGGATTATACAGTTCTATACAAATCTAAACTTCCAGACTTGCATACAGCTCAAATAAACAAAGTCTCTTATCTTGAGATAGGATACCTCTAACTAGGATGCAGCTGCTTATCATATATTTCGTTAAGATTTGAATAATAGAAAATATTCACATCTTAGTACAAAAGGTACATATGGAGTGCCAGCAAATTGTAAATTAAAATATAACCAAGCAGGTGAACAGAAAAAAGATACGGAAAAAAAGCAACTGTTGCACTACTGTGTGGAAAAATAGGAAAACAATTTTAAAAATAAAAAATAAAGATTTTCACATCATGCTTATGATATTTCTCCCTAGAAGGAATGAATATACCTAATTTATTAAGAAACAAATACTATAAATAATGACAAATTCTCTCTCAAATTTAATTTTAGTCCAGATTCACAGCCATATATTAAAAAAGAACAAAAAAATAAAACCACACTGTTAAGGCCTCCTGACAAAATAGGTAACTGTTTCCAGAAAATAAGTTTCAGATTACTAACATCACTGTAATCAACAATTAGCAACTAATTTTTAAACCCAATGAACATTGTTTTACTTCCTATATTTCAAGGAAATTGCGTCTAAGTAATTTGGCCAACATACATAGGAGAGATGTGAACTACGTATTTTTCTTCTATGCAGAGTTAAATGGGAAAAGCCATACAGGCAATAGGCCATAATAATATCTTTTTATTTGCAAAACATTAAACCAGAATCAAATACTACAACAATAATTTTATGGCCAAATTTTGCAATTAACTGCACTTCAGCCTGTACTTTCTCGAATGTGATAGACATCTGTTTGCAAATAAGGACATTATTCTAGCAATTATACTGGAATTATGTATGGAATAAACACGCAGAATAAAGGGACAAAATAGTGATGCTTTTATTTTCCTCACCATCTTTTGCTGTAGGTTAAGAAACCATAGCAAAAAAAAAGTTATAACCGTGTCTCCTCTTTCTCAGAACAAAATAAAAATCCAGCAAACCATGAACTCATTCAAAAACCAAGCACAGTGCCCAGTGTTTGTACACCAATGGAAGAAACAGTGATGCTAAGAGGGGAAGTATCTTAGTTCAGTGGCAGAAACTTCCGTAAATGTAGTCAAATACATAAGCACAAGTGACTTATGAAAAGTAACCTTCTACTAGCGTGTTATTCTTCATGCCAGGTTCTCTTCCATCAGAACAGAGGAGGACTCATTTTTCTTTCCTTATATGGTTCACTGGCTACTTTATGTTGTTGAAAGTGTTCTAGTACAGATTGGAAGTCAATTATTTCTGACATACATCAGCCTACACTATGAGTAGTATTTCCCTTGCGAGAATCACACTTGCTTTCAGTGAATGAAATATAAAAAGTTTCATACTCTCTTGTTGTGAGACTTTGGAAAGACAAACATACTCCTTTACCCAGTGATTAAAACAAACTCCAGTGGAACACAGGTGGTTTCCCTCTACCTCGCTGTGAAAATTCACACAAGATTCAGCAAAACCAAAATTTCCAGTGCCTACACCTACAGAAATAAAATTTAATAGAAATTCTACTAAGCAAGCCTGAAGTCCTATAGCTCCACTCCCCAGATCATTTTTTAACATCAATAAGCATAAGCAATGAATTGATGTTAAACAATAAAAACAGCTTTTTAACCATTTTGAAGTAGTGTCATAATTTTGCTTGTATGCCAGTTCGATGAGCAGAAGTTGAGATTCTGACTATACTCAAAGCATCACCATTAACATAAAAATGTATGACATCTATAAAAGTTAATAGGCATAACGCTTAAAAGCCGCCAAGTATAAGAGCTGAATAAAAATGAAAGCTCTTGCCTTCTGAATCCTTTTAACTGTGAAATCCATACTCATCACAACACTGCGCCCTAGGTTTTTCTACTCCAAAAATAATGCTGCCAGAACATTATTTAAGCAGTTCTGTGAGGTAACAAACTTGTCTGCAGTTACATTTAATGATATCCTGAGTGTCAGTAATTCACAGAAAGTTGTTATACATCCCAAGCATCAGAACATCATTTAAGCTCACATTACATTAATGAGAAATTTAATTTCTCATTACATTTTAGAAACACAGTCCCTCTTCAACAGACAAAATAACACACACACGTATATACACACACAGAACAGACATATTTCACAAAGGGATTTCAAGTCAAATACCAAACTGGGGGGGGCATAAATTTTCCATTCTATTTTAAGTGCTACTGGTTGCTTGCTTAAATGACGTCTGGCATCACATGTTATCTGTATTCATACTTCCAAACTGATGGCAATATCCAAAAAAAGAACAAATATAGTAAGCTCATTAATGAATGGTTTCATACAGCCCATGTAAAGGATAGAATGGTTGATAGCTGCTGTCTGTCAGCTCCTCCAACAAGATCTGATGGCTTTGAAGAAGGTATGAATTGCTCTTCAACTGACCTACTCATCTGTATGAAGGCACAGATAAACTCAGTGAAGTATATGGAAGGTGAATAACAATAGAAAATTAATTGTGTGTGTTTATCTCATTCCAGTACTAAGCTTCAGTAGTTCTATATACTTATAATGATGCTTTCTACTGTTTCTGACAGGAAATATTAGACATAAACTCAAGCCTAACTTTTTAATTAAGAAATCTCTGCACTCCAAGAAGAGATGATTGTTTAAATTCAATTTACAAAATATCCATGAATACTTAACAGTTCAGATTCAAAGACTCATTGTTTTCACTTCTAGTGATTAGGTAAAAATAAAATAACCCTTTTGACAGCAAACCAGACAATGAGAATAAGCACATGCTCATTACTATGATGACACACAAGTTTGATGTGGTGGGCAGGCTCTGTAGTATTTCATGATCCTGATAACAAAATATCTTTTTAATTTCCCCATAGATAACAGTGGAACAGACACACAAGCATGGAATTTGGGTATTTGTTCAGGCAAAGATGGCTTTCTGTTTCATCTTCCCCCTAATAATGCTGCAAATATCACTGTGATTGAACCATTAATAAATTCTTTATACTGTGAGCAGAAAAATTAGAAACCAGTTATTACTCATTAGTAAAGTCCACAGTAAAATCTCTCTCCATCACTTGTCTCAACAAACAGGATCACAGATGCATCTGAACCCTCCTATGGTACAAAAAATTACTATTCTAGGATAACTTTTTCTGAAACAATATCCATCCTTTTGGAAATGAAAACAAAGCCACCATTTGATAATTCACAGTAATGCTTCTTAGACATCAAGTAGCACAATTCTTATAGTAACTAATCACACATGGAAGTAGATACAATCTAAGTTTATCCCTTCAGACATTTTAGGTTTTGCTTTTCAATTCAGGAGAGCTATAGGTAGACAGTGAAAGGTGGAGAAAAAAAGTTAACTGAGTCAGCAAACACAGGTCCAGAAAAAGCAGGAACAGTGCTCCCTGCAGTTTGAAGGGAAAATAAATGGAGCAAGGCAGCAGCCCACAGTGAATCTGCAGAGAAAGGCCTGTTTGGCAAACAGAAAGAGCTGGAGAAGACAGACAAGCAAGCCATGAACAGCAAATACAGCTGCTGCTCAAGGCTTCACTTTTGCATACATTTTCTACTGAGATGTCTACAGAGCTGAGGCATCTCCACACCACTTTGGAAGGAGTTCTTGACTTAAAGCCATGCTGGTCCAATGACACAAAAAAATTACCTCGTACCTAGCAATGCGAATCTTAGTAGCATAACATCCACCTATGTCACCACAATGTCTCTGCACCTTCATGGAAGGAAAACAGATACTAGATACAGATGTCATAGATACTGAAAGTACAAAAGAAAAAGTGTTCTTAAAAATTTGTCATCAGTAACCATTTTTTATCTTCTTTCCGTTACTGGAATTAAGGCAGTTGATCGCCAGCACCTCCTCCCCTATTCCTTCCACTTGTCCGCAAAAATGTGCGTGTCATAGCTCTTCTTGTCCCTCTACAGGGAGAATATTAAGTACCTCTTCAGTATCCAACAACTCTTTGTATCATCACAAACTGCTGCAAGGTTGAATGTAAACTTTTCCTTACAGTCATAGAGAGCAACGAATGAAGAGCTGAGGTGAAAGGATACATCAGCGTTTTCTTTGTAGAAGTATAATGAGACAGGAAAGTGCCATAAAACATGTTTCTCTAGCCTAAAACTATTCCATTAAAAGAGTGAAATAAAAAGTTGTCTGCAGTGACATTTAATGATATCCTGAGTGTCAGTAATTCACAGAAAGCTGTTATCCATCCCAAGCATCAGGTTCTGTCTTCTCAGGGGCGTGTGGCTCTTTTAGTATGTGCATCTACAGTGAAAACAAAGGCAGAACTATTCCTTGATTAAAAATTTCTCATCTCTGCCCTGTAATTCCTTGTGAAAATAATTAATCTCCTCTTATATTAAGTTGAACTTGTACAGAACAGTCTCAAAGTTACCCAGATAAAGAACAGTGGTCAGCAGTACTTACAGTATCTGAAGTCTGCTGAATCACACCACTATGTGCTTAATTGTAGTAAAGCAAAACTTATCAGCACAAGAATATCAGAGTTTGAAGAGTGGTTCCTACCCTGGAATGAGCTTATCATCATACACTCTGCACCAAAGCCAACTGCCATGTGCCAGTCCTCATTCTGCTTCCTTCTTCCTCCACCTGTTCCTATGTCATGTTTGTTCATTTGGCATATTGAAGTAGTGAAAATAAAAATTTTAGCAGGAAAAATGGTTTAATGCACAACTGATGCAAGGCAAATAGAGAATTCAAATCTTAATTTCAGTACGAAGCATTAGAAAAAGTTGCTAATCCCTCTGCTGCAATCTTACATTTTACATACATTCCTCATGATTTACAAATACATGCTCATAATTGAAATAAAATAAAGTATGCATCGAAAAGGACAAGATATTAATACGCACCAAAATTATTTGAACAGTTTTAAGGACAGTTCTAAGTCATAACATGTCTATCTTCATGTTATAGTTATTTCATAACACATAGTGCTACAGCATCTTGCTTTAAGAGCTTCTGCTTAAGAACATACAACATTTTCTGGTAATAGTGTTTCCAAACGATAAAATCCCTAGTAACACTGTATTTGCACCAGCACAATTCATCAGAAAGCTCTTTGGTTATACTGAGCAGAACCATCTCAGGGGAAAAATATTAAATATCTCACACTGAGGAAAGAGCCTGACTTTTTCCAGAATGGCTGCCTTTCCGCAGAATACCATGAATGACTCTACCTCCTTTTTTTTTTTTCTTTTCTTTTTTCTTTTTTTTTAAACATGAGTATGGTTTTTGCTAATGTCACTGTTTCAGATCTGAAATTATTCTTGCACTATAAGTACAGAAACCCCTTTGCGCAAGTATCTATACATCTCTGCATAGTGTCCTACAGGCCTCCTGCTGGGCAATGAGATTAAAAATAAAATAAAGTCACATTTGAAGCAGTGCTGTCTGTCAAGCCTGAAGTCAAATTCCCACAATTGCTTCTTTGGGGAATATGTGCTCATTTAGTCAGTGGATACTTTTCACTGGGTTCCCAGTGATGTGCAGGAGCTGGCTGGAGGATATTATCACTTGGGCTGTGGAGTTATTTTGTAAAGTGTCCTGCTTTTCCTTCATAATTCTACACAGCAGCATCCAAAAATGAATTACACACTGATTGCTCTTCTTATGAAAGCACTAGTTCATCACATAAAAAATTACAAGTGTCAAATGACATAAGTGTAATGAAAATAAATTTGCTCCCCCTTGATTTTCTCTTCGTATTTTTTGAATAGGTTATTGTACTGTATATGCTATAACAATACAATTTCCAATGAGCCTTGATAACTTAGCAGAGAAAAATATATTGCACTGTGTGGTAATGTCTTACAAAGACATTTTTGGGGAAAAGAAAATGAAAGAATGATGGACACAAGACATTATAACAGAATAAGCAAGAAAAATGAAACAACTTTCAAAAGAGACCAGAATTGCTGGTAGATGGGATGACACAGTAGTACAATTCTCACTTTTTTTCTTCATCTCCCTCTTCCTAAGTCCAAACAATAAGAATGATGTTGAAAATCTGCATTTTACTAATAGAATAATTAGAAGAATTTAGATGCTTGACAGACAAATTCTTTAAAGTTTTTGGCCATACAGCTAAATGTTCTTGTTGACTCTAGCTGACTGCAAGGGATAGATGGGTGAATGGGGAAGCCTCTGAGTGCTTTTTTGGCATGTTGCCACTAACGGAATGGCATATGGTAATTAATAACCTTTAACTAAACAGTAACTCATACAAGATTAAAGGGCCTTACAAAAGTGATGGCTTGATGCTGCTGAAATTATTGTGACCTAATTCTAAGTAAGTGTTTTGAATTAAATCATCCCCTGACCCTGTGTGTATGGCTTGGCTTACAAGGTGGTGGTAGAACGTCAAAAAACTTCACTGAGTTAGGCAGTCTAATAGTCTGTCTTACAAAGTTGAAGAATAAAATGCCATCTTACTGTAAGTTGTACTCAATATACTGATCAGCTTCAGTCAAGGGCTAATCAGCATATTCATAATTCAGGCTTCTGATACATGTAAGATATCTATCAGAAGGGCAAAAATAAAGAAGATACATCATTGCAAGTGCAGGCAGAACAGCAGTCTTGGTAAGTTCCATGCACTTCGAGGCAAAAAGAAAATTTAGATACCTTGGCTATTTTCCACATTTTTGTTATACATATCAATAGCATACTTTAAAAAAAAAGCATGTTTCACAAACTGTTTAAGGAAAAGAAAACAAGAAATGATATGTAGGAAAAATAAACTTAATTGTGTATGCTACGTTAGTTAAAAAAAAAAAAAAATCAAACTTAAAATGAAGATGAAGAAGCAGGCTTGGAAAAGGAAAACACAGCAACATACACAGGGCTTCAGTACTAAGAAGCCAGCTTTGCTAGTGGAATGTTTTTAAGCACATTTATGCATAGATCTACCAATGATATAAACTATTCCAAAAAGCTGTGATTCAGCCATATTGAAGAAAAACTGCAGTAACAATACCTAATTTAAGTTTTAAGTGATCTGTATTTGGGTAATCACAGGTTGATATAGTATGTACAATTATAGACTGTAGATAAATAGTCTCTTTGGGCTAACTTAATTACTTTAATTTGATTAAAGAGCTTTTCTATCTGACCACACACTTCAGAATATTTATTAGCTAGTTGAAAATAGCATCACCTCAATATCTAATCTGCAGAATGAAGATTCTTTTGCTTGATACAACTGTCCATACCTTCTTGAGCCGTTAACAACACAACAAAAGGCATACAGCATCAATTATCTTGGAGTGTCTTTATCTCATCTTATTTGGTTGTCTTTCATAATATGCAATCCACACAGGTAAAAAGTGCTGTCTCAGAAGCCTAAATCCTATAACAAAATGCCAAATTAGGAAATAAACTTTGCTTGATATAAAGCCCTTTAATAAGGGCCATGCTCTCTTTCTGCATTTCTCAGGCACAGAAATAATGACTTAAATGATAATATCAACAATTTCCAGTGACAAAGAAATTATAGGAAATATTCAGCAGTGTTCAGTATGCTGTCACGGTCTCCATGTATTTAGATTTGGGTTCTCCTCCTGAAAGCATTTGTGAGGAGATAAACAGGAAGCATCAAAGCACACACTGTTACTCCCTGCTAATTCATGGAGTGAGGATAACAGTTTAATCCAGGTGAGCTTTTGACCAGACTCTTGTTTCAGACTCTGCAAGATTCCACAATGAAGTAATTTCTGAGAATCTTTAAGGTTGCCCTAGAACCAATTAAGTTACCATGTTCAGCACTGCTGAAGCTGTTATCCTTCACCTTTCAAAACATTAAAAATGCAAATTAAATATACATTATAGTAGCTGAATAAAACATGAAGATCTCTTGCTCTCTTGCAATAATGCAAAGCAAAGAGCAAAAAGTGAATCAAGCAATAAACTTGGTATTGTCTCTCCTGTGCTCAGAGGTTTAGTTGGAGAAAACAAATTTAATTCATAGATAAAGCTATTGAAAACATCTGGAACATTAGGCTATGGGAAGTGGATGCAGACAGAGGAACAGATTCACGATGCTCAGGCATGTGCAATTCTTGCTATTCAGGTATGGTGCCTTACCGCTAATAGCAATTATCATTCTCCAGAGCATGTTCTCTATGAGAAATCCCACCCCCGGATTTCTCAGCCTCCATCAGTACATATTATACTAAATTGTACCTTTGGGAGTCTCTAAAACTTGAGAAAGGCATAAATTAAGACTGGGGAACATTTCCCTCTTTCTACTCAAACATCCGCATTACACTGTCATAGCCCTGCTTCTTCTAGCTGATCATCATCATACACAATGTAGACAGCCCTTCTGAAAAGCCCAAATACTTTAAAAGAGACATGAAGGCCGAGCTGCTGGCTGCAAGCAAAGAGATGCTGGGGAAAAAACAGCACCATCATTTTCTATAAACATTCTTATTCATTAAGGAGAAATACTTTCAAATCACTAAGGATTATCTATAATCCTAAGAGTTAGCTGAGGAAATAATTGCTAACCTGCTTGTATTATTGTTTTTCATTAACACTTGGAATATCAAGGATTTTCCTGCAGCACTGAACAAAACATTTTCACAAAACTGGAGTGTGACCTCATACCTGTAGGACTCTGGTGGTCAACCATCAGAAACAGATTAGTGAAAATTTACCAAGCTGATAAAAAAAAAAAAAAAGAGGTAAGGTTACAGTCAGTACTCATCAGTATAACAGTTGTATGAAGCAAAGATACAGTGCAGATACACTTGTTTAAAAAAAGAAAAAAAAAAAAAAAAAAGAAGCCAAGTAATTCATTTGAGAAGGTGTTTTAGAACATTCCAAAATTACTATTTGCATAAACACAATATATATGAAGTTACAACTGTCCCTAAAAGTGGCTAGTAAGATCACAAGATATTTTACACGTAGTGAAATATTATATAGGTTACTTATTCTGCAAAAAATCAAATGCTATTTAGAACTTCATGCTCTATAGTTAGAAAGCTTAAAAAAGGAAAATTCCACCTTCAAGAGTCCTAATAAGTTGCCAGCTAACCTTCTGCTTCCATTTTCTCCAAAGCAAGTAAGGTGTTACCATACACAAGAATATTAGACAGAAAACAGAAGAAAAAAAAACAAGTATCCTATTTGTATTTATTTATTTAGTCTCGGGTGGTCTATAATTTGAATATTATAGACTCTACTTCCATGGAAACTTGTTCTACAATAGCTATTCTTAATGACATATCTTCATGGACATTCATAATCAGCATCGACAAAAGCAGATCAGAAGAGACCACAGCAAAGATCCAGTTGGAAATAGTTTACCTGCTTTTAATTTATAAGCAAATACAATTTAATTTTGCTAGTTACAAAGTGACCTTCACACCTTTGGCCCACTGTAGGTATCATGCTCGTAGTCTATATGATCACAGCCCTGCAGGACAGTAATGAGCAGGCCTACAGCAGGGCACCCAGCCAAGCACCATGTACTCTTTCTAAATTTAGTCAAGACCAGAGCACAGCATACAGAAAGATAGATCTTAGTTCAGTTTCCAAGAAGCTTCTTGGAAACAAAAAAAAAGACAAACTACATAAAACAGACCATTTAAGTTCACAGTTACTTAATTATGCTTTACATTATTCTATGATGACAGACTAGGTATGAAACCTTATGATTAAATTTAAGTCGCATCTGGAGATATGACGAAACAGTTAAAGAAATAATCAGATGGCAGACTTTGAGTGCTGAGAGAACTGACAGACAGAGATAAACATTTCAAAATTCACTTTCATCCCATATAATCTTGGAATCATATTTAACTTTTCCAAAACTTCTGGTATTTCCAAAACTGCAGTCTATTCCATCTCAATATAATATTCCAGCTGCCAGATGTAATGACTCAGCAAGACAGATACATCTGTCAAATAATTTTTATGACAGCTAAATCTTTAGGGAATGTCTATTTAAAATGCTCAAGTTGCTGCTGCAGTGATAGGTTTAAAAGGAAGAGATTATTGTTGCATATTCAGATGACATCATGTATGTTCTTGTAGCCTTGGTAACTACGAGAATTTCATCACAGATTTAGATGTCCTATATGCACCCACATACTTCTCTATTCAAAACTATTTTATTGTTTGAAGGTGGTTTTTCTTTTTGTTTGTTTTTTCAATAATTACAACGCTCTTTTCTGTTTAGGTATTGCTGTGTTTAAACACCAAGAGTTTTCAGAGATAACTAATTTGAAAAGATATCTTCAAATTCCTGTTAGTAACTGAAAAAATGCAAAACAATCTCTTTCTTGCACTATCATTGTTCAATATCCAGCAGAGGTTAGAGGCATCAGCTTCTACTCAACTCCTATTTTGAAAGTTAGAGCTAGAGAATTACTCTTAAATCCTCCATATCCATTTCTGCGATCTATGCAGTATTAAAGATACAACACCCTGCCCCCTCCGCCCCTCCCCCCAAGCTCATGAGAAATAGCTTGTCATCTCTATTAACAGAATTTGAGTCTTCGGTATAAACTGTGGGTGGGAGGGGAAGAGATCTCAGGCTTATTAGTCATATGAGATTTAGATTATTCAACTCATGACCAGTATGTGAGTATTTCATGATTTTCTGAAGTTTTTCTACAAGTTTTGGAAGCACTACGTATAGCAATATACTCCAGAACTTGGAATGACTCCATTGACTCTTGTTTGATAACTATTTACATAATTTGGCTTAAGTTTGTGTGCGTACAACACAACTGCTTCCTTCAAGAGGCAATCCTTTTTTTCCTCAAGTTTCATACAGAATCAAAAAGAAGTGGCACAAATTTTATGTTCACAACAATATTCCTTCTGTTTTTCAGTAGTCTTTACAGTGTGCTACTCCCCATGGAAAGAAGATCCTTCTCCTTCAGGGGTAGGTACTAGGACAAGTGCTCTTTAATACCTTCAGTGACACAGACAGTGTGATCCAGTGCACTCTCAGTAAGTTTGTAGATGACACTAAGCTGAGTGGTGCAGCCAACACACCTGAGGAATGGTATGCCTTCTATAGAGACCTAGACAGGCTCTAACAATGGGCCCAGGTGTACCTCATGAGGTTCAACAAAACCAAGCTCTTGGACCTGGGTCACAGCAACCTCCACTATCAATACAAGCTGGAGTATGAAAGGATAAAGCACAGCCCTGCAAAAAAGAACTGGGGGGAATGGTGAATGGCATGCTGGACATGAGCCAACAATGTGCCCTCGCCCAGCAACATGTGACACGCCCAGAAAGTCTTAATGTAACATAAGCTGCATAAAAAGAAGGGTGGCCAGCAGGTCAAGGAAAGTGATCCTGACACTCCTTTACTCCGGTGCTGGTGAGACTGCACCTCGAGTACTGCTTCCAGAGATGGAGTCCTCAATACAGGAAAGACATGGACACGTTGGAGAGCATCCAGCAAAGGGTCAAAAAAAATGATCCAAGGGGTAAAACACCTTCGGTAAGAGGACAACTAATAGAGCTGTGGTTATTCAGCCTGGAGAAGAAAAGGCTCCAGGGTGACCTTATAGCAGCCTTTCAGTATCAGGGGGGCGGGGGGGGGGAACGGATGGACTATACAGACTATAAGAAAGAAGGAGACAGACTCTTTATCAAGATCTGCTGTGACAGGACAAAGGGAAATGGTTTCAAAGTGGAAGAGAAGAGGTTTAAACCGGATATAAGGAAAAAAGCTTTTATGATAATGGGAGCACTGGTACAGGTTGCCCAGAGAGGTGGTGAACATCATGTCCCTGAAGATACTCAAGATCAGTCTGGATGGGGCTTTGAGCAACCTGATCAATCTGTAAATGAGTTAATTGCAAAGAAGTTGGACTAGATGACCTTTAAAGGTCCCTCAGTCCCTTTTAACTCAAACGATTATATGATTCTAAGATACTTATTTACCACTAAACTCTCTCGGCTTAATCAAAAAGTCACTCAAAACTCATCAAGTCAAAACATGCATACACTCCAATACTTCCTAAAGCTTTCCAGCCCTACCAAATCTGAACATTAATATGTGTATAAACACATTTCTCCTTTGAAATCAAAATGCAAATAGCCTAACACATCTCAAGGAATGGACTAACTTACAAAGCCTGATAAAGTGATAATATCCTACATGAGAGAACATTCTTTCGATCCATAACCTGCAGCTGGATAGCATGTAAATGTCTCCTGTGGTACACAAGACCTCACCAAAAACTTCATTCAAAGGCTTCTAGCAAGAAGCCTTTTTATGTAAGAGAGACAATTCTTGCAATAAATCATATGCTTTTACCCAAATGGCTACATATCACCAAAGTTCAAAATCAGATGAGGTTACAAGGAAGGAAAACTTCTAGCCATCTGTATTGTGCTACAATCAATAAACACGTGTACTTTTCTTTGCTTCACTTCTGCATCTTCCAGAAAGCATTACAAAGGCCATCATGAACTTCTTACATTTGCCCTTTGTATATATATATATATATATATATATATATATATATATTTTTTTTTTTTTTATCAAAATCTGCCATTGACACAGCTAGTTTTAAACACATATGATACTAAGTCTGATTAGAAAGACACAGGCAAATTGTTAAATGTTACTTTCACATTTTTCTTTATGCAATTCCTCCCTATTTCCCTGTATGTCAGTGGCACAGTTCAGCTTGCCAATTTCTGCGAATGAAAATCATCTTTGAAATAATATGATGACAATTTTTGTCCATTTCTTTTATTACATTGCTTCTGATATTTGGTTGGTTGGTTGATTGACATACCTTAAATTACTCATATTTCAGCTACTTTACTAGCATTGAATCCCATTTATATTATGAAGGTAAGCTGACTTGAATTCCAAAAAGAATTCTAGTCAAGCAGATACCTCCGAGTTATCAAGCAAAACACATAAAATAACACAGTAAACTGATAGTTTATTTTTACTCCATTTCATCTCTATTATTTTCTGCATTAGTTTTGAATAAAATCACTATGAAAGACATATTGTTGAGTGCATGCATACATTACATACAGTATTTTCCAACTTGCTTCTGTAGAGGTAATCTCACTAAAGTTTTCAGAAATATCTGTGGAGCCTACTGCTTCCAAGTATAAGTAACCATACTGATTTTCAGAAGTAATGCAAAGCATTCAATTTTGACTCTTTGATAACATTAGAGAAAGCTATTTACTTGTTTTAGATGACTGTATATTCATGTTACAAAAATTGGATAAATAAAAATAGATGCTGTCAAATAGCCAAAGAACAGCCAGAAATAAACAGAAGAATTGAACAAATGATCAAAGACTTACCAACAAATTTAAAAATATTTTCTTAAGGCAGCGTTTTCAGAGTTTGGTTTTGTATACGCTCTTATTCTGACTCAAGATCATTGTGTTACTCTAACACAACCAAGTTAAGCAAGATATTACTTTGATACCATGCTACTGAGGTCTCTCGAGAAATTCTCATGTTTTCAAGGGAAGAAATTTCTATCACACAATAAATGGAACTCAATGACCCAGGCACATAAAAGAGTATGATTTTGACTCATTATTTGATCCATTAGTGCCAAATTAAAAATAAGTGATAAATAAGTAAAGATAAATAGAAAATACTGGAAAGACAAGAAAACCAAATGGCAGTTATCCTCTTCCTTCATCAATACCCATTCACTTCTTATTCCTTTCTTCTGTTGGAGAATCAGGGTTACCAAAGACTTCAGGAAGAAATTCAGAATTTCATATGTTTAAGTTGAACTATTGAATCTTCTTAGAAGTACTTTAACGTGTTTGTCTTTTAAGATCACGCCACCCTTCTGATTTGACTCATTGAAGAGCAGATGAACTGTTGGACCAAGGCTTTAACTTTCGGTAGTCAGAATGGTTTTCACATTCACCAAATATTATTTTTCTAAAAAGGAAAAAAGCCACTCTGAAAAGTGGCTAACTAGCACAAAGCCTGAGTCACAACACAGTCCTAAATGGATGAAAGCGTACATCTTCAAATAATGGATGTTGCTCCAAAAGTAATGCCTCCTATCTCAGAAGGAAATTATAACAGATAAAAAGAGCACAATAACAGTATTTAATAGAGCAAACTCCCAGCTACAGAACTCTGGTTTACAGCAGCCACTATTGATACTTATGCATTTTTGTCAGCAATGGATAACTGCCAGCATGCCACACACATTCGTACCAGCAGAAGTGACCCAGAATTGCTGTAGCCACTGCTGAAACTCACCACCCACCGCCTCATCGTGCTCACATCTACTGTTTCATCTCCATAAATAATCAGCAAGCATTCAAACCACCAACATTTGTCTATGATATCATGGGCCAACATAATAAAATAGGAAACAGTACTGGTGGAGAAGCCATCGTAGCATCTTCCTTGCTTCCTTTCTTGCACTAGGTCACGAAACAATGAGATAAACAGAAACTGTTGCCCTGTAACATGAGGCTACAATTTCTGAGCGCAGTTCGCTGGACTTTCTAATGACCGAGCCCAGTATTACATCCCTCCTGTCATAAGATACAGTATAAGAAGCAAAACTTCTATAGAGACTTTTACATATTTAAATGCTTTTTGTGGCCTCACAATCTGGGAGATTCATTCTGATTTCAGACTCTTTTCCCCAAGTCAGAGGGGCATGGCTGTGGCCTACAGGCACATTTCAGCTTCAAGCAACAACACAGAAACTACAGCCATATGGAGAAGTCAGAGTTGCCAAGTTTCTGATGAAAATACGCCCTAAAATAAACAAAACAAAAATGAGTTTTACAGAGAGAAAAACAGTTTCTGAAAGGCTAGTAATCACAGACACTATCTTTGCACTGACATACTGTTCATACGAGTATTAAAATTCCGCAGCAGACATCCCTTCAAAAAAGATAAGATGAAGGGCTGTGGTTCTCTGATATGATTATTGTTTTAATACAACACTGCCTAGTTTCCACGTCTGTCCTTGTAACTTCTCTGTTAATTTTTCATACGTTGATATGTAGTCAAAATTAGTTGGTACTGGACAATATAAAAAAATCTGAGAGAGAACTTGGCTAAAATATAATTAATTTCCTTGTCTAAGAGAATGACCTTCATAATTCACTCCAGGCTTCACCTCCAGAGTGTCATGGCTCATTTCCTCATTATCAGAATTAGATTTTAAAATACTCCTGTCCTCCATAAAGTTCATTTTTCCTCTGATTATGTATATATAGGAAAGTATGCTTAAAATAATTTCCATCGCACAAATAGCCAAATGTCTCTGACACAAAGCAGAATACAGCCTGTGCTCCAAGAGCGATCAGATTACAAAAACAACCCAAAAAAAAAAAAACATTCCTAAGAACAGATAAAAGAAAGCAAAGAAGAAGAGGAAGGAAGGCTCAAAAGGGAGACTAATTATACAATTAATTAACTAAATTAATTACATTGACTTTTAGATCAACACAAGTATAGACATACAAATTAAATACTTATTTGCATGCAGATACATATTTCTACCTGACCTGTCAGAGGAAATAAATACTATGATTTTTGCTTAACTCAGAGAACTTGGGAAGAGCAACAGCAAAAAGGAGATTACCTGCACAAAACAGAAAATAACTGAATACAACAGTTGATAGCTCAGCAGTTGCCACCACACACTGCTAGGCCTGTCTGCAAACATGCATTTCTGGTTGGACAGTGATGATTGACTGTTCAAGTGATTTTGGTGGCCAGCACTCCACAAAAAGGGAAGAAATCTGGATAGGATGTCCATTACTTATTTAAGGTGATTGTTTTAAGGGAGGACTAATAGCCTTGGGTGGAAGCTCAATAATTGCCATCTGAGAAGATGAAGCATCTCTCATTTGCTTTGTTTCTATACTTCTATTTGTTGAAATACCTCAAATGCCTTCAGGCACAGTGGCTTTAAACATTTAAATGTGCTACAAATATTATCTAATCACATCACAATTTGTATAGCTCTCTTAAAAGTGAACCACTAGCAGCATGTCAGAATACATTAACATGGCAGATTGAAGCACAATTTTTATCATATGAAAACATACATTGAGCACTTGTGAACTTGCCACTGCAGAACCAGAAATGATCCAATCTCCATTTAAATTGTGAGTATCAGAATATCAGCCTATCTAGCAACTCCTATGGTAACATGAGAAAATTCACTTTGCGCTCCAGTATCAAAGGCCATCACACTCGTACAGTTATTTATTCATTTATTTGATTCACCTTTTTAAAAAAAGGTTAATAATCTGCCTCATAGACACATGCTTTTAAAGCAGAAGTCTGGGGAGGAAGTTCTTTCATGTCTATTTAAATTGCTGTCTGCCATCTGAAAGGGGAAGCTCTCTGATAGAAAGTTCAAAATCTGCCTTAAAAATTGATGTTGAGCCAAACTTTGGCAACTAGGAACAGCCAATGTCATAACTTTTAGGGGAATCACTCCAGCTATTTAAAGTTAAGAGAAAGCAGGAAGAAAAGGAGACTGCAAGAGAGGTAATGGGGTAGGCAAAATGAGCTCCTAAATGCTATTCCTTGTTTTGTTGCATGGTCTGCAAACATACCTCCAGCAGTATCGATGAGTCTGAATGTTGTTATGTGGCTGAGCTTAACAGTGGGAAACAGCTGGGCATCCTGGTCATCTGAACCAAATTGGTTTCCGTGGAAACACCAGTATTGCTCATTTAAACCACAAGAAATACATACAACCATCAAAAACATTGTGTTTAGTGAATTTCAGATATTCTGTAAGACAACATGAATAACAGTAACTACAGATGCCAGGAATTTGCCCTAGTCCACACTGTACAAAGTTGTTTGTTTACTTTTTTATTATTATTATTTTTAATTAAAAGTTTTCCCCCCTCTTACTCAGCAATTCAGAAAGCATCCTTCAGAAATTTTTTTCAACTGCACTAATATCTCTGGTTTACACTTCATATCTATCTTAAAAGTTTCAGATTTGCCATCTATGAATGCAAAGGATTGCAAAAGTTTGCACCTCCTTCCTGAAACCTTAGTTCCTATGTTGCATAAACTACTCTGGAAAATCCATTCTTGATGGACTGAGTGATTCTATTTACTTATGTTTACATTTATTTGGATTTGGGGGATCCGGATATTGAGCTTGAACTGAAAGACTGGATCTATCTCCAAGTCTAGCACAACTTAAAACTGCCAGAATTAGCTTTCAAGCTGGAAGCAAAAACAATGGAAGTTGTACTACAATTAAAGAAAACATTACTACAGCAAGAATTCACAATTAGGAAACACTGGAGCCCAAAATTCAAAGACTGGAAAGCTGTAGAAGTCTCAATTATTTTAAGTGCTGAAGCAGTATGCCACCTCACTCAAAATAAATCTGATCCTCTTTTACAGTTTGCAGCGTGTTTTTGGTAAATTACCTCCAGGCGAAGGAAGGTCACAATAGCTTGGAACCTGTTGCTGAAGATGTGTTAAAAATGTTTCCTGCTCCTACTAAGAGAAGTCACTCTGACATGCCCCTTTCTAGCCCAATCAGGGCTCCCTCTTCTCTTCTCCCTGATCTTCTCCCATGCAACCCCAGTCTTCCAACCACCACAGTGTTGTAAAAGTTGTAAAATCTGCTATTTTCTTAAGCTGCCAGCACTTGGAGTCCCTGTGGCATATTTTCACAAACCGGAGATCTGACTGATTTTACAACTAGGAGAACTAGAATGAGAGCAAGGCTGTGGAAGAGTACCAGCACTTTGGAATTAGGTACTGCCATCACTGCTACTACACAATACAAATACACAGAGGGTAGAAAAATCAAGGGAGTTACACCATATTTTTTCAAGTACAGAAGTAATGATGATAGATGCAATTTGCAATTGCCAGCATTTCCTACAGTTCCTGATTTACAATGGAATTTTATATTGCCACTGTAATGCTTCTAATCCTATTTTCACTAAACATTTTATAGCTCAAATTCCAGCTGAAAATGATTTTTCCCCTTCACTATTCGTAGTATTATTTTACATCAAAATCCATTTTATTGGGAAGAAAGTGAACCTGAAATAAAATGGAAGGTCAATGAGGAAGTGCAAACCTGCAAAGGTTTGATCTCAAGCTGAACACATATTGATTAATAAACAGCACTAGAAAGAGTAAGGAATGTAAAGAAATAAGTTACACAAAGTGACAGAAAATTTAGCAGTCCATAACATCTGTGGATTTACACAGGTTTCTATAGCAATCAAAAATAAAAATAAAAATAAAAAAACAAAAAACCACAACCAGGAAAGGACAATCTTATTACATTCATCTAGTCCCAAAGGCCAAAGCAGATGTATCCATAAGGCTATAATTTCTGACCGTAAAACTTCGCTTGAATAAAACCCTGCATGTGACCTTCATACATATTGCCGCCCTACAAAACTCTGTTATTCTACAGCTGAACACCATTTAGTTATGACTCACTGCCTTATTTACTTCACTGATCTCAATAAGCTTTCAAAAACCATTACAAAGGCTTGAGTTGGTGTCTGTAAGCATACTCTGGTTACCAACCTGAATGACAAGAAGGTCCGTATAAAAAAAAAAAGTATAAGTAAGACCTATATATGATTGCAATAGGAAACCTTGTCAAACAAACTGGATTTCAAACAGCATCAGCAAAATCTATATCATTTGTTTTATGTTGCCTATAGAAGGTGGCATTGGATCATTATAGAGATCATTAAGGATAGGTAAAACATGATATTGTCAAGAAAAGTAAAATGGGTACAAAAAATGAGCAGAATAGAAATTTACAGTACCAAATACAAACAAAAGGCAACAGCCATGAGGTTTAAGAAACTGGCAGTGGATCTCTGAAGCCCCTGCTGTCAGGCTTGGATGCCTTCAGCACTGCCAGCATCTACAGAATTCTCTCCACAACTCTTACATACACACTGGAATAGAAGCATAGGGACTGTAGGTACTGTGCTGCCCAAAGAGGCAGATCAGTATGAGCCAAAGCATTAGCAAAAACTCTACTTGCCGTTTGTGAAATTTGAGACAGAAATTAAGGTAGACAGTGATACCTTCATTATGAAAAATACTTTCCCGCAGATATGAATAAACCAGTACTGCAGAAACATGACTGCAAAATAGAAGACAAGGGAGACAAGAGAATCGTTAGCAGTGGATTGAAACCCAGTGATAAATCCAGCAAAGTAACTCAGGTGAGAATCCCTACAAAACGCATATTTCACATGAGCCACAATTGTATTATTAATGACAAGTAGCAGGCCTTGAATCATAATATTTAGGGTTTAATTATTAGAGTACAGAAGTGAGTACTAGAGTAATAAAAATAAGAGTTATGGAAAAACAGTGATTTCCTGACAAATGAGAGAAGTGATGTATTTATTTTTACAAAAATTCCCTGTAAAAACTAAAAGGTAAAAGCAAAATAACAACCCAGTTTATTAAAAAGAAATATACAAGCATGTCACCTTCCAAAAGTAGTTACAGTTTAAATATATTGTAGAATGCCTATCCCACTCCTATTTAAATGCTGCTGTAAATTCAAGTCCCACAAGAAGGAAAGTCTATAGTATTATAGTATATATTTTATGATCGCCACTAGTATGTATCGTAATTCCCTGTTCACAGTGCTTACAATATTAACTTGGTGCCATGCAATAACTGGCTATCACTACTTTCCTTAGTATCTACACAATATTAACAGTAGTTCCTGCTTTCACTTCATAGCACCCAACTTAGGCACAACATAAAAAAGCCAGACAATATCCTTCCTTTCTTGCTCATGCCAGCACACTAACATTTTGAGAGCATACCTGAAAAAAGAGCATTATAAATGCAGTCAAGTGTTTTGTAGTGAAGAAAGAAAGGGAGAAAACACCACACTATTTTCACAGGTACATATGTGTTTCAGCAGCTAGATGGCAGCTACCTTGATCTGGACTGGCGTGTGCCATCTACTTGGCTCTTGGCCATATTCCTCTGCAAACCCATGCTCATCCTGCTAAAGCTCCATGTGCTGGCTGATCCCTCAACCTGACTGTTCTGGTCTTACGCTCCCCCCCCCCCCCCCCCCCACAGCACTCCTTCCTCTCCTGAATGCATCCTGATGAATTGTCCATACTGCCCTATCATGCTGACATGTCAACATAAGTCACGCTATAAAATTGCGCCCATCACACTCACTGTTGCTCCTTTCTGACACAGCATAAACCAAAGGGGAGGAAAATTCCACTAACTTAAAGAAAATCAATTTCATCTTCTATGTCTGTGCTCTATCACATGACTATAAATCATCCCCGAGGGCACTTCAAGTGATATTATGGGGCATGTCATTCACTGCTCTTCTGGGATAAAACCACTCAGCTTTGCCATATAATTTCATCGGTCCAATCAGAACTGTTAATGAGATGCCCTCAGGTACAATCGGAAGACATTTCAGGGCACCATAATAATTTATACAAACAGATTAATCAAGAACAGTAAGTACTGTGCTCCAGCCAGTCCCATCAAATTAATTATCTTTACATCCAAGAATCAATACAAATTATCTGAGTGCTCCTGTTTACTTCATTCGGAAGTCACTTGCTAATGTTGCTAATAAAATTAAATAAAAGAGAAATAATACATGCGGTCCATGAGTGAATACATTTCTAAAAATCTTCTCTGCAAATTAAATCACATTTTATCAGTTCTTTACTCATGACTTCCTGGTTTTTGAAAATCAAAATCTGAGCCAGTTACTAGAAATGGTATACTTTAGACCATTTTAGGTGAATTTTAAGTTTTTGGTATTTAATGATTTAAATAATCATTTTGCCAAATGTCAAGGTTGGTTTTTTTAGTTTTATAAAAGTCTTTATATTTTCAACAAGATTAAAAATAAACTCAAAGACAAAAAAACAGCTATTATGAGTTCAAATAAAGCAAATTTCAGGCAGTGTGCCACAGTATAATTTTTGTACTCTAGGCTGTATTAGTTAGGAGAGTACATGATACCTTCTACTGATATCAGCACTTCAGTACTGCTGTGTCGCCTAAGGAAAAGCTACACTGGCATGGAAATGGAAGTTTGGATATACTGAATGCGAAACAAGTTTAATACCAGGAAACTTTGCCTCATTCTGTTACTTTTTACACAGTGAATACGTAAGTCTAAGCATTTAGGTGTATATGGTATTGCTAAGCATACTACTACTCATATAGGACCTGTGCCTTTTTGCTTAAAATGGTTCATTCTTACTGCTCTTCTAACTCCACAACCATCACCAAGGTAAAAGATATGACATATGTGGTAATGTCACAGAGATCCTCTCCCCTTCTATTAATGCTTGTAAGAATTCCATTAAGAACAGGATACAAGTGACATAAGGATGTGGAGAAAAGGGAGACGGAAGAAACCTGGTGTAAAGTAATGGAAACAATACAGTACAACCTATGTTTATATTCAGTTTCAACTAATGAAAAGCAAATTTTAACTGTATAAAAATAGACCAGGAAAAAAATTTCCAGATAAATGCGTATCAAAGTTGAAACTGCTGTTCTTCACTAGAATTATATAAGGCTTTACTGGCCATGCAGTTTTATTCAACCACACACTGACAAGAAACAGTTCTTACTACCAAGGAATTTCTTGAATTCTTGCATAACACAACAGACCTCTTCCCCTTGACACATGGCATTCAAATTTTTGTCAAATCAACTCCATTCATATTTCAGGTACTGACTATATTATTTTTAAAATTACATATGTAATTGTTGTGCAAAAAAAAATTGAATATTTAAGTATAAGGTCATCAACTAATTTGATAAGCTTTAATTTTCTAGACAATCCTTTTTCCTTTAAGAATTCAATGTTTTTCTTAAAACTCAGTTCTATATAACAATTAGGAACTCCTCTGTCTCATTGATATAGGAAAGGGTTAAGCATCAGCATTAATTGGTGTTAATCAGAGAGCATCATTTAATATTGTTAATCCTGCACCAACTGGAAAAACACTTAAATACTAACAGTAAAGAAAGTTTCTAAAAGGATTGACCTCACTTGGCCACTTCCCAACCCTATAGATTCTACACCTATCTAATGGCTTTTATATCTATCTTTTTTGATCCAAATTGAATTAATTTCAAAAGTTGCAGCCATAAAAACCCCACAATTTCACAATTTAAGCTAAACCAAAAATTCCTAAAATTTCGTAAATTCAGTATTCTGTTGACAGAAAAACCACAAGAATTGGGTATCCTCCTATTAACACTGCATTGTCAAAAGCCCATTGAAAACAAATGGCATTTAACTTTTAAATTCTCAGATATTGCATCAACTGTTTGAAAATTAACTACATAAATCTTAAGTTCTATGTGAACTGTCAATCCAAAGTGGTCAATAAGGATTCAGAAAGCCATCGATATTTTGTTTTCTTTTTAACTTAAGTTTAATAATATACCTAAAATAAACGTATGCTCTGCAACTCAGAAAAAGATTATAGTGCTAGAATGGCAAAGAAATACAAACACTTGGGAATTCAAATCCATACATCTCACAACTTCGTATAGCTGTCTTTCCAGACAATCGCTCAGTCACACCAGCTCAGAGGGATTTCAAATATTGAATCCTGCTATCATCCTACATCTATTACAAGAGCCCAAAGCAGTGTCCTCATCACTTGCGCCGTAACTGGGAAACTGAACATGATAGAGTGAGTACAAAATCATGTTGGACATGGGTGACTCTCTGAGTCATCAGGTTATCTCCAATCCCTCCTATAAAACAGGTAACTTTTTCAACTGAATGTGCTGAAAGGTTAGACACATGGCAACCTATATTATCCAACTAAGTAAGCTGGTATCCTCATGAGATTAAACCAAGAAATAGTACTTCATGCCCTCTTAATACTATCTGTATGACAACAACTGCAAAACAGCCTGAAAAAGAGTGAAGATGTAGGATAAGTGATGTACCATTTTTCAGTAGCCTTGACAGAAAAACAGATATGAAATGAAGTTTACAGCCTGAAGTCACTAGACCAGCACAAACCATACCAGCTAAATTCAAAACCAAAGGCAGCATTTGATATTCTATGGAAAAAGACAAAAAAAAAATTACATCCTACCTTCTTGAACTGCCTGAAATGGATTGTTGCCATCCACAAATGTCACTGAACATGTGATTTTCTCTGTTTGTAAGATTTCATCATTCTGGTTGAGATCAGCAACTGCCATTCGAAAAACTTCCTCATCTTTTTTAGCAGATTCATCAAAAATTGCTCCTGGGAAATGAAGAAAAAGAACAAAGAAAAAAAGAAAAAAAGAAAATTGAGGTTGCACATTTCACATACATTTCAAAGTGTTAATCATAACCACTCAAGTCGTATTTTATACTGTAACTTCACCCCTTCGCTCACCCCTGATGAGCAGTTCTCAAAACACAGAACCCAGAAGCCACATCAAAAAATAGAGACTTTCTATTTTGAAAAAGTTTAGGGTTAAAATTAAAGACAAGCATTTACTCCAGCTAGAAATAGTGGGAATCTTTATTTAGACAAAAAAATCATCTGTGGAGAAACATGGCCAAGAAATGAGAACTAATTACCTTTCCAAAAGCACTATTTAATACACAAATGAACAGAATGGGCTAAGTTATCAGTTGCACATTATATTTAGTGATCATTAAAAGAAAAATACAAAAGAAATGAAGTCCAAATAAAGTGAAAATAATTCAAAAATTGTACTGGGAATATGAGTTAGAATTGACAGCAGCGATCAATAGACAGGTCAGCAGCTGATAAACTATTTCAGGTCTAATGTCTATCAGATTTATAAAAGAACCACTCCAGCTAACCATCTCTCAGTAAATTTTAATTAATTCAAGTTATTTCTCCCTCTATGAATATGACAGAAAGTGACTGTTCTGCCTTTTTCCCAAAACCTTCAAGCAAAGCATCTTCAACAGGAAACCATTAAACACAGGAGGAGTTGGCAGCATAAAGGTTTCCAAAGCTTGCATGGCCAATTCTTCAGGTATTTTGAAAAAGAACACCCAGGCTAGAGGGTGCTGTTTTCCACTTTCTTTAAACTGTGTTACTTTCAGCATCACTAAATTTCTATTATTTTATATTAGTTTCTTATATTAACTATTTAAGCAGAGATGGCTCAAATCGCAGCATGACAGTCCTACGAAGAATGATTTACTGTTTAAAGCTTCAAATTGGGTCTGTGAAGCATTCAAGTACCTCTAAGACTTTCATTTATGTAGATTAAAGAGATGAAAGGATTCTTCAAAAGCAAACATTTGAAAATTTTCGCTATTTTTTTGAAATTTGTTTTCAGGCTTATTTATTCTTGAGCATCCACTGTCAACACAAAACTGAACTAAGAGCACATGTGATGAGGCAGCCAAAGGGTACATATAATAGTGATTACTGATGATCTCATGAAAAATATTTACAGTGGTGTGGGACATGATTGATTCACAGGCAATGGCTACTTTAAGAGAAGTTAACTTCATATGCATTATTTATCGTATTTATTCCACTGACCTCCAACACCCATCTCCCTGCCAGCACCACTCATTCTACACATGAGCATCTCTTCATACAGTCTGACTGCTTTGACTCAAACATTTTCCTCCTGAATCTGCTGCCATCTGGAACAGCTGTTACCTCTCCACCTCATTCACCTGTCATCTCTGTGCAAATCTCAATTGAAAAGATTCATTCTCTCCCTTGATTCTTCTTTTTTTTTTTAGTTTAGCTCCATAAAGCAAAGCCTCACAGCTGAGAAAAAAACGTAGTATGCAAGATGCTGCAAACTATAGCTTCTCCAGTAAGATGATTTTTATATCCAAGTAAAATTTAAGTATACAAGAAACTTTACCTAGTGAAATATCTTAAAACATATTTCTGTTTCTAATCTTAGAAAATAGCGTTTGTTTGTTTTAACCAAAATTACTTGTGCGTGTGTATTTGGTTTTGCTGTTTTTGTTTGTGTCTGGTTTTGTTTTTTTTTTTCCTGTAGGTACTTTGGGGGGACTGTTTTAATTGTTTTTTTCTTGGTTCGTTTTTGTTTGTTTCTGAGAAGGAAGCAGAACATATACCTATACTGATGATGACTACACAAACATGACTATGTTATTTCTAATAAACATTTGAAGGAACAATTTTACATGGTTATTAAATAATTCCACAACAAATGCCACAGTAAAAGGAAGTGAACATGCACCTATTGCATGCACACAGGGCAGTTATTGACTCCACTGCAAACACCATGGCAAAACAAAGGCTTTCCAGTTAACACTGTAAAGTACAGCTTCTTACTCTACAGCTAAGCAATGTTACCTTAGGCCTGGCTTTGTCCCCACAAACCAGGTAAGTTACAGAACAGCAGATACAGAGCACCCAAGTTAGCAGAGTTTCTTCTTCAAGAGCTATCACAAAAATCCCCCTCAGCATCACAGCCCTGCCACTGGTTAGTAGATAACTGCTCCCAACATTGCAGCACTGGTGCTTTCACCAGTGCTGTAACAAGTTTCTCAGAATCCTTCTAATTCCTTTCAGCCATGGCTGCCTCTAACAGACCATGCTTTTTCTCTTGTTTCTCAGCCTAAAGCACATCCTACCTCTGATAGCATCTGAACATACATAAAGCATACGGTTTGATTAAATCCCATGCAGCATTCACAAATTATATTCTTCCTTGCTACAGTACAACTGCTTCAGTTTTACATTTCTCGTTGTAAGCAACATTTATGGCTCTATTTACCAGACACTCCCTAAACAACACTGCAACTGACATATTAAACCAGCTACATTACAGAAATGAGACATTACACATGCTTTATATCTGTGCAGTTTATATTCTGCATAGGTACAACAGATATATATACACACACACACACAATTGTAAAAACACGTGACAGCAATAACTTCTGCTTGAGCAACCTAGCCCAGTTTTCTTCAGAAATTAGGGTTTTATCCATTAGAGGATCTAATTTAATTATACAAAAATTCTTTTGAGATGTACTTAAGACAACACTGGAGATGTCACTGCATAGTAGTACACGCATTCAGCCTCAAATGGTGAGAACAAATTTTATCTCATAATTGATTCTCCAAGTTTATTTAATTTTTGTTCTCAAATAAAACTGAAACACTCAAAGCAGCATCTGAAGCATTTTCAAATTGTTCCTGTTCTTATACATATGCTTGTAGATACAAAGGTTTCTTTTAACTGTTTATCTACACAACAATCAATATCATGCAATTTGTTAATTTTTGTTAGGTTTCCAAAATAAAACCAATTTGAATGAAAACTAAGGTATTTTTGGTTTGCACAAACAAACATTGTGGAAACATTTTCAATTTTCTATAGCTTCAGGAACCTGGTTAATAGAAGAGAGCTTTCTGACATGAATAGGGTCTCTCAGAGTTTTTCCAGCTGGCACTAACTGCAGCCCTAAACTTCTTTGCTTGGTGAGGCTTGACATCATGCTGAAGTTGGAACCTTACTCTTTCCGACACAGTTTTTTTAAACAACTCATACAAAATAAAAGCAACTGAAGTATATCACACTTCAAAATGACTTATACATATTTTTTGCGGTAAAGCTAGAAAATTCCAGAACCACAAACTTATTTAAACTGTGTTTCCAAAATGAACCCTTTCAGCTATGGGGGGGGGGGGGGGGAAATTTACAGGAAGTAATGAACAGCTGAAGAAATGTAGCAAATTATTCCTCCAGATACTGTGCAAAAATTGGTCTCTAGAAAACCATATAGAAGTACAATTTGGCAAAGGAAATAGTTTTCAAAATGATACAAAATTAGATGCTGTTCCTTTTTCTACCCCCCACTGTGTACTATAACTGAAATAGTTCTCACACTAAACATGTCATTTCTAACTATACTCAAGGAGTATTCCCATGCTTGCATCAAGAGCAATGTGTTGACACAGCAATTATTTAACACCAGCTTCCTCCCCACCCCGTTACATTAACATGTCATTACTTTCAGCTTTATTTCAGAATCTGTATGAGGACAGCACAAATGCAATTCTCTACCTCAGCACACCAACAATGTCCTGTAGCTTAGCAGAAAATTCTTTGAGTTTAACCATCTCATTCACACTGTACAACGTTACCAGAAATCTGTCAATTTCAATGAACCTCAATGAAATCACACACAGATTTGCTATGTACACTAAGTACTAATGACATTATTAGAACGGCATTGCAGATATCACTTGTCCTACTGACCTCGATGTACAAAAATATAATCCAACTTACATGCTACTGGTCATTTCTTGAGAAATTTCCCTAGCCTACTAGAAACAGCCCAAGAAACACAAAAACGGGACAGAAATTCATCATCACTGTAAGGATGAAACGTAAAGAGATTTAAACTATGTCCATGCTTCCATTGGCTGAGAAAAGAGGAAGATCATTTCTTGTGCAGTGCTTTCAAGTATCATCCATGTAACTTATTTATGAAGCTATGACATTAATTTCACAAAATTAAGTACTTCATTTCAAAGATAAGGGGGAAGCATATAGATTAAATGCCATTGTAAACTGAAGTCAGAGTTCATTTTCAGCACATAAGCTTGATATTCATTTTTTAATGTTACCCACACACACCTCATTAGCAAAAGCTATATATACTTAGCTCAATAACACAGCAGTTCAGAAGTCCAGGAATGTTTGGAGAAAAAATGAATATTACATTCTTATTCTAAATGAGAAAATTAATGCAATTGCTGGGAGGAGAATGGTCATGCTGTTAACACTCAAAACTGGAAGCCAGGATTTTGGATTTCTCTATGTCAATCCTCATCTGGTATGTCCTGCAGAAATGTGAGCAAGTTGCCTGAAGTCTCATTTCCACTATGTGAAATTAGTTTCTGAGTGCTTAAATCAGTGAGGCTGATCCTGAGATAGTCTGTAGGATAAAAATCCCATGTTATTACTAGACAACAGGAATGTTCAATAATTAGGAAAGTACGTATAAAATCCATTAATTTTAAATTGTAACAGCAAATTCCTGGCTAAATCATAGACTATCATACCTGATAGAGTGAATACATACATACAGAATCAGAAAGATTATTATATAATAGAGTTATTGTCAACAAGAATAAGAGTGTCCTGACATATCTGAGAATCTCCCTGTTCCCATCATAGGAATTCAGAAATTCATATGCAGACATCTATCCTTGCCTTTGTGACTCCCATTATTACAGAACTCACTGTGTACTAATGCATCTGAACACTAAGTTTTATTAGTGAAAAATTACAGCTGTTGTAAGATTCTCTGTTGACCTACAGGCACTCACAACCATACAATCAAATCTTGATTCAGTAAATGAAGGACAATATCAGCATGCTTCACTCTTTTCTTTTACATCAGCTAACGGATGGGCCACTTGCTGGATAAGAAATTGGTGGATGGTCGCACACAGATAATTGAAGTCAGCAACTCAATGTCCAAGTGGAGACCAGGATTAAGTGGCATTCCTTAGAGATTAATGTTGGGACTGGTGTTATTTACCACCTTTGTAGGCAATGTGGACAGTGGGATCAAGTGCACCCTCAGCAAGTTTGCAGATGACACCAAGGTGAGTGGAGCAGATGACACAATAGAGGGAAGGGCTGCTATCCAAAGGGACCCAGATAGACTTGAGAGGTAGCCCATGTCAACCTCATGAAGTTCAACAACTCCAAGTGCAAGACCCCGAACCTGGGTCAGGGCAACCTGAAGCACAGATAAAGGTTAGACAGAGAATGGTTTGAGGGCAGCCCTGAGGAGGATTTGGGAGTGCAGATTAATGAAAGCTTCAACATGAGCTGGTAACGTGCAGTCACAGCCCAGAAGGCCAACTGTATCCTGGGTTGCATCAAGAGAAGCATGGCCAGCAGGTCGAGGGATGAGACCCCACATGAAATACTGCATCCAGTTTTGAGTCCCCCAATGCAAGAAGGATATCAAGCTGTTGGAGGAGGTCCAAAGGAGGAACACAAAGATAATCAGAAGGCTGGAGCACCTCCCCTATGAGGACAAACCAAAAGGGCTGGGGCCCTTTCATCCCAGCTAAGAAAGAGAAGCCCCAGCTGTGAAAGGGAAGGCTCCAGGGGGACATAATAGTAGCCTTCCAGTACTTGAAGGGGGCCTACAGGAAAGCTGGGGAGGGACTTTCTACAAGGCCAAGTAGCAACACGATGAGGGGAAATAGTTTTCAACTGGAAGAAGGTAGATATAGACTAGAGATTAGAAATAAATTCTTTCCTGTGAGTGTGATGAGACACTGGAACAGGTTGCCCAGTGAGATTGTGGATGCTCTCTCTCTGGAAGCATTCAAGGCCAGATTGGATGAGGCTTTGAGCAACCTGGTCTAGTGGTAGATGTCCCTGCCTATAGCAGGTGGTTTAGGTGATCTAAAAGGTCCCCCTCTAGACCAAACCATTCTATGATTCTATAAATAACATAATAACAACAATTGAAAAAAAATAAAAGTAGTGAAATATTCTCTTGTAGGCAAATAATTTCAAACAAATAACAGGGTTAAAAAAAAAAAATCAGACCTATGTGATCTACTGTGAGACTGGGATAGTAAAAAAGCCCTTCTTCAGCAGAAAAATGAAGATCCTTCTGTGTTTGTCAGAGAACTTCAAATAAACCTCTGATATTCCTCTTCTCTCTCACTTCCCCCCCCTCCCCCCTACACCCTCCCCCCTTAGAGTCTACTACAAAGCTTAGAAAGTATTAAGGTTTCTTGACAAATAAAAAACAGGCTTTTTATGTTACAAGCTTTTCTGAATGCATTTACATACAGTGAGAACCAATGCTTCAGGTATTGCACATCATACCTACTAATTACAAAGCAATAAAGACTCCAAAAAAGCAGAAACTGAAGCTTGAGGGTATAAAACTCATTGTCTTTTCCTTGTCCTTTACCAAAATTAGTTTTAACACAATGAGCAGCAATCAATTCATTTGGCTGCAATAAGTGCTGGAGTTCAGTTGTGTTCTCAAGAAATTTTGAGATTTATTGCTCTCACAGTTTGCAATGAGTAAGCACATTGGACTTCTTTTTCATTTAATTCTATTGCTGTGGATACACAAGTGTCACTGGGAATTATGTTCACATTTGGAAATAACAGATTCTAAGATCACATCCTCCTTATTTACACTGTCTGTCAGGCACATATGCACAAGCACGAACATATTCCAATCACTGTTGATTTATTTTGAGCTCATCCTGACAGACATTTCTAATTGTTCTCGAGTTCCAAGTCACCATTTAACACTTAAGTTTAATACAAATGATACCATTTGTCAAATTCTTCTGCTGAATCTCTTTAATCTTATAAAACAAACAAACAAAAAACAGCTGTCATTTGCAAGCCTCTTTCTAGGAAAGGTTCTTGTTGTCTAGAGAGGAGAGTAAGACAAAACAGTGCAGTCCTGCTAAAAATGCATTCCATAGAGTCACAGAGTTGGAAAGATCATCAAGTCTCACTCCTACCTCCACATAGGACCACCCAAGATTCAAATCCTGAGCACACTGTCCGAATGCTCCTTTAATTCTGGCTGCTTGAGGCCATGACCACTGCCTTGGAGAGCCTGTTCCACATTCACATACAATGCATATTATATACTGATTACCTTTCAAATAAGAATGAAGTTCTTTTCTCTGCCCTGTTCAACTATAAACATAATGTGGTAATTAACTACAGAGATAGAATTTTCACATTCATTATGCAATAAATGATCTGATAATAATGAGAAGATTTTAATGTTTTATCCGTAACTATCAAGTTGGGGTCTAGCTGTGAAAAGCATCTGGCTAGGTAGATACTACTGTCACATTACTAATGTCCCATGCAGAAAGTTGGTGTGATGATAATAAATCTGCTAATCAATATCTGCATTTTCCAAAGAAATATTTAAATAATGTTTTATAATGTACACTAACAGTTTGCTTACACGTTGTTTTAGAACCAAAGCAAATACTGATTCAACACACTATTTAATCATCTTTATTAGCCCATTTTTGTAAATACAAGAATACCTCCTGAAGTTATGTCTGTGCAGAGAAATACATCCTAAAACCCCTGACCAGCTGTTAAGCATTTGTCACTGTTCAGTGTTAACTATCTTCTGCAACTACATCAAATTTTACTTTCGTAATTTTTGAAAGATTAACCAAATGATGCAATCTACTATTTAGAGATAGAGAAAAAAACATTATCAAACCCTCTCTATAAGTCACTGTATAACCAACGAATATTAAGATGTTATAATCATGAAATAAACAAGAGTTAGACAAAGCAGATTATAATAACAAAAAGAAAATAGACAGAAAGCTTACCCATATCCTGGGCTCGCTTACAAAACTCCAGAAGAGAGCCTCGCCCACTGGAGCCAGCTCTTAAATGGGTCTGGGAGAGGTGGAGCCAGGTTCCACGACTTCCAGCAGCACAGGTGAATTGCCTTCACCTATGCTCCCAAAGCTGACTCATTGCTTGCCTCAGGTGATCAATTAGAGGTTCAGGCCGTGATTCAGCAGTTCCCATACAGTCATGAAGCAGCTGCTGAAACTTACTCCATTAACAGCTGAATTTTGCTGAGAATAAGATCACCAGTGTGCTATAGGTGTTAATAATGTATAAACATACACCTACACTAAAGTGTAAAGTCTATAGCGCAAGCTATTTTTTGGCTTTTACCTTCCTATTTCTCTTCAAAATTTACCTAAGCCTTGTGTTCTAAATACCTTAGTTATTTCATGTGGTGGAGCATTCTGGCTTCGAATACTGAAATACAGGTGTTGACATTAAATATTGCCATCAGGAGAATATTACAGGAATAAAAGGTTATTTTCTTGAGTACCACATTATATAAATCCAGGTTTCATGTTGTAGATTTCATTATAAAAATAAGATAAAGAGGCACTGAGTCAGCATATCACTGAAAAGTACAGACAGATAACTTCAAAGTATATTGCTTCTAAAAATCTATCTGATCCTACATGAAGTGTCATGAATACCATGGTCAAGAATGAGATGACAACAGAGAAAGAAGCTGCAGTGAAAAATAGGTTTATGTGCTCCTCTAAGAATGCAAAAGCTGACTCTGAAATTAATCCCTTCCTTAAACAGCTTTTCTTTTCTTTATTCTGCTAGAATGGAGGCATTCAGCAAATCTACACACAAATGCGCTCTTTGAATGAAAATGGGAGAAACTGAATAATCTAGCCTTGCAGTCGTCTAGCCTATTTTCTTGCGAAGACAAGATAGTCCAGTAGAATGTCATTTACATTTCAGTTGAAAATTAACATATATTGCGTCTTTCATTCTTATGTCACACAAGGGTTAGCAAATCCAGGATCAATAGGATTCTGGTTTCAACACAAATGTCCTAAGAAATAGCCACTTTCCAAAAAGGGTACAAAATAACCAAGTCTCTAACACATTTTCCATATGCTTCTCATACTAAGAGAACTAATGATACTCTCCTTGATTCTAATATTCATGTTCTATAGTTTTGTTAACAGGATAACACAACTTCCCCTAAAATTTGTACTTTAAACATTCAGGGCTCAAAGTGACCCCATAATTGCAGATGTTGCATATTTAAGCTGCTTGTCTTTTTTTTAATAGTGTCATATCTTTATATATAGATATATAGATATATAGATCTTATATACATTAGAAAAGATTTTCTACTTTTCCAATTCATAATTTTCAAGTATGTCTAAAAAAAATACAGCCCTGCAGAATATAACTCACAGATAAACTGAGTTAGACTTATTTTAAGATTTTCATCCAATAAATTCTGATAACATGTGCTCATATTTTTGCAAAAAGGAAGCATGAAAACAGAACAAATTTCAAACTACATAAGACTCCCAAACATGACTGAAAAGATCAGTCTTATATTCCTTCAGCTCTCTGCTGCACTTGAACTTCCAACTTTGTTTTTATTAACAATACAGTTCTGCAATAATATATGAACTCTTTGAAAATTATAGCACTATCATATGGTTATGAATTTATATTTTCTAAAGCTTCACTGCAAGTTAGATAAGTGAATTCAATTTCTGTTAAAACATAGTTTCCAAGGAGCATCATGTAAGAATTCAATTGAAAATAAATACATAACATCATAATTCCTGATTTTAAGATTAATTCAACTATTTCTTATATTAGTTTTTATTATTTTTGTTGTCTTCGAAGATAAATTTTCAAAGCAAGAATGAGAGCTGTAGGGCTACTTCCACACACCACGGATGTGTCAAGCACCTGTATCAGTCCAAATTCTCCCCTTCTTTTTTCCCACATTTTTGGAAGATCTCCTAATATGATGTTACACAACAGGACATTAGCAAATCTAAGGCTGAGAAATGCCCCAAGCAGCAATATGTTTTCCTGAGAGGTGTGCATTTCCAAAGGAAAATTTTAAAATTCATGTCTATAGAAATGCAATAATTTTGTCCTATGTTCTGACAAACAAGTACTGTAACTGAAGAGTGAGAATTAAAATGAACTTGCTGTTCTAACATTCAGTAAAATAACCACAGAAAAAAATAAATGAAGCATGCTTCATTTCCATTCATCTCCAAGTCCAGAGTTGCTATGAACTCAAATTACCTGCAATTTATAAATATTTTTGAGAAATCAGCTTGACATTCAAATCATTAAAGAAATGATTTTTTTGGTTTCAGATTCTCCCTAAAAGAATCATATGCAAGTGACTAGACTCCCATTTTACAGATTGTGGAATATTAACAATATATACAGTAACTTGCACAGACACTCAAAGTAATTATTCACCCGTTAAAATTAGAAGAAAGTAAAGTAGTGCTGATTGCTTATTCAGAGTATCTTGTATTCTATCTAGAGCTTAACTGTTATAATCTTGGAACGCAAATAATATTATGTTATTGTTATAGATTTTATCTTATATGGAAATTTCATAGGAGAAGCTGATGGGGCGAGGTGATGAAGCATCTATAAGCTGAAGGTGACAAAATCATGTATGTAATGTCTTGTAAATATTTTTATCTTCAATAAATAATAAAAACTTTACCTAAGCTATGATTATTACAGATGTTTAACATATTGTAAATTGGAAAATATTGTAGGCTGGAAAATAGCTAAAGAATATAAAATTGTACAAAAGAAACAAGAAAGATATTATGTGGTCCATTGTCAAATATGTGTCGTAAGAACTGGAAAATAAACAAATTTTTAAAAATAAAAATTAATTAATTTAATTATTTAACCACTCTAGAAACTACATTCACAGTGAGAAAAAACCTTTGTTTACTGTTACATGTTCTCTGCTGATTAATTTGAGGTTGTAAAAAGTCAAAATGAGGAAACTGTACTTTGGCAGCAGATAGTTGCAGCCAGAAGAACGTTGTACAAGTTTTTCCTCTTAATTTAAGAAACTGGTAAAAAAAAAAAAATCATGCAACACTCCTGTCACACATTACCAATCATAAAAATAGATTTTCTTTTTAGCAAAGCACTAGTATAACCTAAAGCATCTCCTCTTACCAGACTGAGAGGAGATCAAGGTTTTGTTTTGAGTCAGCAGAAAACCTGTGAACAGTGTGCATTTTATTTTCTGTCACATTTGATTACTACCCAAGTGATGAATGCACAGGGAAATCCATGCAAGAAGCATAACCTTCATACTATTCTTCTCATAGTCACTTTTACTATGAGCCACTCTCCCAGCTAACCAGTTTAAGAAAACATGTTTCTTAATACTGCTTCTGAAACTTTGTGAAAATAATTCCAGCAATCTCTCTATATAGGAAATATGAACAACAAGTAAACTGGGAAATGATTTAAAAAAGCATAAGGTGACATGTTATTTTCAATATCATAGTATAAATTCTGCCCTCCTTTGCACTTAAACAACTTCAGTAGATACATTTGCTGCAGTTTCTAGTCAGTTCTGTGTTAATAAAGTCTTTCTGTTGTTTGGGAAAAGAGCAAATCTCTCTCACTGTTGCTTGGAGACTCTTCATATGATGGGACAGTAAATCTTTAAAATTTGTATACAGGCTTTTAATCTTATTATTACCGCATTATTTATTTACAGCAATTTTTGCAGTCATTGTTACCATATTATTACCAATAAATACTTCATCTATATTGTGGGACACTTTTTTCTTTGGAAGAATGGTGAAGGTATAAGCCAGAAATCTACTTAATATAAATGCCTTGTGTCCAAAACTTGTAGTATTTGATTTCCTTAATCACAGAATCACACAAAAACACCAAGGTTGGAAAAGACCTACAAGATCATCCAGTCCGACCATCCACCAATAGTTCTCACTAAAATACGTCCCTCAACATAAAATCCAAATGTTCCTTGAACACCTCCAGGTTTGTGACTCCACCACCTCCCCGGGCAGCCCATTCCACTGTCTGACCACTCTTTCAGAGAAGTACTATTTCCTAACATCCAGCCTAAATCTCCCCTGACACAGCTTGAAGCCGTTCCCTCTAGTCATATCACCAGTTTTATGGGAGAAGAGACCGACACCAAAATCATTACAGCCTCCCTTCAGGTAGTTATAGAGAGCAATAAGGTCTCCCCTGAGCCTCCTCATCTCCAGACTGATCATTCACAGCTACTTCAGCTGCTCCTCATGACCCCTGTGCTCCAGACCCCTCACCAGCCTTGTCGCCCTTCTGTGAACCCGCTCCAGTGCCTCAATGTCTTTCTTGCAGCAAGGGGCTCAAAACTGGACACGGTACTTGAGGTGCAGTCTCACCAGAGCTAAGTACAGCAGGACAATCACTTCCCTGTTCCTGCTGGCAGCACCGTTTCTGATGCAAGCCAGGATGCCATTGGCCACCTGGGCACACTGCTAGCCTGTAGCATTGCCTGGGGTTGTTGTGGTCAAAGAGCAGGACCAGGCATTTGGCCTTGCTGAACCTCATCCTACTGGCTTCAGCCCAGTCATCCAGTCTGTCCAGATCCCTCTGTAGGGTCTTGCTACCCCCAGGCAGATCGACACTTCCAGCCAACTTGGTGTCATCTGCTAACTTACTGAGGGTGCACTCAATGCCCTCATCCAGTTCATCAATGAAGACATCGAAGAGGACAGGTCCCAGCACCGACCCCTACGGAACACCACTTGTGACCAGAGTGACAAACATAAAAAAAAAAAAAAAAATCCCTGAAAAAAATCCCTGACAGATTAAAAAAAATCCCTGAAATTGTAAGCTCTGCTTACCCAGCATTATTCCAAGGACAGGAAAATTGTGCGTCCTTTCAATGTGTCTTTATGCCTAAAGAAATCTATAAGTTCATGATGCTATAATTAATAGTAGCAAAAAGTCACTTCTGGGAATTAGATCACAATGGGGCATGAGTCCCAAATCCATTGTTTTGGAAAGGGATTGTTTCTTTACTGAAGTCATGACTTCCTACACTATCTGAATAATCATCATAGAGATCATTTATTGCTAATAAAGTAAGGTTTACTGTAAGATAAAATTCTTCAGGAAGATCAAAATCATACTGGCTACGACTTGAGAGCTATGTTGCTAACATGCTGCGTAGTAACATAGCTCATATATCAAACTAGTTCTTAATGAATAGGAACATTTACTGAAGAAAAGGGACAATAAGAAGAATTAACATTCAAATCTCCTCTTCCATATCCTGTGTTCTCGTTACAATTCATTATGAACTTCTACTGAAATATGCTCTAAAATTAAATTTTAAAGTTGAAAGTGTAAAAAGGAAAATTCAACTTCTCTTAAATAAAAAATTAAAATAAAACAACACAAAACTATCAGCAGCAGTAGCAACAGCAACAAAATAAAACCAAACCATCAACAAAAAAACTCAAGGTGTAAAAAAAATAGCCCCACAAAGGTAAGGGTGGAGAGTGTGGACAGGCAGATTCATTATATTGGCAGTGCAAGCAAACAGTTTTTCCCTAATCCCAGAACTGAAGAGAATTTTCTTTAAGCATTACCCTTCCAGCCCTTCAGCAGAACTTCTTATAGTTCCTTTTACAGTGCAAAGGGGAAGAAAAAAAAAGCCTTGCAAAGAATTTTGTACACCTCAGTACACTATCAATTTTTTCACCTTTTTAAAGGCATACAGAGAACATTAGTTTCTTTTATGGCCTTAGATACAGAACATCAAACAAGACTCCTCAAATCATGAGAAGAAATAAAGCACTGAAGAAGGGACTAGAGTGCACAGCTCTGCCAGGTGAATCTCTGCTCTATGGAATCTTCTCATTTTCTCTTCCCTACTTCACTTCATATTCATGATTTTGGATCAGTAACCTTTCAGTTCATTTTTTGTTTGTTGTTTGTTTTTGTTTTGTTTTTCTGGACAGCAGGACATCTTAACAAAGACATGGCTGAAGTTTCAACAGTCCTTTTTGGTCATCAAAGAACAGACTAAAGTAGCAGTACAGGGGAAAATGGTTTTAAGTTGAAGGAGGGAAGATTTCGGTTGGGTGTCAGAGGAAAATTCTTGACTCTGAGAGTGGTGAGGCACTGGAATAGGCTGCCCAGAGACGTTGTGGAGCCCCATCCCTGGAGGTGTTCAAGGCCAGGTTGGAGGTGGCCCTGGGCCCCACACCTGGTCTAATATTAAATGTGGAGATTGGCAGCCCTGCCTGCGGCAGGTAGGCGTTGGAGTATTAGGTTCCTTGAGATCAGTTCCAACCCAAGCCATACTATGATTCACAGTAATCATATGCCAGACTGTTTCTGAACTAGGTCATAGCAGCTGGTACAGATGTGATGCCTGGGCTACTTTTTATCCTACTGAACACACACACACACAACAACAAAAAAAAAAAAAAAAAAAAAAAAAAAAAAAAAAAGGGTATTCCATTTCATATAGAATTACTTGAGTTAGAAGAGATCTTTAAAGGTCATCTAGTCCAACTCCCATGCATTGAACAGGAACACCTACAGCTAGACCAGGTTGCTCAGAGTGCCATTCAGTTAGACCTTGAATGTGTCCCAGAAGAGGGCATACACTGATGGCTTTGAAGCAATGAGCTATCCTCAGAAGCTTTTAGTTTTTGTTTCTATTTGTCTTATTTTTCTGTGTCTGAATACATACCTGCAGAAAATTGGAAAAAACATTATTTGTGCCTGAAGATATACGGTATTTTGCTTCTCTAACTACTTTAAGAAAATCACTTCACACTTTTTTTAATATAAGGGAAATCCCCTTTCCAAGGCCATCTGAGTTGTATAAATAAAAGTACTACTCTAAAAGGTAACATTTTACATTTAAGATCTGTAATAATCTAGTTTGTCGTATGAAATTCAAGGAAGCTCTAGTTAAAAAAAAAATAAAAGAGCATGCAGAATTTTGCAGTAAAGGCACACTGTATAGGATTATCAAGAATGCATGCTCATGCACTCTCCAAAAGAAAAAAGCCAAAGTGTATTGTTTTCATAAAGAAAGAGCACATCACAGTTTCAAAATGAAGGCAGAGGCCTTCATTAATGTATAATAGTAATAGCAAATCATTTGTGATTTGTGAATTATGTTCTCAATATCATATGAACACCAATATAACTATGATTATTGCATTGCCATCTTAAATGTAAAAATATATAGTCCAACATATATAAGTCTATATCTCAAACTTCATTTCTCCAAATTTTGATTATATTGTCAGAGAATAAGAACAATTAGGCAAATATCCAAAGTGAAAAAGCAGCAAGTCAGGACAAGTTTGTAGGTTCAGTTCTGCTTCATATAAGTGAACACTTATGCTACCGAATAAGAAAATCTTATAATTTTCAAACTACATCCCAGGAATCAAAAATAATACTGAAGTCCACAGTGGGAGATGGGGAAAAATATATACAGCATAATTATAAAATACTGATTAGAAGTAATTAAAAAGCAACATTCACCACTTCAAATTGAAAGGAAAAATACCTTCCAATAAGCTTCAGTAACAAGATTTTTTTCTGAATATTGCTAGATTGATATGTACCTTTTATTTGTCGCATATTTATTTTGTAGCACAAGTTTCTGGAAATATTTAAATATTCAGTTGCAATCTGAAGATCTAAAGATCACTTTCTATTTACAGAATCAGAATTGTATCCCATTCAGATATTAAGGCAGTCATTTCAGAAATAAAGACCTTACAACATAATTTAGGACAGATCAGTAATTTAATTATCAACTCAAATCACTAAATGAAGCATTTTTAAGGAAGTTGAGAATTTACTTTACACTCTTCTAAAAAAATCTGTTAAAAAGATCCAAAAAGATCAGACAAAATGGCTGTAAAATTAGAAAATTATTTATGACATCAGTGTATTTCTGTGCAAATGAAGTAAGTTCTTAGTTGAGTATTATTTAACTATTGTCAAGAAAGAGTTCTAACATTTATCTGAAAACAGATCTCTCAGTCTGTCAAGAAAAAAAAAAAGTACATGTTGTTGATGACTTCTAGTAATTTCCTCTATTTAGCTATTTTGTCATCTACTGAGAGCTTACAATTCATCTATTCAAGTGCCTCCTGCGTGTTTGCTAAAGATCTTGCAGTTTTGTTGTCAAATGGGTGCACAAAATCTCTCCCATATGGAGAACAGTGCAGGTTTTGTTTAGAAGTCAATTGGATTTTGCTTCTCTGGTTCAACATTTCCTTACAACATGAAAAGATTTCCCATAGAAACAAAATTATATTTGGTGCAATTACTGAATGAGTCTATAGGATTTTCCACAGGCTCCCAAACATCATTTCTTGTCCTGGCGGCAACACTTCAGTCTAGATATTTCTGCAGACCCTGCAAGTTTTCAGCCAACTAACACACAACCTTTGATCATCTCACAGAATCTGACTCCAGTTTTGACACAATTCAGCCCTGTTATGAAGTTCATTACAAATTAAATTGATGTAGCTGAATCTTGGAAAGCTGTCTTGTGTTGTTTTAAAAATAAAGAGCAAAGAAGAGACAATGAGAAATATTCTTAAAATCTTGCAGAGTAATTCAATTTTCACTCTCGCTTAATAAATAAATCTGCTTTTGAAAACATTCACAGCGTATTTTGACATTTCTGTTACTGTTTAATGCTATTTTCATTCCCACACAATCCTATCAAAGTCCTGGTATCAACTTGTAAGTTGTGAATAAGCAAGGTTTCAATGAGTGTGTGGTGGCTCTACTGCAAAGCATCTGCCACGTTATCCTAATATACTGGAAATAATATCCATATTTTAAAATACTGATTGCAATTTTAATAAAATAGTTTTTAAAACAGTTGTGTTTTGATAAAACAAGAAAGCAAGCAATTGTGATAATCACTGAATAGAGACTAACCCATCTTCCACCTGTTTACATTGTTCACATGCTGAAACAGTCTCGGTAGGAATATAATCAAGCACTTGCTTGAAAAATCAGAACTAATTTTCAGAATTGTCATTAGTGACATTTTCCAAGAAATGTGAAAAAATCCACGGTTTTCAGAAAGAGCTTCACACTTGGTCCGCGTTCTTTAATAGTTCATAATACACTCAAAGCACTGAGAGATGCCTTATAGCTCCTCATATCGCGGTTGAAGCACATAAAATCATGTCCAAAATAGAACTACTCAAAGCCATATTCTCACTGAGCACTGGAGACTGAAAACAGGTAAGAAAAGGAGACAGGTTTATATCAACCATGGAAAACTAAGAACTTATCTCCTACTCAGTAAAACAATATATCACCTGAAGTTAACGGACTGAAACCATTCCCCAGAAATCCTTCTATACTCATCAGTTTAAATTACATCATAAAAGATTGTATTGAATCTATTTACTGCTTTATTGCAAATCCTACAAATGGGAGTCAGAGTGATGGTGTAGCCCTGGAAGCTGCCAATGAGATTCAAGGAAAGGATAAAGAAAAGAGAAAAAGAAGAGGCAAAAATGGCAAGTTACTAAAATGGTTTCTACCTCGGCATTATTTTTGTCTGATTTACAGTGGAGTTGGAGGCATTATGCAGGCAACCTGAAGGGGATACAGTTGTTTTAGATCTGAATGCTATTTTGCAAATGAACTACTTACTGGTGTACTCCAAATACAGAGTAATTGGAGGCTACTTTTTACATATCATTCTCAAGCATATCTTTTGCCAAATGTAAGGGCTTAGCAGGTGATTAAATAGTGGCTTGCTGTTGTATTTAAAGGAAAACTTGACATGGCTGTTTGTCAAATGCAAAGTAAACATATTCTTGAAAAGCACTGATCACACACTGCCTTGCCACCTCAATATAGTTGAAGTGACCTGAACAAAAAAAAAACAGCATTTATAGAGGGCAGACAGAGCCTTTTTCCCTACACTTTTCTGCAGGCTTAAATACTCACACTGCGCAGCACAACAGAAAATCTTGCCAATTTAACATTCACTGACTGAATTACAAAACAGGTTTTTCCCATGCATGCATATTATTCTCTATCATGATTATTATAAACTCAGCAAATCTTTTAAAGCTGCTCACTAATTCAAACCCACCAGGACTATCAATTTGTGACTGAAGAACATAGCCTAAAGGAAATTTCTCTATATATTGTGTGAGGAAGAGACACTTCCTGCAGCTTTTCTGCCTTTGAGAGGCGTGCAGACCAAGTGCTGACAGGAGAATGAATAGAGCCAGTCATGCTAAACGTGCATCCTATTGTTTTAGACTGTGTTGGTCAGATACGCTGTCAATACATTTTCCATTTCTCCCCCTGCCTCCCCCATCACCATCTTTTGTTGCTGTTGTTGGCAACTTACACTCATCCCGTTGAATTCAGTTAGAATATGCTGCAAACCATGCTGCATCTGCTGGAGCCACTGTTTTAAAGAAATACACGGACTCTATTCTGAACAGTGGGGACTTAATTTTTTTCCAAAAAGGCTGCAGAAGCAACCTCTTGGGAAGCAGGATGTGTTTTTCCTCTTTTGAAACCAAACAAATATCTTGATGAAAATTCACTGTTATCTCCTCGCTACAAAGAGAGAATCTCAAAAGCAGGACATAACTGGGGGAAGATATGTCTCCAACATATGCACGAGTGAATGGAAATACACACATAAGTATATATACATGCATATAATCCCACACATGCATACACACATAGGTATGCTTCCATTATATTCTTATTTGAAACAAATAGGCTCAAAAGCAAAGAGTCCATCAAAACCAAACAGGAGATTTTCAAACAATTGCTCCAATAGCTGACCAATCAGCCTTTCCTGAAGAGTGAATGCACAAGTATTTGAGATAATTCTTGTTCTACTACTTTTAATGCAATACTGTGTTGCCCCTCCCTCCCCCCATACACACCTTTTCACATCCATACATAGAAGTAAGTCTAAATTAAATGTTAAAAAATGGAATGAAACTTAGTAAATGCTAATGGAAACTGTTTTGTAAAGTGATTATAATTGATGAGAATAAGCAAGAAAAAAATGTGTTATTTTCTAGAAATATATTTTAACTACTGTGTCACAAACTAACACAATCATTTTCTTCTCTTTTCCACTCTCTCTTCTCACCTCATCTCTTTACTTTCTCAGCACTTAGCTTGTTCCATTTTTTTTTTCTTTAGCTCTGCTCCATTTACTACATGATCCCTCATTCATTCCTAACTTTAGCCACTAACATTTTGCATTTCATTGTCATGTTTCTCAGAAACATGTTGCTTATCTGTTTCCTGAGGCATATCCTAATTGATTTGCTCCTTTTGAATTTACTTTCTTGCATGCTAAACATATAAATATGGAGAAGCAAATGGAGAAGGAGCACAAGCCTTAAGAGAAAACTCTCTATATACTTACAAACCAATTCAGAAGACTACATTAGATTCAAAACATAATTATAATACAATTGGATGCTTTCAAACAGACATAAGAGCAGAACACTTCATCATTTACATTTTGGCACTATTTTCTGAAAGGAAAAATAACATTTTTTCCAAAGACTTCTGATAATAGTCACTTTCCAATTTTTCAGAAATGGTATGAAGAAGAGTATACTGAAAATTATGCAATCATTTGATCTTAGACTGCTTTCAGTTAAATATCATTCATCACAACTGGAGAGAGCTAAGGTAGAATTTGTCTTCCCTAGTGATTCAGTAACGAAAGAAAAAACAGTAGAAGTCCATATTCTGATGCAAAGTAAATTAATCTATCAAATGAAGAATTCAGAAAGTCAGATAATCTTCGTTAATCTTTAAAGCTCCGGAGCATTTGGAAAAGCTTGCTATTATCACTCAAATAGCTAAAAACAGAAAAGCTTTACTATGGTTACCTGTCTTCCTTCATCAGAATTATACTAGGCCATACTTTCTATTACACATGAACTTTTAATGACTGCATATTGCTTTTTTATCAGGGGATGCTCTGCTGTAATAAAGGATGTCACTGTGATCAGTCCTACCACAACAGCAAAAACCTCTATCATTTTGTAGATATTCAGTTTCCAGCTTCAGATATGTCATTTCTTCTGGGAGGAATGGTGCTAATTACAATACGCAACAAAGAGCATCTGGAATCTAGAAATCAACTTATCCCTGTGTAAAGACATCCATTAGCTTCACTGGGCATTGAATCAGGCTGTTACTGCAGATCGGCCAGCATAATTCTCCTCAATGTGTCAGACATTAATGAAGTTAACGTGGGAAAGAGCAGCACACAACAAACAGCTGATGACAAAATTGCCTCAAGTGCTCAGCTACCACTGAACCTGCCCATCAGGCACAATTTCATAACCTCCTGAAAAGCTTTCAGACTCCAGACAAAATATTCTGTTTATGTCAATAGAAGGCAACTCAGTGACTTTTCTTAATTCATTAACAGTGGTTGCTGTTATTTCTGGTTAGCAAGAGGCAGCATTCTGGCACTACTTAAAAAATGCAGGAAATTTTCAGCCTAAGTTTATGAAAAGTTTCATTTTCTGAAGGTTACAAAACCAAAGTAACAACAGCATAGACCCGTTCCACTTCCAATTCACCCCTCCAGCAGACAAAAGAGATTCAAAATTCCTGTCTTTCTTTCCTCTTGGAGGCATGCTTCTCTCACAGAATTTATATGATCGCCTCAGACACCCCACATTGAATGAACTTCATCTGCACTAGTGAATGAGAACAAATGTATAAAAACAGAAGAGAATATGTATGCTTCTCCAAAAGTAATGCCTCCTGTTTATTTCCATGAAAACTGTAACAGATGAAAAGAGCACAATAGCACTAGTTGACAGAGAAAATTCAAAGCTACAAAACACTATCTTCAACATAGTCATCACCATTAGGTATGTATTTTCTCCAGCAATGAACTAGAGCCTGAATGCTGCACTCTACAATATGCACAGCTGTCTGGAACGTGGCTTGTTTTTCACATCACTGCTATCACTGCTGAAACGTACCTCTCACCGCCTCACCATGCTCACATCCACTGGTTGGTCTCCAATAACTTTCAACAAGTGTCAGTGAATATCAAGTGGTGTAATTTCTTCCACATGCAGGAATTCAGTGACACACTTTTTCTTCATATGCATTTTCACATCAGATGCCACTGATTTCACATCAGATGTCAGACAGCTCCTCTGCTGCCATCTGTCACACAGTAACAAAATGTAAGGGACCATTGGTGGGAAGGGTCAACCTCTACTGCCATACCATCAACAGCCACCTCTAGCATTGTGGACCAACTTAATAAAACATGAGACATTACTTTTGGCGTACCCCTTGTATTAACTTCAGAGTCACAGACCTGCCTTTGAAGACTTCCTCTCTAACTTATTAGCTAGCAAGTTGATTGAAAGTCCAGCAATATTAGCTTTTGCAATCAAGAACCTTGAGTCTTCTGGTCCACTGGTAACAAAACAATGCAGATGGAAATTAACTGCAGCTCAGTCAGGCTCATTTACAAGGTATCCATGGATAACTTACCCAGCCTAATGATCTCAAATGAAATATTAAAGGACATGTAAGTCTTCTGGTACTTATTCAGATACCCAGTAACATCTTGATTACTGCACATGCTATGTGGATAATGTTTTTTTCCTTATAAAATGCTTTTAAGGAGCAATATTGCTGCTTCCTGAAATCCCTCATATGGGAAACCTGAAAAACCTTCTATGCCCTTCCCCACATCTGACAGATGTTAACTCAACTTATTTTCTAAGAAGAAAAGGATAGCATATACTTCAAGTAATGGTCTCAGTAAAACGAGTTGTGTTGCTTTGATTTCTGAAGGGAAGCATATGCTTGTGTGCAAGCAGGTTTCTTAATAGTCACTTGAGAGTGTACTCCATTCATCTGGTCTGTGTGAGGTTCTGGGTACTCAGCACCTTTAACCATCAGATCGATACTACACACTGAACTGTTTCTTTGTCAAAGAGTCCTCTATGTGAGCACATTCAAAGTTAAGGGAAACATAAGTAATTCTAGTGTGAAAAATTTCTTGCAGAAAACAAATTTCAGAAGCTTTCTTCCTCTACATGAATATTTCCTACAAAAGAATGAGTCACAGAAATTACTTTTCCTCTGGATGTGGACACTTTGGTGGGGATTTAACATCTCTGAGTTAGGCTCATTTTTCATTTTCCTTTTGATTCCCTGTAACACTGTTTCCAGCCAAGACAAATTGACCTTGAGATGCATTTCTGTTCCAGCACAGAGGTAGCTCACTACTGCTTTAATTCCCCTACATCAGTCGTCAAAGACAGATTTTGAGAAATATTTCCACAGGCCTATGTCTTCATTTTTCTCCTTTTTGCATCACAGTATACCTCATGTACCTCTTACTTTAAAGCTTACTGATTCTGAGTTCCCTCTTCAAGACATTCTGAAAGATGTAGTGGGAAGACCTTGTATAAAAGTGTCAGTGAATATAAAGCCTACAGAGCTTTGGGATCTTTATTCCTACCTAAGAAATCATTGAGCTTAATGATCACAAGATCTCTGTTCTGCATCAGTAGAGCTCAGATGGTTTCAAGGAGACAAATAAATAAATAAATAAATAGAATCATAGTTTCTCCACAGAAAAATCATAGGTAAGAATAATGAAAAGCAGATATGCACCATGCCCAGAAAAGTAATAACATATAAGAACATGTACGTGAAGGATATTGGTCAGGGGTAGATTTGAATACTGGCAAAGAATAAACTGCAGTCATTAAGGCCAGCTTCCAAGCATGCAGAAAATGAACCGGCAAGAAAGAAGGCAAGTTTCTGATGAATAGCTTTCAAATAGGAAATCTGATGGAACCCTGCTTGGTTTCTATATTGTTTTCATCACAACCCATTTCTTATCAACCTGAAACATCCTGCAATGGGCTGGAATCTGTAGAAAATGCAAACTCTGTTGTTTCTTCTCTTTTTTTTCCTGTACTGTAAGTGGAAGCCAACTTGATGCTGTCTGTAGTTTACAAAGCTACAAGTATCTCAGAGTCCTGTTTTCCATGTGAATTACTATGAGATGGGAATATCTTCCAGTTTTACAGAAAATCATGTCTTCCCTTCATATGAAAAAAATTAAGATAGAAAAAAGTATTTGCAAGAATTCTGCTTTAAAGAAAACAAGCATACTACCTGCTATTGAGCAAACTCCAAAGACTGCATTTTGTTTCAGAACTAGCATTAGGGTTGCCTTCTAGCTCAAGAAGACTGGTAGATCCAGACAATATGACCCTACAGTTTTATCTTCTGATAAACACTCCAAAGATCATCACTTCAGTGTAAAGATATATAAGCCTTTAGACACAGTTACTCATTTACACACACACACACACACACACACACACTGTATTGAATGGTTTTTCTTCAGTTAAAAAGATAGGTTGATATTCATCTGAAGAGATTTTATTTGGGAATGTTTATACATACTCTGTAAACCAATTGTATCTGAAAATACTGATGGAAAAGAAAAACAAGAGGCATTCTTCTATTCTTTACATTGACTTTATGAACTACAAAGCCCCTTAAACAGTAAATTTTGCAGCTATTTTTATACAGAGGAAGTCATCTTTCATTTTCATTGCTATGTTACTATTTTAAACAACATAGCAAGGGAGACAAACTGCATGAAATCGCATTTATAAGAACACAACAAGGTTCTGGCAAGGTGAGCCAGAATCAGATGCAGTTTCTGTAACAACCATGAAGTCAATTTTTCTGAAAATGACAAGATTTTGAATTGTCCACATCCCAATAAAGTACTATAGTTTTCCCAATTATTAACACTGATTATATAGGTATAAAGAAATAAATCAGATTGTAAATTAATCATAGGATCATAGAATGGCTTGAGTTGGAAGGTACCTTTAAGATCATCTAGTTCCAACCCCTTTACTAGAGGCAGAGACACTTCCCACTAGACCACATTGCTCAGTCTCATCCAGGTAAGCCAAGTCATGAAATGATAAAGAGAAAGAGTTAAGTAAAAAACAGCACAAGTAATCAGACTTTCAACATTGACCAGTCCCAACTAAGAAAAACGATAAATGATTCCATACAGACAATTCAGTTAGAGTAGCAAACAATATAATTTATGTCCTAGACAAGAGAAGATTTGCCATATAGCATCTACCTGAAAGAACAACAACAACAAATCACCCCTAAAAGCAGGAAAAGATGCACTTTAGTCTCAGGAGTGCTGCAACCAGAAGCCCTGTATTTCTTGTTCTGATATTAACAAACCTACAGCACTGTCAGATCAGCTCATCCACTGATAAAGAGATTTAGGTATGTTTGTCAACAGATCACAGCATGAGAAAATGCATAGCACTTAGTTTCTCTCTTCTGTTATACTCTTTATTAATGAAGGAAGATGACTTTTATTTTCCATTTAACTGTGCTGGTGCAGCTTGTGTCTCTCCCATTAAAATACAATTCACACCAGAATAAAGCAAATACCTGCTACCTGCCAAAACCAAACACCATAGGACTCAGTTAATATCCCTCCAAAGACTGTGCACAAACCTTAGGAGGAGATAACTGCAGGATTCATTCAGATATAATTAGCTCTTCAAAGGGTACATATTCATAAAAAAGGACTTACAGAAAAACTTAATAATGAAAGGTTTCTATAATTCAGTTCCAAATATCATAGGGTAGGTTTTCTCACATCCTATGTCCTTGATAGCTGTATAAATTCTCACTTGAACATACAGAAACAGCTGAAGAAATGTTATGGTTGGGCTGTTCTGAATATGAATAGCTCTTTCTACTAAAATACTCCAACTTTTGCTTCACCAGCAAACTCAAGTCAGAAATTTGGTTTATGTCAAATTAAAAAGAAAGCTGTCACTCATAAAACACAAATAACCTGGGCACTCAGTTTGCCTGAGCACTGTCATGACTGCTAATGATCTGAGAAAACATTTCTTCTGTTTTCTCTCTCAAATGCTTTTGTCACTCAATTTGTCCATAAGGTATAGAATCAAGACTGTGACCTCGCACATGGCCAACATTGACCTCTAGAGATGGGCCTGAAGGGTAGAAGTACCTTTTTTAGAAGAAAATGAGATATTTCGTTGAATGAACAAGCAGCCTGCTGTCAGCTCTCTCTTCTAATTGCTGGCCACAGGGTGTTAGAACTGGAAGCCCTTATAATCGTGTTGAATACAAAAGTACTTATGTCTAGGGCATATATAGCTTCAGGTAATAATTAGATAGACCTGATTATTTAGTAACAGCCACAATCAGTTTGACCCTTTGCTATCTCTCTTTTCGTCTGTCTCTTCTCTAAATGTTTGTCAACTAACAAAATAGATATGGCACTCAAAGTAGACAGTTATATAAGTGTAATTCAGCACATACCTTCTTAAAGTTAACAATATCCATCTCAGAATTCCCTTCAAGTGAGAACAGAAATTTCATTTTAGGAAAACCAGTCACTTCAAATCTTCAGCTGGCTCCACCAGTTTGTCATTAATTCACAACACTATCACTGGTACCAAGTAATATGCTCTGAACAAACAATTCAAAGGTTGAAAATTCCAAGTATAAAGATTGTTTTAAAGGTCAGCCTCGCAAACAGCAGACAGATCTGTTTTCCCTCTTTTCTATCTTCCTCAACAAAAATGGTTAATCATCAGCACAAGTAAGTGACTCAAGATTATGGCTGTTCACTGCAATAGGTAAAATTTTGGACATCTGTTAAGTTTAATAATCAGGGGGGTGGGATAGCTCATGAAAAGGCTGATTTCTGTGCATGAATTAGGGGAGGAAATTGGCCCAAGTTTTGTTTGAGAAGCCTGAAATGCATATAAAACAAGAGAAGGCAAAAGAAAAAAAAAACATGGATCTTCAATTACGTGGGATTCTATATAATCAAACAAACACAACATTATAGAAATAGTAGTGTGCATGTATTTAAGTCCTATCTTATTACAGGTATTGATAAAGATCAAAGAAAACTCATTTTGTGTAAGATTACACATCATAAAGTAGAGCTACCATACTGTATTTAAAATTATTTGTGTGTGTGCGTGTCATTTTCATCATGATTAATTCATGGTAAATATTACTGCAAGAATTATCATCTGCAAAGCTAAGGACTACAGCTTACAGTTTTAGGCAGCAAGACAAACAACCGAATTCAGAGCAAAATTTGGTTGCAATGGCTGAATATCACCTTTTAAAGAAATAAAGAAATAAGTGACCCAAAATAAACAATAATTTTCAAAAACTACTACCAAAAGTGTACATAAAACCAAGCTCTCCATTGAAAGGAAATTGCTCTATAGATCTGCATTAATTCTGCATTAATATTATAAAACCTTTCCCTCTGGCTGTTTCCTGTTGGATAACTGGGATTTGGATTGTACTGAAATTGGGATTTGGGGGGAGAACAACGATTAGCTGGACTCTGTGTAGCATGGTGCCATCCACAGAGTTGTAAAAGAATAGAAAAATGCCTTTCTGTACTGTCCAGCAGTGAGCATTGGCTCCTGCACTTTCTCCCCAGTCCAACAATAATCCCTAAGATGATTAGAACTGTAAAACCAAAAGCACACGTTTCCTATTTAACCACACAAAACCAAAAACCATAAAATATACCATATCAGACTTCATAGGTGAGGTGACTGGAAAACTTGAATACCAGAGACACTAATGATACTGCTTCTACTACAACAGAAAGAAATAAAAATTACAGAGATATAACATCTTTCTTAGCTTCTCCAGCAAAATGTCAACTGTGTGACTCAAATGGCAGTGACAGTTGCTAAACTCTTCTTCAAGGAGTGGTTCAAAGTGTCAACGTGAAACAAACAGAAATATTGTGTTTTCTATACTGATGCTCATTGCCTTTCTGCAGTAAGCCTTTTTGTTCTCTTAAGTTTTGACTTGGTTGTTTGTCCATCCATTTTCAGCCCAGCCACAGTGACAGGCTAAATGGCTAAATTTTATGTGGAGAAAAACAGTGAGAATATTTCTGGAAGCTTTCAAAAAACTAAAATGGAATACATAAAATAGTGCATTCAGAGAGCTACGCTCAAAGCTCATTTCCTCCTTCTCCAAGGACAGCTGGGAGATGATCTGCTATTCACTTGGAAGAATGGACAGGAAATGCACAATTTTCTGGAAGGACAGATTTGAAAACTTTACAAAGTTGGTGTTCAGGTAGTTCTTGAGCATCAGACTCCCAGGGCTGACATGAAGCTCCTCCGTATGGCCAAGCACTGCAGAACGCAAACAGACTGGGTAGCTGACACGTACAGCTGGCACACACAGGACTCAACTTTAGTCCATCTGGATCTAAACCTAACCTGCACTAACACTTCCTCCAGCAGTCCCACAGACATCACTGAGGACAGCTTGACTCCTGGCAAACCGTGATGCCAGCAGTGCACTCACCCCCACACCCAGGACATTCTCTTTCACAACAGGAAGCTGGCACAATATCTGGAGTCTGACAGCAGGGCATCCTGCCTGCCTGCGAGCCAAGATACAAGTGCTCTATGTTTTTTGAGCACTTTTTCAATGACCCAGGATGCACTTTCATCTGGACACCGAACAGATGCTTTGAAACATTAACCAGATTTAATCTTCTAAATGCACCTGAAAGCAACAATTCTCTGGATTTAATGCTAGTCTTGGGAAGCAATGGCACGTCAATACTATAATCTGCTTTGATTAGCTCAGTTGAATCTCTCCTGCTGTGTCACAAAGTTTTTCAAGAACATACTTGCCTCATACAGCACCAGTTCATCAAAATTAATACCTTTCTTTGGACAATGATCAGTCAAGAATGCTTGCAAAGCCCAGCATGAAAACTGAGGTTAAAACAAAACTAGGGTCTTGGTTCTGACTTGGAACTGAATTTTCTGCATCTCAATTCAACATGTCATTCCCTAATGGTTCCCTCAAGATGTTTTTCCCTGTCATTTATTATTTTCTTCAATATGGACTGAAATGACATACTAAAATAACAAAATCCTTCATAAATTAAAATGCCCGATTCTCGTCCACTTTATTGTCAAGAACTCTGAGGGCTAATTCTGCTTACTGCTGGTTTAACTGTGATGGGACTTGCAAGATGAGAAAATCCTTTGGCAAAGATTTCCTTGTTTCTTTTCATGGATATCTGAGTGACGTGCAAAAGTAGGCAGTAGTAAGTGATTTGTATCTTCATTTGTTTTTACAAAAGAGTCAATAATGAGACTTGTCTAAAGGACGTAGAAATACCTCCAACAGAGAAGTCTGTGGTGCTTTTTCTCCCCTAACATGAATATCCATTGGAAATCTTGTAAAAGCTATGTCTTCATATACCATAACATAGTGACATTTTCCTGAATACACAATAAAGTGACTTTTTGGTCACTTTGGAAACTTCATGTTTCCACTAAGTTTTCTGTTTTCACAAACATATTTAACTCAGACATGTAGCAAGGAATTTGGATGGCTCTGAATCAAAGATTTCTTGGGGAGTCATCAGTCCTCAAAAGACCTGGGAAGATCTCCAGCAAAGGACATACAAAACTGAAAACATAATAGAATAAAAACATTATATGCTTCATTGTAATGATGTAGAAACAAAGAAAATAGTATATAAACTTCACTTTCCCCTCCTTTCATTTCCAAGCTATTTTCAATTCTTATACACTTTTACTACTTTTTTGTTTTGTTTTAACTATTTTTATTGCCAGTGTTTAGATTTAGATCAGACTTAATGCCAACGCAGAACACTGTAGCCCTAAGGACACAGCAGTACATGGTAATACACTTTCCCTTTCTCTACAGATGAATGGCATGAAACAAAACTAGCTCAGTATTAGAGTGTTTTTCTACATGCATCACTCAAGGGCTGTGTGCCTCATAGGATGAGCTGTTAAAAGCAAGTAGTCTCTCTCCTCTTATGTCTGTATTCCATTAAGGCATTTAGGGCTGTCAGAAATTTAATTCAGAGTCAACAGTCAAACGCACTGTATGTAAATGTGAACCTGAACTCTTCAACCCAGCTGCATTTCAGAACACAAAGAAGATGCTGCAGCAACTTCTAGTATACTCAGCAAAACCCCATGGCTATCTCTTGTTCAATTAAACTCTTATTTATATTAATAAAAATTAATCAAACTACAATAAATAGCCATAAGAAAGCAGCAGTGAACTACCTTTAACTGATCACTCTCTTAGATGTAATTAATCTTTTAGAGCTATGTGTAAAATTTTGAGGGCTGATTTCTAGACTTTATAGACTTTTAAGAGGTAGCTTTTCTTCTTATCTCCAAAATTTCAAACTACTCATTAATACAGAATAATCACAGGCAACAGTGAAACTATCAGACAACTCTGCAATCTGGTTTCTTGAGGGAAAACAAGATATCTTAAAAAACAAAATAAAAACCTCAAATCTATTAATAGTCAAGAAAGAGCATTATGAACGCAGTCTATAACTTAGTTTCTCCAGAGAGAGCTTTTTTCATTCTCAAAAAACACTTCATCTCTTGCTTCTTACTACATTTGCTCACTGTAATTCTGTCTTTCTTCTATTTCAATTAGAAGGAAGAGACCCTGGAGCAACAGCTACTTTCAGCTAGGAGCAACCATGACAGTGTTATTTCCTTGGGAGATTTCAGAGATCCCTTCCATGTACCATGTTGAGAGTCTCATCTTTGACTCTATTATTCTGCTTCTGAAAAAATAATGGCACAGGATGGAAGCAGAAAAGCAACATCTTACTTGTCTTCATAGAACCACAGAATCATTAAGGTTGAAGAGGTCCCCTACGACCATCTACTCCAGTCGTCAACCCATCACCACCAAGCCCACTAAACTACATCCTTCAGTCCCACATCTCCACATTTCTTGAACACTTCCAGGGATGGTGACTCCACCACTCTCCCTGAGCAGTCTGTTCCAATGCTAGACCTCTCTTCCTGAGAAGAAATTTTTCCCAATATGCAACCTGAATCTCCCCTGGTGCAACTTAAGGCCACTTCCTCCCATCCTTTTGGGTTTTTTTACTTTTTTCTTTTTTTTATTTACTGGACTAATGCCTCAATGTTCTAGATGAGGTCTCCTGTTATTATTACTAATATTATTTTTTATGTAAATACTTCTTAAAAAGACTACCACTTCCATAGACATAATGCCAAGGAAATGATCTATTTAAAGTGCAGAGACCAAAGTTAATTATGTGAGAATCTAAGCAAATAGCCAAGCAATCACAGTTTTCAATGAATGCATTAAGCTTAACTTAAGAGGTTTTGCACATAATGCAATATACATAGTCAATATACATAGTCAATCACAGGATCAAAAAGACACAGCACTTGCCTTCAGGTCTGAACATGATTGAAGGCTCTGAAGCAAGGCTACCTTCTTTTGCACTTTTACTTCAGGCATCCCTCTGTTGCCTGAACACTCAGGCCAAAGCAGCTATGAATGGAAATGACAGTAAACTGAGCAGATGTCAACTAATTTGCACCAAATTATGTAATGACATGTAATCCCTCTGAGATGCTTGAGCTCCTGGTGGTCACGACGTGAAAAACTGATACGCTTTCATTTTGTACATAAATTCATGGATATTTAAGGAATCTGAACAAACTACATTAACAAGACTGGAGACAGAGAAACAAGACATGCAACAGAAACTTTTGAAGTAGTAGCAAGCCTTCCATCCTGCAAATGAGAATGCAGCCTTCCCTAATGCCTGGTCAATAATGAGTGAAATAGTAGGACAGGAGATTTTGGTAGGTAGAAGAGAAAAATAAATGCGAGGGAATAAATGAATATAACTGTACGTAGGAAACAAGAAAGATTTGTGGTCTGACACTACGCTACTTCAAACAGCAGTTTTCTTGATACTTCCTTATATTTACACTGATAGTTATAATTTTCAGGGAAGAAGTATGTATATTATAATGTTATAAGTACATTCATAAATAACTCTTAGAACTTTGAGAAGACTGTCAGCAAAATTTGATTTGAATGAATTCATCTATAATAAACAGTATAGTAACACACATCTATATTAATCATCAACTCAGCTACAATTATTTCCACTAGAGATTTTAAATATATACATTAAATTCTGTAGTTTAAGAAAAAGAAAGAAAGCAGAACATTAACTGTAAGCTACACTAGACACAGATGGAACTTGCCTCTTATCCACAATTTCTCAAGCATAGGACATGATTGCATTGAAGGGTAAACAAGACACTCAAAGTATTTAATAACACATTTCAATGACTTGTTTTTCCTCAAGGACACCTACTTTCACATACAACTTATAAATTCTACAGGCATCGTGAAAAATTAGATTTTGCAAACAACATAACGGGTCATTCTTATTTCTGTTTTCTCTCTCAAGATGACCTTTTAAAATATTCCTATTTATTTCCTTCACTTTCATATTCTAACAGTGGCTTCTGTTAATACTAGCTATTTAGTATAGTTTTCCTACAGTTAAAACCATTTTTAAACTTCAATTCAAAATGGAATTATTCTCAGGCCCTTTGGCTCTTTGGAACACTTAGAAAAAGTTCAGAAACACATCTGAAGAAAGCTTACATACACAACAACAATAAAGGTAGGAATACTTAATCCATCTTAGTGATTGTTGTCACTTTTAAGAGCCTCATCCTATTTTTTGTAGTTGTATTTGCATTAGTTTTAAGAAACAAGTTCTCATGTGGAGAACGTTCTACTTAGAAATGCAACCCAAGGGGTACCATTAAAATCTAAAATAAAGTAAGAAAAAGAAGGGAAGACGACTTGCCTGGGGATTGAAAACAGCTCTCAGGTTTCAGCCAAGATTCTTCTTTATAATGCTGAATCTTAATTCTGGCAGATTTCTCTATTAGATAGTTCACCTAAGAGTTTTCTGAAGCTTGTTAAAAGAACAATCTGCAAAATTGACTCACTTTCCTTTGGACTCCAGGGCCAGCAGACAAAAGACCAGAAATTTTTAATTGAAACTGGTAAGTTCTGTAGTCCAGCTACTTCACCAGCTTAAAAAGAAAATATAAAATAAATAAATAAATAAATAAATAGAAAACAAGCAAAAAAAAACTTCTCTCTTTAAAAGAGAGACCTGAGCTGGGAAAGGACAGTTATTCCATGCAGAAAGTCATGAAAATGTTTCCACTCACACATCATTTTAACAAAATGCAATTTTAAATTCTCCAGTTCTTCTAGTGCTAAAAACATGAAACTGAAAAACAGAAGATTAACACGCAGAAAGTGTACTGTGCCCAAGCAACAAGAGACATTCACAAAATGTCATCCAACATTGCAAATATTTAGCTATTTACTTCTAAAAGCACATGGAACTGCTCATCAACCATAAGTCTAGGCAATTAAAGATATTTAAGTAGTGCTCCATTCTCTCTGGAGTTCAATAATTCAGCATAAAGTACGCCAGATTCATTAATATCCTATTATAACTTCTTATTATATTTAGATATCTACACTGGTCCATATCTAAACTTGTGACTTTGGGTGAGGTGAAATACATATTTGTGCATGTAAATACAAACTCTATATTTTTGCTAAAACATTGTGAAGGTCCTCTGCTGTTTTTATTTTTAAATGCATACATATTTTAATACAGGTGAACATAAAGTGGGAGAGAATACCAACTCATGAAGTTACACTCATGACACAAAACGTCTATGGAAGGGCTATTGACTGTCACACCACTGCACATAAAGATAAAAAAATTGGACATTATTCATTTATGCACAGTATTGACATAGACCGATATATGACAGCTCATAAGAAAACACATCTAAGACATAATGAAATACCTAATAAGTAATAACATCTCCCAGTACATAAGGCTAAGTACTATGACTAATTTAGTAGAAACTATCAAGTTAATAAATTGTTCCAGTGAACACCTATCACTTATCTGTTTCTAAAAGTTTCTAAAACTCAAGGAGCTTGGGTCTTTAGAAATCTAATACTTAGATGATCCACAGACATTGATTACTTACTAGATCTTGTGATTCGTGTGAAAATTGAAGTGCCTTTTTTATAGATTAATTCCCCTGCCTTAAAACCACATTTCCTTCTTAACTGTATAAAACTGATAACAATATCAAAATGGCCTCCACCTGTGAACTCTTCTCCAAGCAATACATATTTTATCTGGGGAAAAACACCCACAGAATGTTCCATTGGAATCTCAGAAGGAGAGATAACTATGCACCTACAGAGTTCTTGTATCAATATCTGAAAATATCAAAGGGTGCATAAATGCCAAGTTACCAGTTAACTACATCCTACAAACTGACAAAATCCTAATTCTCCTCTCTTTAAGCCTGAAATTTGACACACATGTTGAACTGCGCATACTAAACCTTATTTTACCATATAAAGGTCACACAAGTACTCAAATTGGTATGAAAATTTAGAACATTGCATTAGTGCATTTCATTTTCACAATTTATAATCTTCATGACTGATTTAGTACTGTTTAAGAGTTTCAAAGAATATATTCATGAGACTGAAAATATCCATTAGATTTGGATGACAGACCATAGATTAGAAGTCATTCATTATTTGATTTTTTTTTCCCCCTTTCTATTTTGGTCTGTCTCAGACTTTCTTAGTTTGATATCTATACAACAAAGACTTAAACCTGAGTATAACATCATAACACTGTCCATGATTAAAATTAAAAATCTGTTAATTTTATGTGCACACTATGCCACTATGACTCAATGAGTCACTGGAAAACAAGATTTCCCATGGTATTATCTTGAGAAAAAAATCAGATGGTACAATCCTGTGGTTAAAATACATCACACTTTCCTAGGTATCCCTCTCCCTTCCTTCTCTCTTTCCATCACAAGAGACAAAATGGGAATGAGGAAAAACTATATGTATGGAAACTGCTGAGTCACAGCCTGAACCTCTAAGGCAAGCAATGTGTCAGTCAGTCAGAGGAGCACAGGTGAAGGCAATCCTAGACCTATTTAAGAGTTGGCTACGGGGGGAAGGATCTCTTCTAGAGATCTGCTCTGTTGGAGTTTTGTAAGTGAGCCCAGGATAGGAGTAAGCTTTCTGTCTATTCTCTTTTTGTTATCATTATCTGTTTTGCCAAGCTCTCTTGTTTTTTTTTTTTTTTTTTTTTTTTTAATTATAACATCTTAATATTCATTGATTATATACTATGATTTTCCAAAAGTCATAAAGCACATAAGCAGCTCAGTCAGTAATAGATCTAAGGGGTTCCAATGTCATCCTAAAACCATGAGTCAACAGTACCTTCTGGGTAGATACTCATAAGGGAGTCAGTGATGCACAAAAATTACATAATTTGGGTATTCAATTCAAGAGCCAGCACAGTTTCTCCCTAATCTCAACAATTCACATACACAAAAGTAGTCACTTTTTTCAACTAAAAAAAAAAACTAAATCAGTGTACTGCAATCTAATGAAGAATTATGCTTAAATTACCCAGAATAACTGATGATCACTACCTGCAGTTTATTCCTTAGAGCATTTAAGTGACATAAGAATTAAGTTTTCTATTACAGATTTATGTGACAGAAATATCAGGATGCTGCAGCCTTGACTGAGCAGCTAAGAATGCAAAATTGCGCTGGCACAGAATTATATGGAAAAGTGCCATACAGCTTTAAGCCGGAAACATCCAATTATCAAGGAAACTTAAAATGCAGAGGATGAACTCTCTGAAGGAGAACAAAAGTAAATTAAGTAAAGATTGGCAACTTCTACCTTAATGAAACATGCTAAATTTACGCTGTAGATGGGGACACCTCTTCCACAGAGTGAAGGGAACTCAAGAAGCATCAAGCTGGCAGCATCACTGTCATTTGGAATTCAAAAGTCAAGGTAACCAAAGGATACAAAGAATAAAGAAGTAGTTCTAATTCAGGCCAAGAGTTACTTTATTTCAGTGTTAGTTCTTTTAATATTTTATTGCTCTTGATACCTTTTGGTCTTTTTCAAGTTATCAGTTTCTATTTTTGAACCCTTCAGGGTAGCTCAGTAAGAGTGTCAAGCTCTGTAAATAAATTATGAATTTCTGTATTTCTCTACTTTCTGGAGATCTCTTTGTTTTAAAAAGCTACAGTGATATAAACCAGAAGATAATAGTGCAATTACTTGCAAGAAAAAGAGATGTAAATTAGAAAAATCACTTAGTACTCAGAAATGACCTGGCAAAATTCACTGTAAGCTCTAAAACATCAAGCATATTATGATACTTTCTACAAAAATTAAAAATGGGGAGCAGGGGAATAATTATAGATTTCTTTCTTTTTACGGTGATTAATCAGACAGTACAGTACTGCAGACTATCCTAGGTCATCACCTGCAATTCAAAATATAAAATAATATACAAGTGCCAAACTCAGATATTATTCTGTGACTAACGCAACCTGTCAACAGTGAATCACAAGTAATCTGCCTGTACATCTACGATCTTCCTTTGCAATGAAAAGGCAGATGAACATTTATTATTAATTCTCTCATTGGAACATACAAACCCATAAAATATTGAAGAATGCTCTACAGTAAACAAAGGTGACAACGGACAGGCTTAAGTTATCACCAGGGCACTAGATACTGAACAGCAGATACTGAACAGCAGATCCTGAAGAAGCAATGAAGTTTGTTGATGGTGGAATTGAAAGGGGAAAGAAAAGACTTGGCAAGAAAGATACGCATAGACAGGGTTAGATGGAAGTACGGTTTCTAAGTCACTCTATGAACCTTATTAAAATAATAAATATACAGAGAACACAACAAAAGTGAGTAGTTTGGCTGGGAAAATTATTGAAAACTCAGATGCTTGCTTCAATATATACAGGACTCAAGGAACAGTTGTGATTATAATTTTCACTAAAATAAAAATTTTGCATGCAGCTGCAAAAGTAAGAGAAATATCACTGGTCAGCTCAAAAAATAAATTATCCAACGTTCCCAGTATCTGAAAGACACTCATTTGGTGCCCAGACATGATCCCTATTCTGCATTTTTTGATTGGAATCTCTGTCCATGGAAGGAGGGTTGTAATTACATGACCTTCAAGGTCACTTCCTACTCAAGCCATTCTACAATTCCATGATTTTATTTTACCTGCTCAAGTTCAGTCTATCCTATCATCTGTGCTATCTTCCAGAAGGCTAGCATTATTATGCTTTAGAAGGAAAATGATAATTTGTTTCACCTACACAATCAAAATTTTGTCCCACTGATGCCCATGAAATCAGGATGTTAAATCACATCTTTACTTCTAATATCCTCATGATAAAGTTATTGCCGCTATAATTATTGTCCATAGGAACAAGAATATGCATTTTTGTTGTGATTTCCATCCCCATCTCAAGAATAGTCCATCATGTATATCACAACCCTGTGATATCTGCCTAAGAGCACCTAGCAGCAGGACTGTGCCATGGGTTTTGTTTTGGTGGGTTTTTTTTTCATTTGTTATAATTCTTTTTTTCTTTCTGTTGGTTCAGTTACCTAGCAACAAATAGATAGCAAATAAGAAATAATAAAAAATTAAAAATCTCCATTCTCACATGTGAGATACTAATACTCCAGATCTCCTAGTCATTTGCACAATAATTCTTCTGGGCCCTATCTTGACTGAGAGGAAAATCTTAGGAAATTCCTTATGGTCATTTAAGTTTAAAAGCTTTCTTTTGACTTTTCAAATAAATAAAGTCCTAATCTTCAAAATGAGTTTCCCAGCAAAAGCTATCTTGGATTCTGTCTTCCAAAGGAGAAAACCTTCAGAGTCATTCAAAAGCTTTAAAGGTTTATTCCTACTGGAAAATCCATTTAAACAAACTCTCAGGCAGGCTTCCCTCAGTGCAAAAACAGCTTTTGAAAACTTTTAAAATAGCTATAGGGTTTTCAGCCTCCTGAGGTCAGCCTGTCTGAACAGTGACTGCCAATCTCACTACCCATCTTCATGCAACTGTCAAACCTATAGCATTGCTTTAGAAATGCTCTGCCAAGTGGAAAATATTTCTCTTGAAATACTGATAACTTTAAGTACAAAATAAAAATCAGCGATCTGTACTGCAACAATTTAAATATAAACAAGTTAGCAGAGAAAGAATTATAACAAAGTCATCCACTGCACGAATGATGTCACAACCGTTCAACATTGCACACTGTGGCTGCCTAACACTAAATGGTAATACAGCCTGAAACACAACTTAAATTTTTTACAAAAATAGAAGAATTCAAAAGGTGAAGATTCACTGCAGGACAAAACCTAAGTCCCTGCTAGAGAATAGAAGAGGAATGCTTGGTGGAACCAGGTGAAATGAAGGTTGTTCTTAAAAAACAATAAGCATTTGTCATGTTTCAGAAAACAATTACTGGGATGAGTGCCCAGATAAAACAAATTAATTCACCAAAATGTCATGTGTGTGTATATCATACTTAAATGTTAACAGAATGCAACACAACTTTGCTGATCATCAGGATTTTTCTAAAAAGTCTCCAACAGATTGACCTCTGCAAATTAAGCCAAGCCTTGCAAACCACTGAACTGACATTTTTAAACACCAAAGAGGATAGAGAGGGTTGAGTTGGAATCTTTAAGATCATCTAGTTACAGTCCTACTGTCATAGGCGGGGACAAATTCCTTAAATGAGATAAAAGGAGCGCTTTGTCCCTTCTTTAAGGTTCTCCTAAAGCTATCCTAATGCCTTGCAACAATGTATTTTCCAATTCTATTTGTCACAAGTCAGTTAGAAAAAGGCAGGCAAAGTTTTAAGGACTTGATTCCCACTTTTCCACAATATTAATTTGGTTTTCCTTTAAATGGTTTGGGTAAGACTGCGTGTTTTTTCAATAATATCACACTATTTACATTCCTTGGCCCTTATACAAATAGTTATTTTTGTTTAACTACTGAGCCAGACATGCAGATTAACAAAACTGTGAAGAACTCCTTAAGCATTTCAGCCACAACAGTCCTTACTTAGGAAGCTCAGTCAGAAATAAATCTTCTTCAAATTTATTCAAAATAACACAATGATTCTGTGCTACCATATTTTTGGAGGACTAAACTGTGCTCTAATTTGTGTTATTCTGACATAGTTGCTTCCTGACCTCCCATTCTCCAACACTGAGTGAAGAGTTCAGGAAACACCATCACTCATTTCTCTTGGAAAAAGTCCAGCATAGGACCACAAAGATGGTGAAGGGCCTGGAGCATCTCTCCTATGAAGAAAGGCTGAGTGAACTGGGTCTGTTTAGCCTTGAGAAAAGAAGATTCAGAGGGGACCTGCTCCAGGTCTATAAATATCTAAGGTGTGAGGGGGCAGAGTGGCAAGGCCAAATTCTTCAGCGGTGTGTGGAGACAGGACAAGGGGAAACGGACATAAGCTGCATCACAGGAAGTTTCACACAAATGTGCACAGGAACTTCTTTACGGTGAGGATGACAGAGCACTGGAACAGGCTGCCCAGGGAGGTGGTGGAGTCTCCTTCTCTGGAGATATTCAAGACCTGCCTGGATGCCTACCTGTGCGACCTGGTGTAGGGAACCTGCTTTGGCAGGGGGGTTGGACTCGATGATCTCTGGAGGTCCCTTCCAACCCCTACGATTCTGTGATATGTTACTTTTGTAGCCCATAAATACTTCTATTACCATTTTTTAAAATAAATAAATAAATAAATAAAGGAAAGGAAACATCTTCCTGATACTTCTTTTTAATCATTCTGACATTTTTTGAATTTGGTGTAACATTTTCTACCTTTACAATCAAGTTCTTTATTGTACGCACTGTTTAGCCACAGTTAACTGCTGCTGAACCACCATTAATGTGTATTTCTCTGTCTCTTCTTACAAGTGTGTATATGCATATATATATGCATATATATTAAAAAACTGAAGTAAGCAAATCTCTGAAGTAGTATGGAAAAAAACATCTAAGTAATTCCCATGTTTTCTGCTTCCAAATTTTCCTCTTTAGATCAGTCATACTTAACAGCTTAGGATGTGCTTGCAGACTCACATTATCCAGCAAAACCTCTGTTTACTGAAACATGCTAACCACAGTGACTCCTCCTTTAGCCTACTAACCTTTACATGCCTTCTGAGATGTGAGATAAATGCTGTTATATTCTTAGATATAATCAAAACTAAAAGGCTGCACAAACTGGTCAGTGAGTAATACTGATGAGGACCTGACTGCCTAGCCATCTAGGTTCCAGTCTTGGCCTGACCTTGTTTTTTCTGGACTGTCATAAATTCTTTCTATTACAGATCCCCTGTTCTTTTTCCTTTTCCCACAAACATTTAGTATGTCTATTTTCTTCCCTGCTCAGGATCTAAGAACAAGTGTGTGCATCTTTGAGGGGAAAGTACGGTTTTGCATGACATCAGGCATCAGCAAAAGGTTGCTTTCTAACTTCATAGTCAAAGATCCTTGCTACTTCCCATTGCCCCTCTGTGATGAGAAAAATTGAATTATAAAGTCAAAATAAGAATGGAAAGAACATTACAATTAAGTGCAAGTTAGAAAAAATATGCAGTTCCATGAATTACTGCAAAAGTGCAGGTTTCTCATCCTCAAGGTATTCAAATTCTGTCTCCATGGTTGGTGGAGAGAGGGCAATACATTATAAAAGGAGGTTATTTTAATACGAAAGCCATGGCTTAACTGAACTTAAAGCAGACTGCTTATGATTGTCTTCTATGGAGTGCAAACCTTCTAATAAACAACACAGCTTAAAATTATGGACATGCCTTTATGAAAGAGAACAGGCCTCTGAGATCCCTGTAAGCTCTGCCCATATGAATTGCCAGGTCCTATTAAAATAGAGAGTACTGATCATAAGCTGTTTAAAAAAAAAAAATTCCACCTGGAGAACAAAGGTTCTCATCAGCTGCACCTTCATGCTTTTGTGCAAATTCCTGATACAACAATCTCTGCTCAAGGATCAACTTTCATTATCAGTGACTAAGAATGAAAAACGCATTACTCTCAGAACAACGTATTACTAGATTGTATTCTCACTTGTTCTCTTAGGCAGAGAAATGAGAAACAAAGAAAGATACTTTTGACATGTACCTTGAAACCTCATCTACATCCCTCACTAAAATCTCAGACTATTCTGTATCTGTTTCACCTATACTTAGTGCACCAGGAAGACGATGTTTAATTTCTCTAGATTACAATTTTTCCCTTATAATGCTTTAGCTGAATTTTCTGTTTGGCTAAAGCAGCTGATTTCACACATAAAAATTTGAAAACTTCTCCAAAGAGGAATATTAGTAATTTTTTGGGATGAAATGTGAAAGTAATTTTTTTTAACCATTCTTTAATTTGTTATCTCTTACAATCAAGAACTTCGCATGAGATATTCCACTACTGATGAACAGAATGTAATAATAATTTACAGACTTGATTCCTTAGAGTCCTTAATTACATACATAATATGCTTTAACTTGCCCCACCCTCCACTCCTCATTATCCCATTAACTTATCATGCAGTTTGTGGCCCATTATTACCATTTTTATCAATGGATCCCAGATGATTTTCTATCATACCACTTTCTACACAGCTATTCCCTATTTCCCAGTCTTGAATCTGATTTTTTTCATTCCTAAGTAGAAATATAAATAAATCTTTCATATTTTCTCTTATTCAATTTCACCTTACTGATCTCAGACCATTCCTGAAATGTAAAACAATACAGTATTGTGTCCTCGGAGACTGTGAACCCTGTTTCATAATCTAATGACAGAGACTACTGATGATTTCTGTAAACAGGGCTACCAATAAGGTGTAATTATCTTACAATCATCTCCCATTTGCATTATTTCCCATTTCCTTCTTAGAAAATAATGTGCAAGACTATCAAAGAATACCCTATCATATATGCTAGGCAAACTTTACTACATCAATGGAAATCAAACTGGTGTGATGTTATCTTTCGTTTGTAAAATCATATTGACTTATTTTCATTTTCTAGGTTTCTAAAACCCAGTTCTCTCTTAATTTGCTTTAGCCTCTTTTCAACTCTTGAAGTCAGAAAAGAAATAATGTTAGATCAGTCACGCTTGCTTTTCCACTTTTGAAAGATTAATTACTATGTTTGCCCTCCTTTGGCCCTCTGGGGCCAACCCATTCTCCACGAGATCTCCATGATAACCAGTGCTGGTTTCTGAGCCATTGATTCAGTTAGTTCCTTAGGGATTGCAGGTAAACCTCATCCGACCTAGCTGACTTAAATACTGCGAGCTGGGATAAACGTTTTTGGACTTATTCTTTTCCCATTCCAACCTCTGTTCTCATTTCATTTTAATTGTATTAAATCATTATAAGTTGTGTTTGTTTTCTTCATTTGTTTTTTTTTTTTTTTTTTTAAAAGGCCTGAAACACAGAAGAATATGGAGCATTTAAGCGTGTTATGCTATCCATTACTTTATCATACTCCCCATTAAATAATGGATTTACTGTTTTCTCTAGTTTCATTAAATAGCAAATACAACGTTTTTAATGCCTTTTAGTAATTGTCACTTCTTACATCTTAGTAATTTTACCCCAATGTGTTTGTCGCTACTTATCTAAGTGCTGTTAGCAAAACTGTGCTATTACCACTTTCAGTTTAATCACTTTTTAAATGAGCAAGAATCATATTGTATTTTTGCCTCTTAATATACTTCCTATCTGTATTCCTATCTCTCAAAATCATTTTCCATGATAGTTTTTATATCCCCTCTTTAAGTAACCTTCCCCTGGACCTTTATCCCTTAAATGATTTCTTCCACCTAATTATTTTATCAGTTGGTCAAACTTTACATTTCAAAACTTATTGCTGTTAATTTTCTGCTATCATTCCCTCATTTTCTAGTCAGAGAAGGTACCCAGTGGCCTAAGTCATTCTTTGAAGCATTCTGTTTCTGAATGCTTTCATTGTAATGACTTACTTCTAGACTCAGCTCTATCCTGGCTATTTGTTAAAATCATATCTGAAGTAGTTGTTCTTTCAATTATTTTCTCCACCTTAGCAGGTAAACTTTGCTGGACATAAGGAGAAAATACAATTTATTTCAATGTATTTTAGCAAATTCTAATTCTTTTAGGGTATCTGGCATTTTGCTCTCAGCTGTACACATAAACTACACTCCAGTATAAAAATCTGTTATGATAAGTTGGCAACTTGTTTCAATGTGTCTTCATTTTTAAGATCAATCAATTAAGCTCAGCTTTAGAGTGAAAGATCCTTCACACAAAAATTATTTAGAATGCTTCTACAAACATGTTTGCACATTTAAGTCCTTTTTTTTTTTTTTTTTTTTTCTCCTGCTCCTGTCTTTCAGGTGTGAGCTGACATATTAAATTCCATACATTTAGTAAAATGTAAAAATGGAAAAACATTTTGAGAAAAGTTGTATAACTTTCGACTAAATGTTACGTGAAAACTCCCAGCACAAAGCATTGTAGAAAGTTCTCTGGATACATCAGCCCAATAAATTCCTAAGACAGGAAGAGGTGATTATGTAAATTGTTTTCAGATAATCCTTGGTATAGCCACATAATGAATATGCATGCAGCTGTGATCACAGTAGCTCAAAAAGCCTATTCTATAAAAGAAAAAAAATGCATTTTTCAATAGTGGACAGGAGGTAAAAAGAAGTGCATGTAACATGTTAGGTGATACACTGACTGAAATTAGAATGCAAAAAAGCAAGCATTAGCCTGTTATCATATACAATTACTGAAATTGCTGGTTTTTTTACTGATTTGGAATGGTGCATATGTAGATAACCATTATGTCTAACTAATATGTAAATTCCTGATCTCTTTTTCCTTCACGGATTGATGTTTCTTGGATTTTCAGATTATTTCTGTTTGTTTTTTTTTTGTTGTTGTTGTTGTTTGGTTTTTTGTTTGTTTGTTTGTTTTTTGCTTTTTTTTTTTTGTTTGTTTGCTTAAAGTCACAAACTTCTCTATATTTTAGAGTAAACGGTCATATTTTTAGGAAGTCTAGCATTAAAAAAAGTCTTTCAGAATATGTTTAAAAAAAGCAGTTTTCAACCAGGAATTTTAACTTGATCCTCTAAATATATATCATCCCTGAAGAAGAAATGTGAACTTTTCAACTAACATATAAAAATGATATTGCTGGGAAAGAAAACCTCTATATAAAGCCACAATAACAAGTGTACAAAGATAATCAACCAGTTACATTTTGTTTCAATGTTGACTTATATACAGGGTCAATAAGATGAAGCATCTTTTCAAAATTTGGAAACTCTCTTGCTAAGTTTCCAAAGAACCCTCAAGAAAAGAAAATTGCTGATACCGAGTCTTCAAGATTTAACAATGGCTTCTTGTTTGAGCAATTTTGTCAAAGTACACAGTATATGATAAGGCCAATTATCTAGAAACAAATTTGATTTTCTTCCTATTAAGTTGTAGACAATGAAGCATCCTTCAGAGTTAATCTATGAATTATCAGCTGCAAGTGATACTATACTGTCACAGTTCAAATGTGTAATATCTATATTTTCGCTACTACTTAAGTGTTTCACTGCCTGACAGCCTTTGAGCAAAAAATAGTTTAGTGACCTTGAAACTGAAGAGTAATGAATAACGACTGAATCACCTGAGAACAATGTATTCTTTCCACCAGACTTCTATGTTTCCCCTCCAAATTTGTTTAAATTGTGAATAGCACAGATTAACACCTACCCTAGCTACATGAAGGGGGTCAAGTGTAGTGAAGACTCAGACTACATGCAGATTTTATGGTATAGAATAGTAACAGTTAAATAACTGACATTAGCAAATATTAAAGCATGAATTAAACATTACATACAGAAAACTGAGAAAATTAAAATACATCCCTTGGAAGAACTTGGTTAGAAACAAGTACATACAGTCTTATCAGGCCTTCTTTCTCTATCACTTACATTTTGCTATATTTATATTACCAGAATTTGCATTCCAAGTGTTTAAATTACAGTATTTCAATGTCTGTTCCACAGATTTCCAAATTAGATAAAAGACTAGGATCTAAGTAACATACCTCATAGATCAAGAAACAGCTCTCTGGTGGATTCTGGGTCAAGTATTATTAAAATTTAATCTACTAATTGAATTCAGCATTCTTTTCATTGTGTGAAGTCATACTATATTCATAAGAAAACGTGTTTGAAGCAATGTAGTGATGACTCCCAAAATTGCATCTAGAATATTTTACTCTTAGTATGAAGTACAGTGTTCTCTACTGACTATTGAAGAACCCACAGTTTGGCCTCCTCAGCATCTAGTCTTTTGTCTCTGGTTTCATTAGAAGTACTGCAAAATGCCAAGAAAGAAGTAACACTTAATGCAGGCTCAGTATTTATTGTATTTTGTACTATTCAATGCATTAAAAGTCGTAATCATAAAGAAAATCAGAAGAAATACACTAGATGCAAAACTGGTGCACTATTAATTGGGGATGCCCTGCCCCTGAAGGCATTCAAAGCAAGTTGGGTGAGGCTTTGGGCAACCTAATTAAGTGAGTGGCAACCCTGCTCATAGCAAATAGTCTTTACGGTCCAATTCAACTCAAGCCATTCTGTTAATTTGAAGGTAGAGGGTGAAATTTGCATAAATACAAATTGAATGTTTATCTCTGACAAAATAACAGTTCAATTTTCCCTAAATGATGGCCAGTACAAGATATTTTGCTCATCAGCTCTGACATTATGGTGAGCCTTCATGCTTTGGTATTAAAAGATCCTATGGAAAAACAAACAAGCAATCGCTACCAGAACACCCTCCATGGCTCTTAATTTAAAGAAAAATTGTTTCTTGAGGAGGTTGTATTTGGTTAGATTCATATTTTCTGAGTTAATATTCATAAGGAGGTTTCTGGAAAAAAACAATCAGACATTTCTCAGTATTGTTAATCACAATCATTAGAAAACACAGACCTCTATCTATTTCCATTATCTGCTACAAAAATTCTTACAGAGGTATGATCCTTGCAGATAGGACATACTGTTTTCTATACCTAATCTTGTTAGCTTCAGTGGGAATAAAAACAATGTTATACTTTATAGATCACCAACTAATGCTAGACTGCATACAAGAAATTTTCTGACGTGTTTCCACTCAAAACAAAGAAAACATTTTCCCTGAGGACATGGAATTTCTATGAAAAAAATCATCCCTATTTAATGCTTCTAAAATGTCTGGAATGTGAGTCACTACAGAAACACTGCATAATTTAATATGATAACTGAAGAAGGAAAAGCAATGAAAGCAAGCCTCTAATCTTTCAAGTGAAAGCATCATATGAGCTTTTAATTGCACAGTATAATGATGAACATATGAATCCTTAGAAGACTATTGCCCCATTGGGTGCAGAATTATATTTCTTATAATACAGGATGAAAAATGAGAAGTTAAGTAATGTTTTAGCAGATCATTTGCTTATTATATTGGATCACAAGCTCTTTTTTTTTTTTTTTTTTTTTTTTTTTTATAATAGGAAGGACAAATGTCACACTGTGATGTACAAGTTGGTGTTTAACCTATGAAAGACATGAGTCAGCGGTTTCACTCTGTACCTCTCAAGGAAGGTGCAAAAGCGCACACTTAATATATTTACTTCAAAAGAAATAACATCCAGTAATGGATTCTGAAATGGTCCTTAGGGTGTGGGGATACAGAGCAGGAAATATAGGTGCAGAAAATGAGACCTAGAAAAGTGCAAAGAAAGCCTGAATGAAAGATGGTGTTAGCCTTGCAGAAATTTAAATTGACATGGGAGAAATCTGGCTTCTCTGACTTCTGAAGACAAAACAAGGGTTTTGATTTATTTTTTTCTTAAGAAAATTCCTACAGAATTCTGTACTAGTTAATTATTTTATTTACCTAACACATAAAAGCATTATGATTCAGGAGGGTTGGCCTCCTGAACACTTTAGGTCCTTTACCAAACCCATCAGTCATGTTTTTACAAACTAAACCCCATTCAGGAGGAACAATCCAGAGTGATCAAGGGACATTCTTTCGCTGTGCCCCGAGAGAACAGCCCAGCACCCTATGACTGACAACAAGCACGTTGTACTTGAGAAACACACAACTGTACTTGTCTTGCTTACACTGTAGGCAGACTCAGGGAAAACCCATCAGAGATGAACTTATTCACACAATCCAAATACGGACAGAACACTCCCAAAAGATTTTGAGCTACATTAAAACATCTAAGACTAACACTTGATCTGATTAAAAGAGAAAAAAACATCCTCAATACTATGGTATCAATAGTATCAATACTATGAAAAGCTATCAAAGAGAGGAAAGAACTGATTTTAATTTTCATATCGTTCAAAGACTGCAATTACCACATCTGGGATTTATATCGTGAAAATCAAATTAGTTCACACAGTAGTACACATGGTTCAAAAGAAAAAATAATCATTGCATATCTCTATTAAAAAACCACACTACCTAGAAAAAATTTCTCATATTTGTATTTTGTTTGGCTAATTACTGAACGGCAGTTTTTTCAGCTTTAAGAAAAGTATTTCAGAGGAAAATCCTTATAAATTTTATTTTAGAGGGGAAATGTTACGGGAAACTAAAGGTATGTGAAAATTGGGAGTTACAAGGAAGTATTTTGGAGTAGTTTATACTAGTAACTGATATAATATACCATTTCACACTCTTTGTACAATTGCTTCAGGTATCACCAGTCCCCTTCCCCCTGGTTATTTTGAGGAAAAAACAGAACTCAACACATTACAAGTAAAGGATACTTAGTTTCTACAGAGATTAACATCTTTACTGATTAGCATATCTTCAGCAAACTGGAGAACTCGAGAAAAAGACATATTACTGCAGTAAAAATGACAATTTTTACAGCCTAAAAGTAATTGTTTTCTGTTTTCAAGTCCAACAACAACCTAAACCAAACTATCCTAACTCTAAAAACCCTCTGCTAAATCATGTCCCTGAGCACCACATCCAAACGGTATTTAAACACATCCAGGGATGGTGACTCAACCACCTCCCTGGGGAACCTATTCCAACGCTTAACATCCCTTTCTGTAAAGAACTGTTACCTGATATCCAACCTAAACTTACCCTGGCACAACTTGAAGCCATTTCCCCTCATCCTGTCACCTGTCAACAATCAGAAGAGGCAATTCTGCTTTCACTGTAAGCACCTTTCAGGTATTTGAAGAAAGCAATGAGGACTCCCATACTCTTCCCCAGACTAAACAGCCCCAGTTCTTTCAGTCTCTCCTCACAGGAAATATTCTCCAAGCTCTTCTACAAGCTTTGTTGCCCTTCTTTGGACCTGCTCCAGTACCTTCATGTCCTTTCTGTACTGAGGTGCCCAAAACTGAACACAGTACTCAAGGTGAGGCCTCACCAATGCCAAGTACAGGGGCAGGATTACTTTCCTAGTCCTGCTTACAACACCATTTCTAATTCAAGCCAGAAATCCATTGGCCTTTGGCCTTCTCGGCCTCCTGGGCACACTGCTGGCAGTGTTCAGACAATTGTCCATAGATGGAGCATTCAAAAAAAAAAAAAAAAAAAAGGACTGAGCAAGCAAGAACACAGTCTTATGGTCAAGGATAATTGTGTGAGACAGAAAAGAAATGAACTTTCACAACCAGCCAACTGAAAAACTTGGCTCTCTTGGCTCTCTTGTTCACTTTCCAGTCTGGCACTTGGCTCCCACAGGCTTTCCTGTGCACTCAGACACTGCATCAGTAGCCAGTAGATTTTGTGGCAAGCAGATAACAAGTAGAAGAATCATAGAACAGCTTGGTTTGGAAGGGACCTCAAGGATAATCAAGTTCCAATCTCCCCATGGCAGACAGGCTTGCCAGCTGCTAGATCAAGTACTAAATCAGGTTGTATACATTCCCAAAGAGTAAGAGACTAGATCTCAACAATTAAGCAAATGAAACATTTATAGCTTAAGCATGATATTTAGTGTTTGTTTTTTCTACTATTGTTCCCTTCCACCACCTCCATCATTCATCACCGAGTCTAAGCTCTCAGCCCTTTATATAGTATAGTAGTATCTAATGTACATCACAAGACTCTGATAAAAGAAACATTCCAAAAAGAAGAAAATTGGAAATGAAAAAGAAAAGCTATAAAAGGGAACAAAAGCACATTTGACAAAGAGGAAAATACCAAAAAAAGCAACAAAACACCACCACCACACACTCCACATCACTCTGAAAGCTTATGATAAAAGAAATTCAAAACACAGAAAGAGCTGGGCTGAAATTGACTTGCATTAGGAGAAGTAATATAAGTTTATCATAAAACTGATTTGAAAATATACAACCACAAAATTTCTGTATCTCAAGGATGTTCCAAACTAAAAGAGAAAACATATCACTCCCCTTTCTCCTACCCATGATAACCCATGTTTATCAATATGCAAATTAACTAAATGGCACTTCAAATAGATACTCCTGCTCAGAAGTTGTTGCCACTATCCATGGATACTCCTGCTCAGAAGTAATTGCAACAGTCTATAAGTCGTTAAGAAAAAAAATAAATATACAAAGAAAACAAACACTAATGCCTGGAGATATCTAATCATTCAAATCAATTTTCAAAGCTCTCTTTGAATGCAGTAGAGCCTTACCTTTGACTTTCAATACATTTGTATGAACTATTGGCATCAACCACTAAGATCTTTTTCTGTTAGAGTTAACCTAATCCTGCTAACAGATTAAACTATGCTGTAGGTCTCCCTGCTTTCTGAGATGAGTCACATTTTAGGATGTGTCATACGTACAGTTCTACTTTAGCTTCAGTTAACAAATCACACAGGAGTAGTGTCTAATTAGTGAGGAGACGACTCATATTGACAGTCAAATATTCTAATTACCAATGATGAAAAAAGAACTACAGAAAATACCCTTGTGGTTTAACTGCAACACCATCATTTCTGAATAATATAAATCCTATTTAACTGTATTAAAGAGTTGCTCATGGAGTATTCTCCAGCTCCTCTTTTAATCAAAACAATCAGCACCATCTCTTTTACAAACTACGGTCTTCTGTAATTTCCTCTTCTGTCTTCAAAACTACAGAAAAGTCTTAGTCACCTCCCTTCCAGTAACTGGATGCCTTAATCTCTCTTCTGATGTTTCAATAGCACCTACACATCACATTTTATTCATCTATTGAGATTTTTTTAAATGCATCTGAAGTCTGAGTTTGCCCATTCCTCTCTCTCAGTGTACATTTCACCATTGAGGAAGGCTGGACGAATCCAGCACTGAGGAAATCAGAGTCTCTGCAATTGAAGAAATTTGAGGAAGGGAGGAAAGTGCCCAACCCATGCATACGATTACATATTGTTACAAACTTGTATTTGACCCCAACCTGAAGTCCAATTTCCAGGTCAATCTATGCTCCCCTCGTGACACTTCTATTTGGCTAGAAATTATTCAACATGTAGATTAATAAGAATTCCTAAAATGATTACAAAATAGAAAACAAGATTAGTCAGATGTTCCATGTTCTAGTTTGCCTTTTAAAGTTCATTAGTGATAGAAATGATCAATTTAGTAATTGATTTTATTCTCAGGTTCCGAAGCATCTGTGCACTCCTATCTTGTCTGTACATCACACAGAAATATTTAAAAAACCTAACAGTATTTCTGTATATTAGCCTCTGGTAAGGGCTGTTTGACTTTTCTAGAACTCATTAAACTGCTTGACTTAATTTATCAGTTCAATATTTTGTAACTAACAATTCAGGAAAATCTGACCAACACACCCTTTAAAGCTATTTTACTCCAATTTTTTTATTTTTTTTTTTATTATTTTTTTTTTTTTTTTGAAACTGCAATTTGGCTTTTAACACTTTCATATTAAAACATTTATGCTCCTTCCTTTCTAACTGAGTGAATGAAAGTGAACTGTTAAAGAGTAGCGGTTTATTGGAGGAGGCTGAGGTGATAATGCTTCAACCAGATAGTGAACATAAAATCAAATAGATTTAAAAAAAAAACAAAAAACCAAAAAAACGTTTTTTGTTCTTGAGGAACACCAGGGCAGCTGAAACATATACTGAAGTGCCAAAGACAGCTTGCTGAAAAACTTAAAACCTAAGTCAGCCATGGGAGAAGGGAAACACTACAGGAAAAAAAAGCAAAAACAAATAAATAGATTTGCTATGGCAGAGACCATACAAGTCCCATTTGAGATAATGAAAGCTTTGCTATTGCTTTCACCAGAATCATAGTTGATTCATAAATCCCAGATGCCAAACAGTCTTTTGCCAGCCAAGGAAGTTATCTGAGTCAACAACACTGTAATAGTTGCACTATGAAAAAGTTCTGCTTCCAAGAGCATATACATCGCTCCTCTTGATAATTCTTAATCATCTGAATGCAATCTATGATCTGAGATTTCTTTCCTTTGAGCTACAAAATGTAGACTTAAAGCATCATTAGCTCAACATTCTTTTCTCATAAATTTCAGGTCAGATACTTAGTTTATGGTTGCTGTAATTCAAAGGTAAATTAATTATGTGACAGTATCCAAAATGTTAGGAGATTTGTACTACTGCAGAGACACTAAAAATAAACAAACAAACAAAAAACCCCCACTCTTTTGGAATGAATAACATCCACTCCTCTGCAAGAAATAGAAAGATATTTTAAGCAGTTTATTTGCTTTGCAGACAAGACTACTTGTTTCATTAGAAATTTCTACCCAGAATCTTAATTTCCTATTTAATACAAAATGGAAAACCATCTAGTCACCACCTAGGAACTACAATAATACCAATGATGTTCTGTCTTCAAGTAGCAATAATTCTCCCATTTCTATTATTTTTCTTTGTTAATACTATGAGACCTGTCCATTAGAGAGTGTTCAGCACTTGACACATTAATATAAATTATCTTCTTAAAAATTCAGTAGCCTATCAGAGATAGAGCTCAGGGAATGGTCACAGCATTAAGGTAACTAGTTAAAACTGCAGGGACACAGCAGGAAAGCTAAATGATGATAGAGTTCTTAAGATAAGCTGTTACAGTAATGACCACTTACTGCATTAAGCAGAAGTAACACTAAGTACAGAAGTTGTTAGAATTGAAAATCCACATAAGAGTTTTAGTGTATAGCAAGAGCCTCAAGTGAATAACAAAGAACATGCTTTAAACAAAGCCCAACAAAAGCCATCAAAAGTTGGACCAAGATGACAGGTGTAATCATTCATTCAGTCATAGACTTATAAAGCTCCTTTTCACCCAGTAAACATTAGTAAAAAGTCATCTTGAGAAAACAGCAGTCCAGTGCTACAAGTACCTATTGAGAGATACCACTCAAATTGGCATGTTTCTCACCTCTGACAACCGTAACCTCCCTCTAGTAAAGTAAATATATGCTGACATCATCTTTTGCCTCTAACTTTATGACTCTGATGTATAATCTGGTGTTTTTGTCCTAACTGATAATGAAAGTGAGGTTAAACTGGTTATTTGGAGTTGTACTGAGTGAAACAATGTCAAGACCATCCAAGAAAATAAGATGATGACTGGCACTGTTAACTCCTTCTTTCTTTAAACTAAGACAGGAGAGGTTTAGGTTAGATATTAGGAGGAATTTTTTCACACAGAGGGTGGTGATGCACTGGAAGAGGTTGTGGATGCCCCTTTCCCAGAGGCATTCAACACCAGGCTGGATGCGACTCTGAGCAGCCTGGTCTAGTAGTTGGCAACCCTGCACATAGCAGGGAGGTTGAAACTAGATGACCATGATGGTCTTTTCAAACTCAGGGCATGCTATGATTCTTTTGGAATAAAAAGTTAAATTAGGATAAAGAATTACTGAGAATGCCACCCTGTAAGAAAGTTGTTCTGGATGATTTTTTTTTCAAAGACAATTTAACCCAACTCTTCCAGGATCAGTTGGCCATATTAGTAAAGTTCTTACTTTTTCTTCCTGATCTCCAAAATTCACAGTTTTAGTTAAGCCTTTGAGATATATATTTCATTTTTTAGCTCTGCCATCACACTGTCAACTGAAAAGATATATTTCTTTTTATTTTCCAACCATTTCCTTCCTAAACTATTTCTTGTTCTCAAGAACCCTAACAGAACAACACTTCTGCTCCCCTAAATTAGTCTGTCTCCACCACAACACCATGTTTCTTGGAAACATCATTTCCTATTCACAGCGCAAAGTAATCACTCAAACAATGAACAATCTAGAAGGCAGAAAGCAATCATCTTAACTTTGGATGTTTTTTCTTATTTGTCATATAAATTTTTGCTTCTTTTGCTCTCTTTTCACATAGTGACACCCGGTCCTAAAGTTGCACAATGTTTTATGATTATATTTGTCCCCCCCCCCCCAAAAAAAAAATCAAAGCAACTGGTTTAGCACTTGTTTTTCCATGGTCAATGAACTTTCTGCAGTACCTTGCTTTCTTCACATGGAGAATTCTCACTGGGCAGCGAGACTTACATAGCAGCTAGACTTTCACACAGAGACTATACCTTACAATTCCAGGGATGGAATGAGCCATTTCATTGGGCTTACATAACTTGAATACTTCAGAGTTTAGTAATGATCTGCACAGAGAAGGGAGAACCCAAATGCTGGGAGAAGAATGGCAGTGACATTGTATTTTATAAAACCATTCAGAAATGTTCATAATATACAAAGCTCAGAAGGTCCTAGATCTTTGATATTATCCGTATGGACTGATGCTTTTTTAATAACAGAAGAGGATAATACCTTCTCTCCTGAACTGAAAGATTAAATATATTATGGGACAGATAAGAGAAGAGTTATTTCCTAAATGTATACCCTACAGAGTAAATATACATGGCCCTCTCAAGCACTTGTGAATAGTACATGTCATGTTTCATATTACATTTTTACCTATCACTTCAGTAATGCTAAGTGTTTAAAAATCCATTTTACTCAATTTCATGTTTTATATATATAGGTATGTATACCTACATACCCTTGCTTACACATACCTTTTCTTTGTTGTGAAGTAGAAAATTAGTGTCTAGGGAAGTAAAAAAAAAAAAAAAAAAAAAAAAAAAAAAAAAAAAAAAAAAAAAAAAGTGGTTTTTTTTTTAAGTCTTCTCTTTGCTTGTTTTGAGGTTCTTTTTTGATATATTTTTTTTGTGCTTTTAATTCATTTGTACCAAAAAAGAATTTTTAATTCTTCATTGATAAGACACTGACCTTCCATAGCAAACTGAAGTCTCCAAGACAATAAACAACTGTGCTTTTAGGCAACTAAGCACAGAAACAACCTCTGTGCAAAAAAGTTCTTAGAGAAGTAAGCTTTAGAACTTATTTAGCAAGGAACACACAAATGGCACAGATATTAAGAAAATTATGAAAAAGAAAGATAATTAGAGTAAGTCAAATTTAACCCAAGCATTTTGCAAATCCATCTGTTTCCATTGATCCTTAGCCTAATCTTTTCATATCGCAAGGTATTTTGACAGTAAAGGAAATCATCCTGTGAGCAGAAGCGTTAAGAACAAAAATCTGGATGCAAGTGGATGGCTAGAGTTATCTCTAAGACAACTGAAATTCAAAACATTCAGCAAGTATTACTAAAATGCAGAACTTAATTGCAGCAAGCATAGCATATGTACACATTCCAGTATACTGTGTCTGGTTTTTGGTTGTCACTATACACATTACTAAAAACTGGCAATGAAATGTACCTATGCGTATTTGGATTCACACACTCAATTACATTGCATACGTTGGCAGGTCTTCAGTACTCATTCAGGGAGTTATTTGCCACCAATTTACCATCTAACGTTCTTTTTTAAAAATAAAAAGAATGTAATAGGTTGAAGACAAACTGTGCTTGCTGAAGACACTACAAACTAATAGTAACATATTGCATCTGAGTGTGTGTGGTGGAATGGAGTGTGGGGGAGGGACGTTGGGAAGGAGGGTGTACAGTGGAGAACAAACTGCAACAGTAACAAAAAACCCTAATGAGTCTACTTGTGTAAAAGCCTTGGCACCAAAACATCCATTTTGAAAATATTGTCAGGTTTTTTTCTAGGTTCCCCCCCCCCTTTCTATTCTTTTTAGAGAATTTCAGAATTCATTTAGCAGATAAACTAAGGAGAAGTCTGGCAGTGCAATGAGTCAGAACTACCCATACATCCCCTGCATAGAATTAACATATATTAATTTAATGCGTAGCAACTACTTGGTCACTTACTTCCAATTTCTATAGGAAGGCAAGTGCCTTTAACTCATGGACTTATCCTGTCTCCAAGTGGTATGATCTCTTTCACTGGAAATAAACTGCCAGGCATGACACTGTTTATAATGTCAAGTGCCGTGCTACCTAAGGCTGACACTTCCCATACTGGTAACATAATGAGAAACAAGCTGTACGGGACCAGTAATAAAGAGGATTCCTCACCACTTTTCCTGGTAGTTTTCATAGCTTTAGGAGGTCTGGATAATGTTAGGATGCTTAGGAAGATTCACTTTTCCAGTACTGATGCTTGCCCACTGATGGCTGATCAGTCTTCCCCTCACTTCAGTTTTCTTCTTTCCTTCTCATTTCTGCCAGCCTCTTTAATGTCAGAAGCAACTCTCTTCCAAACATGTGCCAAGCTGGAAGACAGCTTTTAGATATGCATATTTCTATTGCTCTTTCGCTTCAGGAATCTACACGGGTAAGCCAAGAAATGAGTGCCATTTATCTGCACAATTAGACAGAAAACTTCTATTTGAAATCCCAGCATAACTTTACAGATTGTCCTGAGGATTGAAAGCAATCACAACACCTTCATTGACTTCCAGTAGAAGGCCACTGACAGAACAAGTTAATTCAAGCTAACTTAAAGTAATCTTCTAGGACATGGCTTCAATGTATGTGTCAGTGAACCCAGAGTTTTGGACACACTTATGATAAATAATCTGTGTTAAGACTGAAGGAAAAGCACATTTCTTCTCCTTCTGATTCTAAGCAATGAGACAATTACTGACACCCACACCAGGAATTATTTACATGTATAGGACATCACCAATTACTACTAAAAAATCCTGATGTATTAATTCAAATAAAATAGTGATGCCTAAGAATCTTAAAACTATTTCTTACAGTAGAAGTCTTGATTAACATATCAAGTTCTCACAATGCCAAGATAGCAAGTTATTTTGCTGCTTTTCTTCTAAATCATCAACTTACTGAGATTTTAGTTCCCCTAAGCTTAAACATACAACTTGCTCTTTCAATTGTCTGCCAAAACTCTCATGCCCAGCCATATTTCTAATGAATATTACTCTCTGAGATGGGTGATATAGAAAGGAAGTTTTCTACTCACAACATTTCCAGCATTGAACAAGAGGAGGGAAACAGCAAAATAAAATGGTAGGGATCTATAATTTCTGTTTATTATACTTGCCATAAATTTGAAATCGGGAACAAAAATTAAGCTTCTTACCAACATTTTCATTTATGCTACACAGCTTCTATTGCTGAAAAGCCTGGGAGCATTAGGTAAATAAATAAAGGGACATAGACCCAGTAAACTTGAATTGCTGTCTGTACTCTTTAAAAATTGTTAGGAGCAGATGGGATGCTAGAAGTTCCTTACTCCGTTCTGGACATGGGTCTGCCAGTGGGTGACACAATATGTGTGAGGCTGAGTTTGTCACAGAAGTTACATTGAGTTTACAGCTGCTTTCAGGTCTTTGTGCATTGATAAAAGATACGTAGGAGACAATAATTACGTAAGTCACAGATTTTAAAAAACATTATTTTCTATTTTTACATCAGCAATAAAAATGCTTGGATCCATCAGTAATAGCACAATACTTTTAGAATAATTTAACTCTAAAAACGTTTTACAAAATAGTACCATAAGACCAAGTTCAGTAGCAAAAATATAGGATAATTCGCTAATGTAGTTAATGGCTTTATCACAGCAAATTGATCTTAAGCCTATATCACAGAAAGACAGATACAAAAACTCTTCCAAAAACTTCATGCAGCAGAATCCCAGCAGGCATCAGAAATGATCACCTATGATTACAATATTAACAATGAAATAGCTCTAACCAGCTTTGGATGGAAACGTCAGTTACCTGACAGAAAACAAACATGCTCCCGTTTAACCTCGATTTTTTTTTACCAAGTAGAAAATGTTATTATTATCTTTCTTGGCCACTGTTGCTAAGTTTACTGTCCTACCTACAGTATCTGACAATAACAGAGCCACGAATTAACTACTCACAGAACCAGAGCTTTATTTGCACGCATCTCCTCCAACAGAAAATTAATCAGCACATTGTGCATGCCATAACAGGTAAAAAAGAAAGGAATGGTGGAGTAATTTCTACTTTGTCATGAAAATGCCTATCATCATACGTTCTAAGATCCTATCCAGTACACATACTGCTGTTTATTTTGTAACAATAAAGACAAAATTTCAGTATTTCAGAGTTGTTTTGTAGCTATCATACAAAAACATTGATAGATGTACATTCTTAAATGGATAAACTAATAATGCTGTAGTGAATATGTATAAAAAAGACAATTGGAAAATATTGTTTTGCAAGAGTAATGGCTATAAATAAGACAGACAACTCAACGTTTACTTTTTTTGGTGTCATTTCAACTAAGTATCACGGGTGAACTGTACTACCATACTTAAAACAGTTCCTGCTACAGATTAGAGTCAAAAAGTAGGATGAACAAAAAGTCGAGGATCTTAAATTCCCCATCCATTGCGATCTCTGCCAGGCTTTTCTGAAATGTAAACGCATAAACAGAGTCATAGGTAACATCCTTTTTGGAGAAAAACCAACTCAGAATAGCAGTAGCTAGGTGAGAAAACAAAATCATCCACATGCTACTTCATTTATTTCTCAGCAAGTACTGGAGCTGAAAGAAATCCTGAATTAATGTTATCTACTATAATTAACCTGTTACGTAGAAAGAACAAACGTGAAACTCTTGACTATCCATTTTGCAGCTTTATCTGCTAACATACTTTCTCTGTGTACCTAGCTACAAACCATCATTCTTTTAAGTATCTGACAAACCACTGCACTATCTTAGCCTTCACTGAAAGCAGCTTAATAAAAACCTGACAACAGTTGTTTTCTATGTGTAGTCATCAAAATAAAAAAATTGCTCCAGAAATCCATCATTTAAGTGGAAGCAGACAGGCAAGCACAACCATGCACAGCAATTTAATTGACAGTTATGTATTCCTGTGAGGGATGCATTTGAACTCATATTTAAGTGTACATTGTACAGATTAAAACATCCATTGATATTCAAGCTTTGTGCATTAATTTCATGCATCTTTTTCATCTTCATTAGGATTTGAATCAGTGAATCACAAGTGATACAGGTAACCGGTGGGGGAGGCAGACTGCTTGTGTAGTTTGCTACGACAAATTTGTCCTACACAAGAAGGATTTCTATCAACAGCATTTAATTTTAGTCATGATAACCACTCTACTTCATCCCTCAACCAAACCAAAACCAAATCAAAAGTCAAAACATATCTCTGATAATGTAACATAGAGTACTTCTGAGTGTGAGAGAGCAAAACCTGTCCTTTTTCCTAGGTCTTGCTATGACCACCTCATCTATTCTTGTAGTACAATTTTTTTTATTATTATTATTTTTAAATTATTATTATTTTTTTTTAATGTCAGTCCTTTAAGATTTGAATTCTTCCTGCTATAGATTATCGTCCTTTGGGTATGTATGCATATTTGAATTTAGCACTACTACTAGAAATAAATGCTGATGTTTCCATTAAACTCAAATAATACTTTTTGTTTGAAGAGTTCTGTAAGACACTACAGTATATTTTAGGAGGGGAATTCTCAGAAAACAAGGCAAACAACATAATAAGGGAGGAAAGTCCAGAAAAAAAGTCTGGTAGTATCCTGGCAGCATATTTTGGGTCAAATGCTTCCTAAAAAATGCTGATCATTGTCAGTAAAGAAGCTCCCTCTTGCTTGATTTCAGTAATTCACAGAGGTAGGACTTGATATACCCTTTTTTACTTAACTAGGATCATGTCAGAGATATCTGCTTCTTATAAACATTTTTTCTTCACTGAAAAAATCCACAGATAATGTGACCAGACTTTTTTTTTTTTTTTTTTTTTTTTTTTTTTTTTTTTTAAATAATGGATGTAGAAAGCAATCCTGTGAGTGGTTGCAGTCTCCCTGTGTTAGGTTGCACTGGCTAAGACCCTTTATTCTCACTTCTGTACTAGAAACATGTAATCGGAGGAGATAGGAGAACTTTTGTCCAAGAAACAATAGCATCTTAAAGGCACAGTCTAGTCACAGGAAAGCAATGTTTATATTCTTAGGGCTGTTTCAGGTATCCCAGAAATTTATTTGCTTTCTCTCACAGCTGTAATACCATAAAATCATGACAAATCCAATTTATATAGCAATGTTATCTGACACTACAAGTAGAATTTTTCAGTTGTATTACAGGTTATGTTCAGTTACCTTTCCAGGTCTAGACAAACTGAATTTCTGTTACCTACTGGAAAAGCTTATTCTTCCAGCACAATGTTGTGAGGAGTTTTTTGACAGATGGCATGACAATGTCTTTTAGGGTTTACTATGTAATATGAAGAGATATACTCTATGCATTTTGTGAGATGATTTTATTATTATTATTATTATTATTATTGTTGTTATTGCCAGATAGCTTTTGTAAAAAAAAAAAAAAAAAAAAAAAAAAAAAAAAAAAAAA